>NW_027362772.1:100738527-101281213 GCF_046119375.1 Phyllobates terribilis
GCGGGCCCCACAGTCCAGGCTCGGGGCTAGACCCGGGGCAGCCGGCCCCACATTTCAGACCAGGGGCGGGGGGCCCCACAGTCCAGGCTCGGGGCGGACGGGCCCCACTGTCCGGACACGGGGTTAGTCCCGGGGCAGGCGGCCCCACAGTCCAGACCCGGGGAAGGCGGCCCCACAGTCCGGACACAGGGTGGACGAGCCCTACAGTCCGGACACGGGGCAGCCGCAGTCCGGACATAGGGTGTGCGGGCCGCACAGTTCAGGCTCGGGGCCAGACCCGGGGCAACCGGCCCCACAGTCCAGACTCGGGGCGGGCGGGGGGCCCCACAGTCCGTACACGGGGCGGGCGGGCCCCACAGTCCGTACCCGGGGCTGGCGGGTGGCTCCACAGTCCAGACCTGGGGCTAGACTCGGGGCGGGCGGCCCCACCGTCCAGACCTGGGGCTAGATCCGAAGTCAGTACACGGGGCGGACGGGCCCACACTCCAGACACTAGGCGGCCGCAGTCCGGATATAGGGCGGACGGGCCGCACAGTCCAGGCTCGGGGCTAGACCCGGGGCAGACGGGCCGCACAGTCCAGGCTCGGGGCTAGGCTCGGGGCGGACGGGCCCCACAGCCCAGGCTCGGGGCGGATGGGCCCCACAGCCCTGGCTCGGGGCGGACGGGCCCCACAGTCCAGGCTCGGGCCCCACAGTCCATGCTCGGGGTGGACTGGCCCCACAGTCCAGGCTCGGGGCGGACGGGCCCCACAGTCCAGGCTCGGAGCGGATGGGCCTCCCTTTCCCGCTCGGGGCGGGCGTGCCCCACAGTCCAGGCTCGGGGCTAGTCCCGGGGCAGGTGACCCCACAGTCGAGACCTGGGGCTAGACCCGGGGCAGGCGGCCCCAAGTCAGGACACGGGGCGGATGGGCCCCACAGTCTGGACTCGGGGCGGGCGAGCCCTACAGTCAGGACACGTGGCGGGCGGGTCCCACAGGCCGGACACGGGGCTAATCCCGGGACAGGCGGCTTCACAGTCCAGACCTGGGGCTAGACCCGGGGCAGGCGGCCCACAGTCCGGACAAGGGGTGGACGGGCCCCACAGTCCGGATACGGGGCGGGCATGCCCCACAGTCCAGACCTAGGGCTAGACCCGGAGCAGGCGGCCCACAGTCCGGACACGGTGTGGACGGTCCCCACAGTCCAGACACGGGAGGGGCACAGTCCGGACATAAGGCGGGCGGGCCCCACAGTCCAGGCTCGGGGCTAGACCCGGGGGCAGTCGGCCCCACAGTCCAGACCCGGGGCAAGCGGGGGATCCCACAGTCGGGACCCGGGTCAGGCGAGGGGCCCCACAGTCTGGAATCAGGGCGGGCGGGGGGCCCCACAGTCCGGACCTGGGGCTAGACCCGGGGCAGGCGGCCCCACAGTCCGGACACGGGGCGGTCGCAGTCCGGATATAGGGCGGGCCCCACAGTCCAGGCTCGGGGCTAGACCCGGGACGGATGGGCCCCACAGTCCAGGCTCAGGGCGGACAGGCCCCACAGTCCATCCTCGCTGCGGACGGGCCCCGCAATCCAGGCTCGGGGCGGACGGGCCCCACAGTCCAGGCTCGGGGCGGACGGGCCCCACAGACCAGGCTCGGGGCGGACGGGCCCCACAGTCCAGGCTCGGGGCGGACGGGCCCCACAGACCAGGCTCGGGGCGGACGGGCTCCACAGTCCAGGCTCGGGGCGGACGGGCCCCACAGTCCAGGCTCGGGGCGGACGGGCCCCACAGTCCAGGCTCGGGGCGGACGGGCCCCACAGTCCAGGCTCGGGGCGGACGGGCCCCACAGTCCAGGCTCGGGGCGGACGGGCCCCACAGTCCAGGCTCGGGGCTGACGGGCCCCACAGTCCAGGCTCGGGGCGGACGGGCCCCACAGTCCACTCTCGGGCCCCACAGTCCATGCTCGGGGTGGACTGGCCCCACAGTCCATGCTCGGGGTGGACTGGCCCCACAGTCCAGGCTCGGGGCGGACGGGCCCCACAGTCCAGGCTCGGAGCGGATGGGCCTCCCTTTCCCGCTCGGGGCGGGCGTGCCCCACAGTCCAGGCTCGGGGCTAGTCCCGGGGCAGGTGGCCCCACAGTCGAGACCTGGGGCTAGACCCGGGGCAGGCGGCCCCAAGTCAGGACACGGGGCGGATGGGCCCCACAGTCTGGACTCGGGGCGGGCGAGCCCTACAGTCAGGACACGTGGCGGGCGGGCCCCACAGGCCGGACACGGGGCTAATCCCGGGACAGGCGGCTTCACAGTCCAGACCTGGGGCTAGACCTGGGGCAGGCGGCCCACAGTCCGGACAAGGGGTGGACGGGCCCCACAGTCCGGATACGGGGCGGGCATGCCCCACAGTCCAGACCTAGGGCTAGACACGGAGCTGGCGGCCCACAGTCCGGACACGGGGTGGACGGTCCCCACAGGCCAGACACGGGAGGGGCACAGTCCGGACATAAGGCGGGCGGGCCCCACAGTCCAGGCTCGGGGCTAGACCCGGGGGCAGTCGGCCCCACAGTCCAGACCCGGGGCAAGCGGGGGATCCCACAGTCTGGACCCGGGGCAGGCGAGGGGCCCCACAGTCTGGAATCAGGGCGGGCGGGGGGCCCCACAGTCCGGACCTGGGGCTAGATCCGGGGCAGGCGGCCCCACAGTCCGGACACGGGGCGGCCGCAGTCCGGATATAGGGCGGGCCCCACAGTCCAGGCTCGGGGCTAGACCCGGGACGGATGGGCCCCACAGTCCAGGCTCAGGGCGGACAGGCCCCACAGTCCATCCTCGCTGCGGACGGGCCCCGCAGTCCAGGCTCAGGTCGGACGGGCCCCACAGTCCAGGCTCAGGGCGGACGGGCCCCACAGTCCAGGCTCGGGGCGGACGGGCCCCACAGTCCAGGCTCGGGGCGGACGGGCCCCACAGTCCAGGCTCGGGGCGGACGGGCCCCACAGTCCAGGCTCGGAGCGGACGGGCCCCACAGTCCAGGCTCGGGGCGGACGGGCCCCACAGTCCAGGCTCGGGGCGGACGGGCCCCACAGTCCAGGCTCGGGGCGGACGGGCCCCACAGTCCAGACTCGGGGCGGACGGGCCCCACAGTCCAGGCTCGGGGCGACGGGCCCCACAGTCCAGGCTCGGGGCGGACGGGCCCCACAGTCCAGGCTCGGGGCGGACGGGCCCCAGAGTCCAGGCTCGGGGCGGACGGGCCCCAGAGTCCAGGCTCGGGGCGGACGGGCCCCACAGTCCAGGCTCGGGGCGGCCACAGTCCGGACATAGGGTGGGCGGGCCACACATTCCAGGTTCGGGGCTAGACCCGGGGCAACTGGCCCCACAGTACTGACATGGGGCGGACATGCCCCACAGTCCGGACACGGGGTGGACGAGCCCTACAGTCTGGACACGGGGCGGCCACAGTCCGGACATAGGGTGGGCGGGCCGCACATTCCAGGTTCGGGGCTAGACCCGGGGCAACCGGCCCCACAGTCCGGACACGGGGCGGCCGCAGTCCGGATATAGGGCGGGCCCCACAATCCAGGCTCGGGGCTAGACCCGGGACAGGCGGGCCCCACAATCCAGGCTCGGAGCGGATGGGCCCCGCAGTCTAGGCTCGGAGCGGACGGGCACCACAGTCCAGGCTCGGAGCGGACGGGCCCCACAGTCCGGACACGGGGCTAGTACCAGGGCTGGCGGCCCCACAGTCCAGACCTGAGGCTAGACCATGGGCAGGTGGCCCCACAGTCCAGACACGGGGAGGATGGGCCCCACAGTCCTGACACGGGCTTGACATGCCCCACAGTCCAGACCTGGAGCTAGACCCGGGGCAGGCAGCCCCAAAGTCCGGACATGGGGTGGACGAGCCCCACAGTCCGGACACGGGGCGGCCACAGTCCGGACATAGGGTGGGCCCCACAGTCCAGGCTCGGGGCTAGACCCGGGGCAGCCGGCCCCACAGTTCAGACCCGTGGCGGGTGGGGGGCCCCACAGTCCGTGCCCGGGGCTGACGCGGGGGCCCACAGTCCAGACCTGGGGCTAGACTCGGGGCGGGCGGGGGGCCCCACCATCCGGACCTGGGGTGGGGGGCCCCACAGTCCAGTTCAGGGGCTAGACCCAATGCAGGCGGCCCCACAGTCCGGACACGGGGTGGACGGGCCCCACAGTCCAGGCTCGGGGCGGACGGGCCCCACAGTCCAGGCTCGGGGCGGACGGGCCCCACAGTCCAGGCTCGGGGCGGATGGGCCCCACAGTCCAGGCTCGTGGCGGACGGGCCCCACAGTCCAGGCTCGGGGCGGACGGGCCCCCCTTTCCCGCTCGGGGCGGGCGTGCCAGATGCAGTGCGGCCACAGTCCGTACATAGGGCGGGCCCCACAGTCCAGGCTCGGGGCGGACGGGCCCCACAGTCCAGGCTCGGGGCGGACGGGCCCCACAGTCCAGGCTCGGGGCGGACGGGCCCCACAGTCCAGGCTCGGGGCGGACGGGCCCCACAGTCCAGGCTCGGGGCGGACGGGCCCCACAGTCTAGACTCGGGGCGGACGGGCCCCCCTTTCCCGCTCGGGGCGGGCGTGCCACACAGTCCAGGCTCGGGGTGGACTGGCCCCACAGTCCATGCTCGGGGTGGACTGGCCCCACAGTCCATGCTCGGGGTGGACTGGCCCCACAGTCCAGGCTCGGGGCGGATGGGCCTCCCTTTCCCGCTCGGGGCGGGCGTGCCCCACAGTCCAGGCTCAGGGCTAGTCCCGGGGCAGGTGGCCCCACAGTCGAGACCTGGGGCTAGACCCGGGGCAGGCGGCCCCAAGTCAGTACACGGGGCGGGCGAGCCGTACAGTCAGGACACGTGGCGGGCGGGCCCCACAGGCCGGACACGGGGCTAATCCCGGGACAGGCGGCTTCACAGTCCAGACCTGGGGCTAGACCCGGGGCAGGCGGCCCACAGTCCGGACAAGGTGTGGACGGGCCCCACAGTCCGGATACGGGGCGGGCATGCCCCACAGTCCAGACCTAGGGCTAGACCCGGAGCTGGCGGCCCACAGTCCGGACACGGGGTGGACGGTCCCCACAGTCCAGACACGGGAGGGGCACAGTCCGGACATAAGGCGGGCGGGCCCCACAGTCCAGGCTCGGGGCTAGACCCGGGGGCAGTCGGCCCCACAGTCCAGCCTCGGGACAAGCCGGGGATCGCACAGTCTGGACCCGGGGCAGGCGAGGGGCCCCACAGTCTGGAATCAGGGCGGGCGGGGGGCCCCACAGTCCGGACCTGGGGCTAGACCCGGGGCAGGCGGCCCCACAGTCCGGACACGGGGCGGCCGCAGTCCGGATATAGGGCGGGCCCCACAGTCCAGGCTCGGGGCTAGACCCGGGACGGATGGGCCCCACAGTCCAGGCTCAGGGCGGACAGGCCCCACAGTCCATCCTCGGTGCGGACGGGCCCCGCAGTCCAGGCTCAGGTCGGACGGGCCCCACAGTCCAGACTCGGGGCGGACGGGCCCCAGAGTCCAGGCTCTGGGCGGACGGGCCCCACAGTCCAGGCTCGGGGCGGACGGGCCCCACAGTCCAGGCTCGGGGCGGACGGGCCCCACAGTCCGGACACGGGTCGGACGATCCCTACAGTCCGGACACGGGGCGGCCACAGTCCGGACATAGGGTGGGCGGGCCACACATTCCAGGTTCGGGGCTAGACCCGGGGCAACTGGCCCCACAGTACTGACATGGGGCGGACATGCCCCACAGTCCGGACACGGGGTGGACGAGCCCTACAGTCCGGACACGGGGCGGCCACAGTCCGGACATAGGGTGGGCGGGCCGCACATTCCAGGTTCGGGGCTAGACCCGGGGCAACCGGCCCCACAGTCCGGACACGGGGCGGCCGCAGTCCGGATATAGGGCGGGCCCCACAGTCCAGGCTCGGGGCTAGACCCGGGACAGGCGGGCCCCACAATCCAGGCTCGGAGCGGACGGGCCCCGCAGTCTAGGCTCGGAGCGGACGGGCACCACAGTCCAGGCTCGGAGCGGACGGGCCCCACAGTCCGGACACGGGGCTAGTACCAGGGCTGGCGGCCCCACAGTCCAGACCTGAGGCTAGACCATGGGCAGGTGGCCCCACAGTCCAGACACGGGGAGGATGGGCCCCACAGTCCTGACACGGGCTTGACATGCCCCACAGTCCAGACCTGGAGCTAGACCCGGGGCAGGCAGCCCCAAAGTCCGGACATGGGGTGGACGAGCCCCACAGTCCGGACACGGGGCGGCCACAGTCCGGACATAGGGTGGGACCCACAGTCCAGGCTCGGGGCTAGACCCGGGGCAGCCGGCCCCACAGTTCAGACCCGTGGCGGGTGGGGGGCCCCACAGTCCGTGCCCGGGGCTGACGCGGGGGCCCACAGTCCAGACCTGGGGCTAGACTCGGGGCGGGCGGGGGGCCCCACCATCCGGACCTGGGGTGGGGGGCCCCACAGTCCAGTTCAGGGGCTAGACCCAATGCAGGCGGCCCCACAGTCCGGACACGGGGTGGACGGGCCCCACAGTCCAGGCTCGGGGCGGACGGGCCCCACAGTCCAGGCTCGGGGCGGACGGGCCCCACAGTCCAGGCTCGGGGCGGACGGGCCCCACAGTCCAGGCTCGGGGCGGAAGGGCCCCACAGTCCAGGCTCGGGGCGGACGGGCCCCACAGTCCAGGCTCGGGGCGGACGGGCCCCCCTTTCCCGCTCGGGGCGGGCGTGCCAGATGCAGTGCGGCCACAGTCCGTACATAGGGCGGGCCCCACAGTCCAGGCTCGGGGCGGACAGGCCCCACAGTCCAGGCTCGGGGCGGACGGGCCCCACAGTCCAGGCTCGGGGCGGACGGGCCCCACAGTCCAGGCTCGGGGCGGATGGGCCCCACAGTCCAGGCTCGGGGCGGACGGGCCCCACAGTCCAGGCTCGGGGCGGACGGGCCCCCCTTTCCCGCTCGGGGCGGGCGTGCCACACAGTCCAGGCTCGGGGTGGACTGGCCCCACAGTCCATGCTCGGGGTGGACTGGCCCCACAGTCCATGCTCGGGGTGGACTGGCCCCACAGTCCAGGCTCGGGGCGGACGGGCCCCACAGTCCAGGCTCGGATCGGATGGGCCTCCCTTTCCCGCTCGGGGCGGGCGTGCCCCACAGTCCAGGCTCGGGGCTAGTCCCGGGGCAGGTGGCCCCACAGTCGAGACCTGGGGCTAGACCCGGGGCAGGCGGCCCCAAGTCAGGACACGGGGCGGGCGAGCCGTACAGTCAGGACACGTGGCGGGCGGGCCCCACAGGCCGGACACGGGGCTAATCCCGGGACAGGCGGCTTCACAGTCCAGACCTGGGTCTAGACCCGGGGCAGGCGGCCCACAGTCCGGACAAGGGGTGGACGGGCCCCACAGTCTGGATACGGGGCGGGCATGCCCCACAGTCCAGACCTAGGGCTAGACCCGGAGCTGGCGGCCCACAGTCCGGACACGGGGTGGACGGTCCCCACAGTCCAGACACGGGAGGGGCACAGTCCGGACATAAGGCGGGCGGGCCCCACAGTCCAGGCTCGGGGCTAGACCCGGGGGCAGTCGGCCCCACAGTCCAGCCTCGGGGCAAGCGGGGGATCCCACAGTCTGGACCCGGGGCAGGCGAGGGGCCCCACAGTCTGGAATCAGGGCGGGCGGGGGGCCCCACAGTCCAGACCTGGGGCTAGACCCGGGGCAGGCGGCCCCACAGTCCGGACACGGGGCGGCCACAGTCCGGATATAGGGCGGGCCCCACAGTCCAGGCTCGGGGCTAGACCCGGGACGGATGGGCCCCACAGTCCAGGCTCAGGGCGGACAGGCCCCACAGTCCATCCTCGCTGCGGACGGGCCCCGCAGTCCAGGCTCAGGTCGGACGGGCCCCACAGTCCAGGCTCGGGGCGGACGGGCCCCACAGTCCAGGCTCTGGGCGGACGGGCCCCACAGTCCAGGCTCTGGGCGGACGGGCCCCACAGTCCAGGCTCTGGGCGGACGGGCCCCACAGTCCAGGCTCGGGGCGGACGGGCCCCACAGCCCGGACACGGGGTGGACGAGCCCTACAGTCTGGACGCGGGGCGGCCACAGTCCGGACATAGGGTGGGCGGGCCGCACATTCCAGGTTCGGGGCTAGACCCGGGGCAACCGACCCCACAGTCCGGACATGGGGCGGCCATAGTCCGGATATAGGGCGGGCCCCACAGTCCAGGCTCGGGGCTAGACCCGGGACAGGCGGGCCCCACAATCCAGGCTCGGAGCGGACGGGCCCCGCAGTCTAGGCTCGGAGCGGACGGGCACCACAGTCCAGGCTCAGAGCGGACAGGCCCCACAGTCCGGACACGGGGCTAGTACCAGGGCTGGCGGCCCCACAGTCCAGACCTGAGGATAGACCATGGGCAGGTGGCCCCACAGTCCAGACACGGGGAGGATGGGCCCCACAGTCCTGACACGGGCTTGACATGCCCCACAGTCCAGACCTGGAGCTAGACCCGGGGCAGGCAGCCCCAAAGTCCGGACACGGGGTGGACAAGCCCCACAGTCCGGACACGGGGCGGCCACAGTCCGGACATAGGGTGGGCCCCACAGTCCAGGCTCGGGGCTAGACCCGGGGCAGCCGGCCCCACAGTTCAGACCCGGGGCGGGTGGGGGGCCCACAGTCCAGACCTGGGGCTAGACTCGGGGCGGGCGGGGGGCCCCACCATCCGGACCTGGGGTGGGGGGCCCCACAGTCCAGTCCAGGGGCTAGACCCAATGCAGGCGGCCCCACAGTCCGGACACGGGGTGGACGGGCCCCACAGTCCAGATGCAGTGCGGCCACAGTCCGTACATAGGGCGGGCCCCACAGTCCAGGCTCGGGGCGGACCGGCCCCACAGTCCAGGCTCGGGCGGACGGGCCCCACAGTCCAGGCTCGGGGCGGATGGGCCCCACAGTCCAGGCTCGGGGCGGACGGGCCCCACAGTCCAGGCTCGGGGCGGACGGGCCCCCCTTTCCCGCTCGGGGCGGGCGTTCCACACAGTCCAGGCTCGGGGCGTGCGGTGCCCACAGTCAGGACACGGGACGGGCGGGCTCCACAGTCAGGACACGGGGCGGGCGGGCCCCACAGTCCGGACACGGAGCTAATCCCGGGGCAGGCGGCCCCACAGTCTAGACCTGGGGCTAGACCCGGGGCAGGCGGCCCACAGTCCGGGCAGGCGGCCCACTGTCCGGACACGGGGTGGACGGGCTCCACAGTCCGGACACGGGGCGGGCATGCCCCACAGTCCAGACCTGGGGCTAGACCCGGAGCAGGCGGCCCACAGTCCGGACACGGGGTGGACGGTCCCACAGTCCGGACACGGGGGGGACCACAGTCCGGACATAAGGCGGGCGGGCCCCACAGTCCAGGCTCGGGGCTAGACCCGGGGGCAGTCGGCCCCACAGTCAGGACACAGGGCGGGCTGGCCCCACAGTCAGGACACTCTGCGGGCGAGCCCTACAGTAAGGACACGGGGCGAACGGGCCCCACAGTCAAGACACGGGGTGGGCGGGCCCATAGTTAGGACACGGTGCTAGTCCTGGGGCAGGCGGCCCAACAGTCCAGACCTGCGGCTAGACCCGGGGCTGGCGGCCGCAAAGTCCGGACACGGGTCGGACGGGCCCCACAGTCCTGACACGGGGCGGGCATGCCCCACAGTCCAGAGTTGGGGCTAGACCCGGGGCAGGCAGCCCCACAGTCCGGACACGGGGTGGACGGGCCCCACAGTACGGACACGAGGCGGCCACAGTCCGGACATAGGGCGGGCGGTCCCCACAGTCCAGGCTCGGGGCTAGACCCGGGGGCAACCGGCCCCACAGTCCAGGCTCGGGGCGGACGGGCCCCACAGTCAGGACACAGTGTGGGCGGGCCCATAGTTAGGACACGGGGCGGGACCCACAGTCCGGGGACAGGGCTTGTCTCGGGACAGGCGGCCCCACAGTCCGGACACAGGGCGGACAGGCCCCACAGTCCTGACACGGGGTGGGCATGCCCCACAGTCCAGACCTGGGGCTAGACCCGGTGCAGGCGGCCCCACAGTCCAGACACGGGGCGGCCACAGTACGGACATAGGGCGGGCGGGCCCCACAGTCTAGGCTCGGGGCTAGACCCGAGGGCAGCCGGCCCCACAGTCCAGACCCTGGGCGGACGGGGGGCCCCACAGTCCAGGCTCGGGGCGGACAGGCCCCACAGTCCACGCTCGGGCCCCACAGTCCAATCTCGGGTTGGACGGACCCCACAGTCCAGGCTCGGGGCGGATGGTCCCCACAGTCCAGGCTCGGGGTGGACGGGCCCCCCTTTCCCGCTCGGGTCGGGCGTGCCCCACAGTCCAGGCTCGGGGCGAGCGTGCCCCACAGTTCGGACACGAGGCTTGTCCCGGGACTGGTGGCCCCACAGTCCAGACCTGGGACTAGACCCGGGGCAGGCGGCCCCAAAGTTCTGACTCGGGGCGGATGGGCCCCACAGTCTGGAGTTTGGGCGGGCGAGCCCCAAAGTCAGGACACGGGGCGGGCGGGCTCCACAGTCAGGACACTGGGCGGGCAGGCCCAACAGTCTGGATACGGGGTGGGCGGGCCTCACAGTCAGGACACGGGGCGGGCGGGCCCATAGTTAGGACAAGGGGCGGACGGGCCCCACAGTCCTGACACGGGGTGGGCATGCCCCACAGTCCAGACCTGGGGCTAGACCCGGGGCAGGCGACCTCACAGTCCGGACATGGGGCGGCCACAGTACGGACAGAGGGCGGACGGGCCCCACAGTTCAGGCTCGGGGCGGACAGGCCCCACCGGCCACGCTCGGGGCGGACGGGCCCCACAGCCCACGTTCTGGCCCCACAGTCCACGCTCGGGGGCGGATGGGCCCCACAGTTCACGCTCGAGGCGGTCGGGCCCCACAGTCCACGCTCGGGCCCCACAGTCCAGGCTCGGGGCAGACGGGCCCCAAACTCCAGGCTCGGGGCGGACGGGCCCCACAGTCCAGGCTCGGGGCGGACGGGCCCCACAGTCCAGGCTCGGGGCGGACGGGCCCCACAGTCCAGGCTCGGGGCGGACGGGCCCCACAGTCAAGGCTTGGGGCGGACGGGCCCCACAGTCAAGGCTCGGGGCGGACGGGCCCCACAGTCCAGGCTCGGGGTGGACGGGCCCCACAGTCCAGGCTCGGGGCGGACGGACCCCACAGTCTAGGCTCGGGGCGGACGGGCCCCACAGTCCAGACACGGGGATAGTCCCGGGGCAGGCGGCCCCACAGTCCAGACCTGGGGTTAGACCCAGGGCAGGCGGCCCCAAAGTCCAGACACAGGGCGGATGGGCCCCACAGTCCAGACCCAGGGCAGGCGGCCCAACAGTCCAGACCCAGGGCGGGCGGACCAACAGTCCAGACCCTGGGCGGGCGGCCCAACAGTCCAGACCCTGGGCGGGCGGCCCAACAGTCCAGACCCAGGGCGGGCGGCCCAACAGTCCAGACCCAGGGCGGGCGGCCCAACAGTCCAGACCCGAGGCGGGCGGCCCAACAGTCCAGACCCGAGGCGAGCGGCCCACCAGTCCAGAACCAGGGTGGGCGGCCCAACAGTCCAGATCTGAGTCGGGCGGCCCAACAGTCCAGACATGGGGCCAGACCCGAGGAGGGTGGCCAATTGGTGCAACATGTGCAGTTCCACAGGGACCCAAGATGTAAAGGGGCCACCACCACCTCCTAATCAGGTGAATTGTGCATTATGATGAGCTATGCCAATATACTGATAGAGGGGAACTGTCCAGACCCGAGGCGGGCGGCCCAACTGTCCAGACCCGAAGTGGGAGGTCCAACAGTCCAGACTCAAGGCGGGAAGTCCCACAGTCCAGACATGAAGCCAGGCCCGAGGTGGGCGGCCCAACAGTCCAGACACGGGGCCATGCCCGAGGCGGCCCGCCCAACAGTTCAGACACGGGGCTAGATATACTGTTCTGATAGAGGGGCCCTCTTCTGGCTGTGTCTGCCCCTGACGTACAGATATACAGCAATATGTAGCAGGAGAGACAAGATCCAGGGAGATATCCGATCGCCAGAACTGGGGTCAGGAAGGAATTTTTTTCCCCCCTAGGGGGTTTTCTTCGCCTTCCTCTGGATCTTTGGTTCCAGTGGCTCTCATCAGGTCTGCACTATCCGCAGCAAGTTCTGTAGTCTCTATCGGGCCTGACCTGAGAGTCATTGTGAACTTTAATTTATTAAAGGGCCAGTAATATTTTTATTACAATGTGGCTTATTGCTATTCCAATAAAAAAATTAATAATAATATATTGTGTTGTGTGTTTTATTTGTGTGGACTTCACCCTACAGAAACAATGATGAGAGTGAATGCTGACGCTCAATATTCCAGAACTAGAACCAGACTTGGCTCATCCGGCATATAATAAAGTGTCTGTCTCATCTGCTGTATACATGATGGCAGCTGCTGCAGGACCAGGGAGTATAGAGGGTGCTACATACAGGAGCATCTCACAAAATTAGAATATCATCAAAAAGTTAATTTCAGTTCTTCAATATAAAAAGTCAAAGTCATATATTATATAGAGTCATTACAAACAGAGTGATCTATTTCAAGTGTTTATTTCTGTTAATGTTGATGGTTATGGCTTACAGCCAATGAAAACACAACCGTCATTATCTCAGTAAACTTAAATAATTAACAAAAAACACCTGCAAAGGCTTCCTAAGCATTTAAAAAGTCCCTTAGTCTGTTTCAGTAGGCTCCGCAATCATGGGGAAGACTGTTGACTTGACAGATGTCCAGAAGGCAGTCATTGACACACTCCACAAGGTCCCAGAGTTCCAATTTTAATTTGTTTCAGTTCATTTGTTTAGCTGCTGGAGGTCTAGTGTGAAGTTTCCACCATCAGTGATGGTTTGGGGAGCCATGTCATCTTCTGGTGTAGGTCCACTGTGTTTTATCAAGACCAAAGTCAGCGCAGCCGCCTACCAGGAAATTTTAGAGCACTTCATGCTTCCCTCTGCAGACAAACTTTTGGAGATGGAAATGTCATTCTCCAGCAGGACTTGGCCCCTGTCCACACGGCCAAAAGTACCAATACCTGGTTTACACACAACAGTATCACTGTGCTTGATTGGCAGCAAACTCGCCTGACCTTAACCCCATAGAGAATCTATTATAGAGAATCTATGGGGTATTGTCAAGAGGAAGATGAGAGACCCCAGACACAACAATGCAGACGAGCTGAAGGCTGCTATCAAAGCCACCTGGGCGTCCATAACACCTCAGCAGTGTCACAGGCTGATCACCTCCATGCCACATTGCCGCATTGATGCAGTAATTGATGCAAAAGGAGCCCCGACCAGGTATTGAGTGCATTTACTGAATATACATTTCAATAGGCCAATATTTCGGATTTTAAAATAATTTTTCAAGCTGTTATAAAGTATTCTAATTTACTGAGATAATAACTTTTGTGTTTTCATTGGCTGTAAGCCATAATCAACATTAACAGAAATAAACACGTGAAATAGATCCCTCTGTGTGTAATGACTCTATATAATATAGGAGTTTCACTTTTTGTATTGAGGAACTGAAATAAAGTAACTTTTTGATGATATTCTAGTTCTGTGAGATGCACCTGTAATAGAGCAGGTCACATATAACTCCAGCCCAAGTTACATCACCAGAGATTTGGGGGTCGGTCTCTGTGATGGGGGCACTTATATTGTATTGGTCCTATAAAGCACACTACCTGAAAGACTGATGACCAGATCACAGCAAAGCAGAATGCAGGAAACCCAGGAAAATGGCTAAATAGGTGTCACAGGGTGCAATAAGTAGCCATGGGCCCCAAGACAAAACTAGGGCCTCACTCAGAAATGAACACAATAGCCCATTTACCAAGGCTGGCTATAGGGAGGAAAGCAGATACTTGGAGGGATTTGTGCCAAATCTTCCACCTATTTATTAGAACGAAGAAAATAGTGTTACAGGGTCAGGATAGGGTTAAAAATCTTGTGAGTTTATTTGTAGTAAAAAATATATAAAAACATCACCATAGGTCGCGATCCTAACCAGAATAATGTTTAACCGCAAATGCGTTTCCGACTTGCATCTATAGTTATTGCAATAGGATAGGACAGATACACAATTCCAGTTAAAGGGAATCTGTCAGAAGGTTTTGCTACGTAATCCGAGATCAGCATGATGTAGGGGCAGAGAGCCTGATTCCAGCGATGTATCACTTACTAGACTGCTTGGTGCAGTTTTGATAGAATCCCTGCTTTCTCTGTTGTAAATGAAGCAGTGCTCAGAATGTTAAGCCCTGTGTAACCCCGCCCACGCTGGCAGATTCCTGTGTACAAACTGCAAATCAGTGGTGAGGGCGGGGTTACACAGATTAGCCTGACTGGCCTGTACCTGAGACCTAGTCAGGCAGTGATCATCTCCTGTTGATAAAACATGGATTGTATTGAAACTACAACACACAGCCTAATAAGTGACACATCCCTGGAATCAGGATATCTTGCTCTACATCATGCTGCTCTCAGATTAAGTAGCAAAAATCTGTTGACAGATTCCCTTTAATAAAGTACATGTCCTGTTTTGTATCTCCCAGAGCAATGTCATCAGTGTCGCTCACCACCAATGCAGATGTGAGTGGTGCCGGACAACCTCTTTATGTCAAATAATTCCCTGCAGAGCTGGCATCCATCTGAGGAGATGTAACATATCTGCCTGACAGGTGGGTGGAGATGAATTGGTTGATATATCCCACTCTTAGTCCACTTGGCTAAAAAGATGATTTACATCCAGGGAAGAGGGACAGAGGGGCAGGAACACAAGAAAAGCAACGCCGTATTCAGAACAGGGGCATTTACACCAGGTAAAAAATTACATCATTATGGAAAGTGACAGGTTCTCTTTAAAGGGATTTCAGAAGACTGAGAACACCTACAACACCTGAAATGGATGACCCCCATCTCTGGTTTACTCTATTATGACCGGCTATTAATGGAAAATGTATGGAAATGGGAGCAGTCGTGTGCAGGGTCCTCACATACAAAGGTTGAAAAAAAGATGATGGGGCTGGTATCTACTATAGACAAGTTGTGGGGCCGCACATCAACTAGTCCATAAACCTCCTGCAATCAGCAGCAAACCAAAGACAAGTGCGAAGCATCATGCTCCGTGTGCATTACCTAATTCCCTATTAGTTATTAATTTGTGGGGATAATTTGGGACATTAATTTGACTGCTGGTTCTATTAGCTCAATAGGTCCACAGGAATCCTTGATTAGTTTAGGAAAGGGCATCCACTATGGTTACTGGACACATGAAGTCCCCCACAACCACCATACCCATACACAATAGATACAAGGTAGAAAGTCTTGCCCTGTTGAACGCTACACCTGACTTGAGGCCACCACCTCTTGGTTGTCCAATGTTCTTGCTTCTCTAGGGCTCTTCTCAGATATTCATTATACCAGCTCCCCAGAATACCAAAGCTAGGGTGGGTGACCGCGAGCCCTGGTGGATGTCATAACTGCGGCCACCCAGGGGCAATACTCCATAACAACAATCCCCTGAGGTGGTGTAGGATGTAAGGACCTATTCACACTACATTCAGCGGTGCATTCAGGTCTTTACACAAGGCTTACAACTGAATCCCTGAAATTCAGGATTGTGCTGTCTGAAATGAGACATCTGAAAGCAGAGCAAATGGAGCCTGAAGATTCATACTTTAGGCTCGGTTTGCCTTTGTTCAAATCAATGGACAAAAATCCCCATCTCTACATGTCTGACAGCCATTCTATTCCAGTGTCAGCTGAATTCCAACCACAGTCCACCTCATTCTACTTAATGTACTTCTGATTAGGTGATCACCTGAACCAAATCTTATGTAACCAGGGAAAGTATAAAAAACACTGCTGTTTTCTTCACAATCCTCTTGTAATAGGACAAGCTGGATGGCAAAACAAGTGCTAGGAATAGCCCAAAAGTAATTTGAATGAAAAACTAACTTTTAACCATGCCAAAGGAGTTGAAAAGAAACGTCTTGAGTGAGGAAAAGAAGGGCTCAATTCTGGCTTCTCTAGCAGAGGGATACAGTGAGCGTCATGTTGCCTCCATCCTTAAAATTTCAAAGACGGCAGTCCATTACAACAAGGTCAAGCAGCAGACACTGGGGACAACAAAGCTACAGACCGGCAGAGGGCGAAAGCAACTCTCCACCGACCGGGATGACCGTCATCTTATTCTAATGTCACTCAGCAACCGCAGGATGACATCAAGTGACCTACAGAAGGAATGGCAAATGGCAGCTGAGGTGAAGTGCAAGGCAAGAACAGTTCATAACTGGCTCCTAGAGACCTCAAGTCATGTAAAGCTAGAAAAAAGCCTTTCATCAATGAGAAGCAAAGGAGAGCCAGGCTGAAGTAAGGTACTAGAGGACTGGAGTAAGGTAATCTTCTCTGATGAGTCTAATTTTCAGCTTTGCCCAACACCTGGTGGTCTAATGGTTAGACGGAGACCTGGAGAGACATACAAGCCACAGTGTCTTGCACCACTGTGAAATTTGGTGGAGGATCGGTGATGATCTGGGGATGTTCCAGCAAGGCTGGAATTGGGCAGGTTAATCTTTGCGAAGGACGTATGAATCAAGCCGCATACAAGGTTATTCTTGAAAAAACACTTGCTTCCTACTGCTCAGGCAATGTTCCCCAACTCTGAGGACTGGTTTTTCCAGCAGGACAATGCCCCATGCCACACAGCTAGGTGTAGCATCGGCGTCTCTGCCCCGTTCTAGGCAGAGACGCCGTCCCTCTCACCTCCCCGCTCCTGGCGCGGCGTCCTCCAGCGCTTCTCTCCCCGCTGCTTCCGGCACGCGCTCCTTCCCCGGCAGTGTGCTTAGGGCGCGCGCGCTCCCCCTCTCTTAAAGGGACCGCGCGCGCCGTCCTAAGGAGTCCCCGGCCAATTGCCGGAGGACCTCCCATATAAAAGGCACCTCCTCCAAAATGGAGGTGCCCGAGCAATGTTGTAGCACTGTTCACTACTCTGCTTCAGCCCTCAGGTCCCGTTGCCAGTTACCTGCCAGATACCTGCCAGATTCCTGCCTGATTATCTGCTACCTGCCTGCTAGTCTGAGGTCCGACGGTCTGCCTTCCAACTCCTGTCAGTCTGTCTAAGGACCAGCTTGCCCGCTCACCTGGGAGCGCTCATCTGCTGCCTGTCTGCTAGCCTACCAGGAGGCTCTGCCGTCACGTGCTGTGACCACCCGCCTGTCCAGAGACTCCTGCCCGCTCACCTGGGAGCGCTCATCTGCTACCTGTCTGTTGGTCTTCCTGGAGGCTCCGCCGTCACATGCTGTGACCACCCGATTATCCAGAGACTCTCGCCTGCTCACCTGGGAGCTCACGTCTATCATCTGCCGCCACAGGTCGTACCAATCCTTTACCCAGAAACTGCCCCGGTCACTTGCCGTGACCTCCTGCCCGTTCATCCAGAGACTGCCCCGGTCACTTGCCGTGACCTCCTGCCCGTTCATCCAGAGACTGCCCCGGTCACTTGCCGTGACCTCCTGCCCGTTCATCCAGAGACTGCCCCGGTCACTTGCCGTGACCTCCTGTCCATTCATTCAGAGACTGTCCCAGTCACCTGCTGTGACTGCCTGCCCGTCTACCCTGGTCGCCACCCGCTCCCTTACAAGGACCGCCCCCTTGTATAGTAGCTCAGAGGTTCCGCCTCCCAGACCCGTTACAGTTTGCTCGGGCCATGGAACCCGGTGGCACCCAAGCTCCCTCGCTCTCGGACCTGTGTCATGAACTGTTCCGTCAGAGGTCCCAACAGGAGTCCATCCTGGGTCACCTGCGGAATGTCAATTCTCGCCTGGACACTCTGACTGCTCTGCCTGCAACCACCGCCAGTGCCATGACTCGCAATCCGGCAGCTCCACTGCCCACTAATAACATGGTATCCTACCCCGGACCCCGGCTTTCTGCACCTCCTCGTTTCGGAGGCGACTCCGCCCAGGCTCGGGGCTTCATAAATCAGTGCACCCTGCACTTTGAACTCCTGTCTCACCAGTTTAACTCCGACCGGGCCAAAATTGCCTTCATCATGTCCCATCTCACCGGAGAGGCCCTGGCCTGGCTAAATCCTCTATGGGAGAGAGGAGACCCCCTGGTGTCCGACTTGCCTGCCTTTCTCACGGCTTTCCGGAAAGTCTTCGACGAACCCGGACGGAAGACCTCATCCGCATCATCTCTGCTACGCCTCCGTCAGGGAAGTCTCACCGTGGGCCAATATGCCATACGGTTCCGTACCCTTGCCTCGGAGCTGGCCTGGGATAATGACGCTCTGGTTTCCGTCTTCTGGGAGGGTCTGTCCGGCCGTATTAAAGATGAACTTGCCGGTCGGGACATTCCTACCACTCTCGATGACCTAATAACTCTTGCCACCCGGATTGACCTGCGGTTCCAGGAGCGTGCCAAAGAGGTCACCCGTGAGAGGAGGTTTCCACGTCTAGCTCCTACTTTTCAGAAACCCGTCACTCCCTCCGTCTCTCCTCAGCTACACTCTCCTGAGCCTATGCAGGTCGACCAGACCAAGATGGTCGGTTCTCGCCAAGAATCTCGCCGAGCCGAGGGAGGCTGTTTCTATTGTGGCAGTATGAAGCACTTCATCCGTTCCTGCCCGGAAAAGCCGGGAAACGCCAGTGTCTAGGACCACTCGGAGAGGTCGTCCTAGACAAAAGTAAGCCCTCTCCGTCTCTGACCTTACCGGTCTCTATTGCTTGGGGAGAAAACCGTCTCTTTGAACTCGCCCATCTGGATTCTGGAGCTGCTGGAAACCTCATCTCCCAGTCTCTGGTAGAGAGATACCATATTCCCACCAAGTCCCTGGCTGAACCATTGTCAGTCGCCTCCGTGGATGGAAGACTTCTCTCGGAGACCATCCTGCTCGTCACCGAACCCATAACCCTGCAGGTGGGAATGCTGCACTCTGAGGAGATCTCATTCCTTGTGCTGTCCGGACTTTCTCACTCCCTGTTGCTAGGTCTACCTTGGCTCCAGACACATGAACCCGTATTGAACTGGCGGTCCGGTGAAGTACTCCGATGGGGTCCTGACTGCCATAGGACCTGCCTGGTCCCGGTCCGTCCACTTCGCCCTCAGCCTACTCCAGCTAACTTACCTGGTCTCCCGGCTCCCTACTGGCCCTATGCAGACGTCTTCGGTAAGAAGGAAGCTGAGACGTTGCCACCCCATAGGCCATACGATTGCCCGATCGACCTGGTACCTGGCACCACTCCTCCCCGTGGGCGTATCTACCCGTTGTCTGCAGCCGAGACCCGAGCCATGTCTGAGTACATTGAAGAGAATCTGGCTAGGGGATTTATCCGAAAATCTACCTCCCCGGCTGGAGCCGGATTCTTCTTTGTCAAAAAGAAAGACGGCTCGCTACGTCCCTGTATTGACTACAGAGGACTCAATCTCATCACGGTAAAAAACAAATATCCCCTGCCACTCATCTCCGAATTGTTTGACCGTCTCAAGGGCGCCAGGATCTTCTCCAAGCTGGATCTACGAGGAGCGTATAATCTGGTCCGTATCCGTCAAGGAGACGAGTGGAAGACGGCATTCAATACCCGGGACGGTCACTACGAGTACCTTGTGATGCCCTTCGGTCTCTGTAATGCTCCTGCGGTCTTTCAGGAACTAGTCAACGACATCTTCCGTGACCTCCTGTACTCCTGCGTAGTGGTATACCTGGACGATATCTTGGTCTTCTCTCCGGATCTCCCCACACACCGGAGGGATGTTCGTCAGGTCCTGCTTAGGCTTCGGCAGAACCACCTTTACGCCAAATACGAGAAGTGCCTCTTCGATCAGACCTCCCTTCCGTTCTTGGGCTATGTCATCTCCCAAACAGGTCTGCAAATGGATCCCGAGAAGCTCTCTTCCGTTCTAAAATGGCCTCGTCCTGAAGGTTTGAAGGCGATACAGCGATTCCTGGGCTTCGCTAATTATTATCGTCTTTTCATCCCACACTTCTCGTCTCGGACTGCTCCCATATCTGCACTTACCCGTAAGGGGGCTAACCCCAGGACATGGTCGCCTGAAGCCGAGGAGGCCTTCCTTTCCCTAAAGAAAGCCTTCGCCTCTGCTCCCGTCCTGCACCGTCCGGACTGTAATAAACAATTCTACCTGGAGGTTGATGCCTCCTCCTCCGGAGCCGGAGCGGTGCTCACCCAGAAGTCTTCTACCGGGAGAATGGTAACGTGCGGCTTCTTCTCCAAAATCTTCTCCTTGTCGGAGCGCAACTACTCCATTGGAGACCGGGAATTGCTAGCCATCAAATTGGCACTGGGAGAGTGGCGCTATCTGCTTGAAGGGGCTCTCTACCCGGTAATTATCTACACGGATCACAAAAACCTGGCATATCTCCAAAATGCCCAGAGACTCAATCCTCGCCAGGCCCGGTGGTCGTTGTTTTTTGCCCGCTTCGACTTCATTCTTCATTTCCGTCCGGCGGACAAGAACGTCAAAACTGATGCCTTGTCCCGGTCCTTCCTGTCCTCCGATCAAGAGGAGGAACCTACGCACATCATCGACTCCTCCAAGGTGATGAATGTGGCCCCCTTGGATCTGACTCGTCTTCCACCCGGTAAGACGTTCGTAGCTGTGCCAGATCGGGAGAGGGTTCTTCGCTGGGGACATTCTTCTAAACTAGCTGGCCATGCTGGCCAAAAGAAGACCTTCCAACTTATTACCCGGCATTACTGGTGGCCTACCCTGCGTAAGGACGTGGTAGACTTCGTCGCGGCCTGTTCATCCTGTGCCCGTAACAAAGTTCCCCGACATCTACCTGCCGGCCATCTCCTGCCCCTTCCCGTACCTGCTGCTCCTTGGCAACACATCGCTATGGACTTTATCACCGAGCTTCCAGTTTCTGCCGGTTGTACTGTCATTTGGGTTGTCGCTGACCGTTTTTCTAAGATGGCCCACTTCATTCCCCTGCCTGGTCTTCCGTCTGCACCCGAGCTGGCTAAAGACTATATCCGCCACATCTTCCGTCTCCATGGTCTGCCCCTCCACATCGTGTCGGATCGTGGGGTTCAGTTCACCTCTCGCTTCTGGAGAGCCACATGTAAGCTGCTGGACATTACCCTGGATTTCTCCTCCGCTTACCACCCTCAGTCCAATGGTCAAGTGGAGCGGATCAATCAGATCTTGTCCAGCTACCTCCGGCACTTCGTTGATGCTCACCACTCGGACTGGGTGGATCTCCTACCATGGGCCGAGTTCTCTTATAACAACCATGAGAGCGAGTCCTCTTCCAAATCCCCGTTCTTTATAGTCGGTGGCCAACATCCCCGGGTTCCACTTCCTGTCTCCGTTTCTGTGGACAACCCTGCTGCGGAGTCTCTTGTCAGCGAATTTTCTACTATTTGGGAGAGCACCAGGTCCGCTCTTCTTCTCTCCTCTGAGCGGATGAAGAGATATGCTGATAAGAGACGTCTGGATCCACCCCAATTCCGTCCGGGAGACAAGGTTTGGCTCTCATCCAAACATGTGCGGCTCAAAGTACCCTCCTACAAGTTGGGTCCTCGATTCATCGGCCCCTTCGAAGTCCTCGGGCAAATTAACCCTGTGGCCTACAAATTAAAACTCCCGGCCACCCTACGGATCCCCAACTCCTTCCACGTATCTCTCCTCAAACCCGTTGTCTTTAACTTTTTTTCCAAAAATCCAGGTGCCCCTCCTGCTCCGGTTTCCGCTGATGACATCTTTGAGGTAGAGAGTATTCTGGCCTCCAAGAGGGTAAGAGGAAAAACCTTTTTTCTGGTAGATTGGAAGGGGTTTGGTCCTGAGGAGAGAACTTGGGAACCCAGGGAGAACATCAACGCCCCACTTCTCCTTGAGAAATTTCTTTCTGACCAAAAAAAGAGGGGGCCTAAAGGGGGGGGTACTGTAGCATCGGCGTCTCTGCCCCGTTCTAGGCAGAGACTCCGTCCCTCTCACCTCCCCGCTCCTGGCGCGGCGTCCTCCAGCGCTTCTCTCCCCGCTGCTTCCGGCACGCGCTCCTTCCCCGGCAGTGTGCTTAGGGCGCGCGCGCGCGCGCTCCCCCTCTCTTAAAGGGACCGCGCGCGCCGTCCTAAGGAGTCCCCGGCCAATTGCCGGAGGACCTCCCATATAAAAGGCACCTCCTCCAAAATGGAGGTGCCCGAGCAATGTTGTAGCACTGTTCACTACTCTGCTTCAGCCCTCAGGTCCCGTTGCCAGTTACCTGCCAGATATCTGCCAGATTCCTGCCAGTCTGCTGTCTAATTCCTGCCTGATATCCTGCTACCTGCCTGCTAGCCTGAGGTCCGACGGTCTGCCTTCCAACTCCTGTCAGTCTGTCTAAGGACCAGCTTGCCCGCTCACCTGGGAGCGCTCATCTGCTGCCTGTCTGCTAGCCTACCAGGAGGCTCTGCCGTCACGTGCTGTGACCACCCGCCTGTCCAGAGACTCCTGCCCGCTCACCTGGGAGCGCTCATCTGCTACCTGTCTGTTGGTCTTCCTGGAGGCTCCGCCGTCACATGCTGTGACCACCCGATTATCCAGAGACTCTCGCCTGCTCACCTGGGAGCTCACGTCTATCATCTGCCGCCACAGGTCGTACCAATCCTTTACCCAGAGACTGCCCCGGTCACTTGCCGTGACCTCCTGCCCGTTCATCCAGAGACTGCCCCGGTCACTTGCCATGACCTCCTGCCCGTTCATCCAGAGACTGCCCCGGTCACTTGCCGTGACCTCCTGTCCGTTCATTCAGAGACTGTCCCAGTCACCTGCTGTGACTGCCTGCCCGTCTACCCTGGTCGCCACCCGCTCCCTTACAAGGACCGCCCCCTTGTATAGTAGCTCAGAGGTTCCGCCTCCCAGACCCGTTACACTAGGTCAATCAATGTGTGGATGAAGGAGCACCACATCAAGACCTTGTCATGGCCAGCCCAATCTCCAGACCTGAACCCCATTGAAAACCTCTGGAATATAATCAAGAGGTAGATGGATAGTCACAAGCCATCAAACAAAGAAGAACTGCTTACATTTTTGTGCCAGGAGTGGCATAAGGTGAACCCAAAAGCAGCGTGAAAGACGGGTGGAAAGCAGCCAAGACGCATGAAAGCTGGGATTAAAAATCATGGTTATTCCACCAAATATTGATGTCTGAACTCTTCCTGAGTTAAAACATGAGTATTGTTATTTCTAAATGAATAAGAACTTGTTTTCTTTGCAGTATTTGAGGTCTGACAGCACTGGTTCTCTGGTTCTCTGTTTCTTTTTTATTATTTTGACGATTTCTCATTTGCTGCAAATAAATACAAAATGTTTAGCTTTGAATTTCGGAGACATGTTGTCAGTAGTTTATAGAATAAAACAACAATGTACATTTTACTCAAAAATAGACCTAGAAAGAGAAAAATCAGAGAAAATGAAAATGAGCTGTGTATATATAAATATATGTAGATATATACACACACACATTATATACATACACACATTATATTATATACACACACACATATATATGTGGCGCCCCTGAGGGTTCGGTCACCACAGAGGTACTGCATCTCACCCAGAGCTGTGGTATCTCACTCTCAGGTAACGAAGGAGTACAGCTCAGGACCCTAACACCTGCATTCATTACACCACACTTCAGAGGGCGGGGCGAGATTGCTCCTACGGGAGAGCACAGTCCCTGGTCCCTGGCTGGAGTGGGGGGAACCTAGTAAAGGGGTGTGGGTGGAGGACGTAGTTAAGGGGAACACATAGAAGGAAGATATAAAAAGAGAAACCAACTTAGAAAGACAGATTAGTCTGAGGAGGAAAGTGCCAGGAGCAGAGGCTCTGTAGGAGCTCTTTTGCAGAGGCGGGCCTAGCCAGTGAGTTCCAAGGCTGAGAGGAAGAAGAGAAGGAGAGGAGAGGGAGCAGGAAGGCTCCAGGAACCAGAAGAAAGGATCCCAGGGGTACAGGCAGTGCGAGAGGCCACCCGTATGCCCGAATATGGTGGAGGGGTCAGGCTGCATACAGGGAACTGGTCCCTCAACTAGTAGAAGATTGCACGTCTTAACTAGAAACCGGAGGCTGCAGTATTTCATGTCCAGTAGCCAACATTCCATACCAGTCTCACCAGGAAGGTAGCTATATAGGACCCAGGGGACGGAACAGACGTCGCCCGCCAAGGCCCGCAGGTACTGGACTGTGACACTTGGTATGAGGTTCGGGGAGACAGCCAGAGAGAGTACACAGAAGGGGGTCCTGCTATGTACTCCGGAGTTACCTGGGGGTGGACTGAACCCCCCACTGAGTAAATGCAGCACGGCACGGGAAGTTACCTTGACGTCTGTAACTTGGACTGCAATAACCGTGAGTAAAGATCCAGAGGACTGCACCACCTTGTCTGTGTTTCTTGCAGCGCCATCACTCCCTGCACTACAACGCCCAGCGCAACCTACAACAACATCTACACTGCCCTGGAGCTAGCTCTTCCTGTGGAGAGCCACACCATCCCTGCTGCAGTAACATCAGCTTCAGAGGACGGCTCCACAGCGGCCGCTCCCTTTAGCCGCATTCCACAGGTGGCGTCACAAACTTTAACATAAACTATAAAAATCCCCTGTAAATATATCCCCTTTTATTGACCGCCCTGGATCACGAACCGGGTCACCGCCACTGTGACATCCGCCAGCATCTACCGGCCCGGCACCGGGTACCCCACGGCCCAGGGGGCGCGTCATATATATCGGCAGAGCATCCCTCTCAAAGTCTGCACCGCTCTCGCTCACTAACTCAAGCAACCTGCACCGCCTCGCACCCCGCTAGCTCACGCACACAGCACCCCCTTGCATCCCTCTATCCCACACACCCTGCATATCCATGCACACTTATCAACTGTGTGAAGGTCACTGGTAAAATACTGGAGGGGAATTATGTGTCAATCAGGATGTTACCATCAGTGATATGAACCCGGAAAAATGCTCCAGCATTCTAAGTGCTGAGAGGGGTTAATCGACCATGCTAAGGGCTGGGTTTAGTGAACAGCTAAAGAGTGGGTAGGAGGCTGTTCACCATATCTCCACCCCAGGGTATGGGCCAGAAGGTAAATACGAAGCTTTTGGACTCATTCAGTGTTTGGTGTGTCTGTAGATGAGAGCACCAGAGCTGTGCTCATGTTAAAAAGAACTGAACCTATTTGTTTTCCTAATTTTGGACTGGTTTATGCAGTACAATTTTAATAAATCAGTTGAAAACTTAAACAGAAAATGTTCCTGTATCTACCTCTAAGAAGCTGAGTGAGTCGACCTACTATACCACACACCCTGCACCCCTTTATCCCACACCCCTTACTACTCAGATGTGTTTTCTTCCATTTGGACAAGAAGCTGATTAGTGCGCCCCAGCAACCTGCCACCCTAGGCACCCGCCCTCCAGTGCCTAGCGGCTAATACTGCCCTGCTCAGGAATAAAAACAAACTCAAATCTGTCTTGGACAAAACAAGATAGACTGCCAGAACAGTGAGGTGTCAGGTTACACCTTCATTTATACTGCAAGGAGAGGGAAGGGAGAGGAGGGGGCAGAGACAAAAAGACACAGGTGGATGGAGCCACAGCTTATAGGTAATGTATTTCTCTTTGGTGGATTTACAGCCACAGCACAGTAATGCTGTATAATGTCCACATTGCTTCTGTTGCTACTGTCTTTGTGCTCAGAGCAAGAGCAGCAAGAATCCATCATGTCCGTGTACGGTATAGACATCATAGTAGCTAATCTCCACCCACTAGCTCAGAGAGGACTGAAAATCAGAGATAGAGCCTGCAGAGGGGAAACTGATGAAAACACACGATTCAAGTCATATAATAACCAGAAATAGTGACAGCCTGTTCTGACTAGTCACCTGAAAGAACAGGTACCCTTTAAAAGGAATCTGTCAGAAGGATTACACGCCTCAAACTATTTATATGCACATGTAACTCTTGCAAATACAAGTACAGTATTTCCTTTTGCTAGAGTCTATTCCTCCGTTACAGAGAAAGCTGCATTTGAATGGATAAGCAAACGAGGCTGAAGTACTTTGGGTGTGTGGAAGCACTTCCAATGCCTCCGCTCTTCCCAGCTGTATTTCCCACCTATTGATGCCTTTTGCTTAACTGTCTCCTCCTTTTGGATTCTGGTCGATCAGATGCCCCTGCAGAGCAGACCCTAGTACATGTGAGTATTTGGTAAAGAGATTATGTGGCGCCCCTGAGGGTTCAGTCGCCACAGAGGTACTGCACCTCACCCAGAGGTGTGGTATCCCCTTCTCTCAGGTAAGGAGGGAGTGCTGCTCGGAACCCCGAAACCTGCATCCAACACTACACTACTCCAGGCCGGCTGGAAGGGCAAGATGCAATGTGTTTTCCTGCTGAGCCCTGTCCCTGGCTGGAGTGGGGGGAACCTAAAGGTAGGGGGAACCAGTAGTGGGTGTGGGTGGAGGAAGTAGTTAGAGGGAGCACTTTGACAGTAGGTATATAAAGGGAAGCCATCTTAGGGTGGCAGTGGAGTAAGAGGAGTGAGTGAGTGAGGACAGTCTGGGAGCAGAGGCTTTTTAGGACCTCTGCTCCATAAGTAGGGCCCAGTCCTAGAGGCCCAGGTGGGGAGCAGAGGAGTAGGCTCCGTTCTAAGTAAGGGATCCCAGGGGGTACGGCGAGTGCAGGACAGCACCCGTACGCCCCGAATCTGCCAGAAGACAGAGGGATCGTAGGCCGCAAGAAGGGGACCGGCCCCTGGTCCAGCCGTGTTACTCTAAGTCTCGGCTGGGAAAACCGGAGGCTTCTGGCTTATATAGTCAGTTGCCGAAGCCTCATTCTAATCCCCGTGAGGGTCAAGCAGGTCCGGGAACTCCGACGAGACAGGAAGGACTTCAGAGCACCCGAGCGGGATTGAGAGTGGGGAAGCGCAGGGCAGGAGGGAGAAAGACCCAGCGTGAAGACGGTCTAGCTAGGAACATAAGAAAGTGGGGTTCTGTCAGGTACTCCTAATCGGCCTGAGGAAGTGCTGAACCCCTGCCTGGTGAACGCAGCGCGACGTGGGAGGCTGACACCTGTAAAGTGCACGAGTGGAACTGTCATAAGAACTGTGAGTAAAGACTCGGATGACTGCACCACACTGCCTCCGTCCATTCCTTTCATCTGCGCCATCTTTCCTTCCCTGCACTACAACGCCCAGCGCAACTTACACTACCTACACTGCCCTGGACCCACACCATCCCTGCTGCAGTAACATCAGCTTCAGAGGACTGCTCCACAGCGGCGGCTCCCTTTTGCCGCGTTCCGCGAACTTTCCAAATCCCCTATATATTTCCCCTTTTTGCTGACCGCCCTGGGTCACAGACCGGGCCAGCCACCGTGATATCCCCCACCGGCATACACAGAGGCCCGGCTGCCAAGTACCCCACGGCCGAGGGGGGCGCGTCAATTACTCACTATTAAAAATCCTGTATACTTAGTATCTTCCCCATTCTTACAATTCTAGGACAAGGGAGCCCCTGCTGCACCAGTATCTGCACCCAAAAGGGCTGTCTAGGTCTCAGGGAAATCTAGAAGATGTGCTCTCTGCAGTATAAAATTGCCTGGGAAACAGCTATGTGAGAGGTGGACCTCTAAAATCATCAGGGATGAACAGTCTACTTTTCTATCTGACATGAGGTCCATGATTAGAGAGGAGGTGCAAACTTCAATCTCTAATTTCGTTCCCCCACAGACATCTCAGCCAGGTCCCCGTGCTAAGAGACCAAGATGGGAGATGGAGCTAAGCTCAGAAGAGGACATACAATCCCTTGATTCTGATCAGGATGAGGAAGGCAAGATATGCTCAGAATCCCCAGAAGGGAAAAAATATATTTTTTCTCCTCTGACAACACAGACAAGATTCTACTGGACTGGGGTGTCTGGGGCCCACCAGGGAAATTAACTCCAGGGGCCCACCCACCCGGGCCCACCCTTCAGCTATTTGCAAATACCTGTTAGCCGTTATACCCATTATATTGGCGGCTCCTGCCCATCACTGTGCGCTCACCAGAACTGCGATGTACAATTACTGTAGTTTGAATGAATGGGTTTTTATTGGTGAAAACAAGTTCTCAGCGATGCACAGGTTGGGAAGGTGATCACTTATTTATTGGTGGAATCCGCACTGTCAGAAGATTGTGGCACTTTTGACTATTTGGTGAGATTTTTACCTCTGTATTTGTAAGACAAAACCAGGAGTGGAGCAATCCGAGGTCATGTTTTATGCATTTCTCACCCACTCCAGAAGGGGGCTGGAAGCAAGTGTAACTAGAAGGAAGCCCCACATGACCGGGATGTGCCAGGAGGGTGTAATTTTAATCCCAATATCCGGATTGGTTATAAGCCTGGAGGGGCGGGCATTGGAAGGGGCTGGGGAGATATAATAAGGAAAAGCGCGGGAAAACGGTCAGTCCAGGAAGGAAGTCAGCGGGGAAAGTTCCCACCCACCCACCCCTTCTTTCTGTTGGTATTCTGTGAAGTTAATGGTGAAAGGGTGGTTTTACTGAAGAGGAGATAAAGGAGTTATTACTATTGTGTATTATCGATGGGTTATATTAAAAAAGGACATGTAAAGTTTTATGAGGGTTTGTCGCAGTGGCTTGGCAGGGGGTGGGGTTCTTGGAGTTGGCACAGAAGTGTCGGTGGAAAGAATATTGGATAATCACAGGCAGTGCCTTGATTAACCGGGGTGATCTGGCATTTGGTTTTGGGCTCTGGACGGGGTTTTACCCTGGGAGCTTTTGGTGCCCTTGAGCTGGTGATGGACGGCTGAGGGTAATATGGTGGTTCGAGTTCGGTTTAATTTATGCCAGATCTAATTTTAACTCCAAGAACCCTCCCTTCTTATTTATTTTATAACACTGTTAATATGTTAATGTTGTTTGTTAATAAAATGGCCGCTGTGGCCAAATTTATCCAAAGAAATACAGGTGCAGTGTTTTTATTTGGTGGGGGAAGGTGAGTGCTGGAAGGTGGGGGCATGTTGATCCATGGAACCCGTGTTGGCTGTACACGGTCATGGTTTTGTCTTATAAATACAGAGGTGAAAATCACACCAAATGCCAACTTGCTTTCTCTGGTGAACCTCTATAACTGCATCTCTGCTGCTGTGTAATAGTCACAGGACAGGGAGGGGTTAAACATCCAAGTATTTAATATCTATTGGAAATAAAGAGGTTTCCCCTTATTGATATCAGATAAAACAAATGACCAACCACAATCCACTCTACCAAGACCAATATTACCAGATAGAAGGCAGAAATACCACCACACCGTGACCAGATCACATATTACCACCACATAGTGCCCAAATAATGCCACATACAAGGCACAAATACCGCCGCACCATGACCAAAGCACATAATACCACCACATAGTGATCAAATGCTACCAGATACAAGGTATAAATACTGACACACCATGAGACCACATATTACCACCACATAGTGACTGAATAATACCACATACAAGGGACAAATATCGTCATGTCATGACCAAAGCACATAATGGCACCACATAGTGACAAATAATACTAAAATAATAAAAATGTAAAAAAAGCTCTGTATATAGTGTCAGTGTACAGGTTATACAGTGATCACCAGTGACATTATACACAGGAGCTCTGTATATAGTGTCAGTGTACAGGTAATACAATGATCACCATTGATATTATACACAGGAGCTCTGTATATAGTGTCAGTGTGAATGTATAGGTAACACATACTCACAAGTTCTTTATCTGCAGACCGATATATCACATCTTCTATGCAGGACTTATCTCTGCAGAAAATAACATAGTTAGCTATAACTGATCACTTCCAGAGCACAATCCACACTTTTCCCAAGATTTCTACACTACATGAAATGACAAAAAAAGAAACATAGCTCAGCACTACACAGTAACAGTGCTCCAGTGTCATTCTGTGCCTGCTCATCTGTCAGCAGACATATTTGTCTGATGGCAAAGATCTAGCAGAGCTGAAGACAGAAGACCCATGGATGACGTCGGAGCGAGGATTTTTTTAAATTAAAGATGGAGTCCCTTAGGCTTAGTTTCCCACGCAGCATAATAGCCGCATATTCCTGCTTTTATGCGGCGCTCCTGTCATCAGGATTTTGATAATTTTGAGTATTTGTTCAACAGAGGTTGATTTTGAAAGGAGAGCGGAGGAATTGAAGCACAGGTTCTTAGATCACGGATATAGTCGAAGAAGTATTAAGCATGCCTATAATCGAGCCAAAAACAGTAATCGTCAACAATTAATGTATTCTAATCGAGCTCACAAACAAGAGAAGTGTGTCAGGATGGTGACACGGTACCATTCACAATGGCGCAAAATGTGTGATGTGCTTGGGAAACACTGGCTCATTTTACTAGCGGATCAGACGTTGCACCAGTATTTGCCTATGTATCCGTCAGTCACAGCCCGTCGATCTCCGAGCCTCTGAGATCACTTGGTAAGGAGCTACCTTACACCTAATACTCAGAAGAAAATTGGCGAAATAGGACTGGCTGAAATAAGACAAACGTGGGGTTGTACCCCATGTGGTTCATGTATTTCGTGTCCAAACATCGAACATACTAAAAAGTTTCTTTCATCTAGTGGGAAAGAATTGACTATCCTACACTCCATTACGTGTACAACACGTAATGTCATTTATCACGCTACATGGCCTTGCTCTTTGGTATACATAGGTCTGACCACTAGGATGTTAAAGACCAGAGCGAGGGAACATGGACGTGATATTATGGCAGCAGCCACTGAGGATAATTTGGAGTTGTTGAAAACAATCCCTAGACACTTTAAAAACTATCATGCCTGTGATCCATCAGGTCTTCAAGTTAAAGGCATCGATGATGTTTATAGTACGTTGCGTGGAGGTAGTGCTAGTCGCCTACTTGCACAGAAAGAATCCAGATGGATTTGGCTATTGCAAACCTTACATCCTCAGGGCCTCAAGGAATCCTTAAGCTTTTCACCATTCCTCTGATTGCCTCTATCTCTCCCCCACCCCTGCACCCGCTAGATTGATCGGTATTTTAATGATGTTTATAACCCCCCCCCTTGTTTTATCCTCTGTTGTCTAATTAATGTTCATCTTTTCCTTAGTACATACTCTTTTGTCCTTGGTTGCGGCTGCCTTCTGTGTCTCTTTCTGCTGGTTACTCCTATTGATGGATGGCTGTGGACGATTTATACATCTTGATTAATCAATGATTCTCCTGGACTACTGACAATAGGTCACAGAGATATTATCATCTACTGGGACAAAGAAAAGCTACGCAACGAATGAATTCATCTAATTGCTGGATATACTTGATATTGAGCTGTATTATGCGGTGTATTGTGTTTTTTGTATGTTTATGCTTACAACCTATTGTGTAGGATTTAATTGTTGAATGTTTCTATCATTTTTCTCCATTACACAGTGTACTGTATCTTTTATATGTACATATTATGACGCGCCCCCTGGGCCAGTGTTGTTTGGGGGATACCCGGAGCCGGATCAGATGGGGGTTGTAGTCTCCGAGTGGCTGTGACCCGGTCCGTGCCCAGGGTGTCAAGCTCAGTGTGTGGCAGTCCTTATGATGTTACTAGATGTTCTTTTGTGTCGACTACGCCACCCGTTGATATGCGGTCAATACGGCCGCCGCTGCAGCAGGGTCCACTGAGGCTGATGATGTGAGTGCAGCTTAGGTAGTATAACCCCCAACGGGAGGGGTATAGCCTCAGGGGGTCAGTTGCAGAGGATGGGGGTTGTGGTGGTGCAGCGGGGATGGAAATGAGACTCAGAGTCGGGCTGTGCAGTTCAGGGTTTGTTTACTTACTGCAGTTGTTCTGGTCACTCCGGCCTTAAGTGACCACCCGAGCCGTGCTGCGTCCACCAGGTCCTGGACTCGGCCAACCCCCAGGTGATTCTGGAGCGTGGTCCTGAGCTCCCTTTCTGTCCTGTCCTCTTCTCTGGCCTTCCCCACCAGGGATCCACCTATGTCCGGCTCCCTCGGGCCTCTTGGTGGTAAACCCTTGTCTCTGGGTTCCCTGACCCTATTCCTGGTCTGCCTTCCGGGTGGATTTAGTGGGTGATCGTGGCAGATCGATCCTGCCCACGACCTCCGGTTCCTGGCTAAGGTGTGCTGTAGCCTCTGCCAGCTTGGGATCCGGTACCCTGTTGCCAACTCTTCACCCTCTGGTCTAATTTGGGCTCTTGGAGTTCCTTCTTTCTCCCCCTCTGGGTCCTTCTTTCTCCTCTCTCTCTCTGGGCCTTGGAGCTGCTCTTCTTCTCTGCTCTGACAGACTGACCTCACTCTGCAAAAGACTGACTTCACTCTGCAAAAGACCCTGTCCTAAGATGGTGCCCACCTTATATACTCCCTCTATGTGTGAGCTCAGGTGACCAGCACCCAATGAGCTCCTAGCATTACCCAGACTGCTCCCCCTATCTGCCCCTACACTACTGGGATGTTCCACCCCCCTCCCACTCCAGCCAGGAACAGACACTGTCGTACCTGCACATTTCTCTAGTGGGAGTACCATCGGTCTGTTCCCCGGAAATGGGATGTGTGTAGTGCATGCAGCTAACTGAGCTCAGTTCCACACTCCATCCTTACCCGGGAGTGGAATATCACACCTCTGGCTGAGGTGCAATACCCCTGTAGCAGCCGAATCCTCAGGGTGCTACATTCCCCCCTGGTAAATCACAGCACGTCCTCGGGCTGTAAGATATAAACAAAAACATCCAAAACATACAATTTTTTTTCATAAACATATAAAACATATAAAACATCATCAGCAGCAATAAACTTTTCATATAAACATTCTTGTTTCTGGTTCCTCCGGTCACGGTGCAACTTGTGACCGGGTAAAGTGCGACAGTCTCTCTTGGAATAAAACAGTTTCCTATAAAACCGGTAGGGGGCGCTTTAGGAAGCGCAACTATATACAAGGGGATATGGCCGCTCTCAGTCCTCGGCCAGGTATTAGGGAGGATTGACCGCTCTCAGTCCTCGGTCAGTGGGAATAGGGACACACGGGGTTAACAGTTCACTCTTGTCCCAACGGGGACATATTTTAAGCAGCAACAGTTCTTATACCCTGACGGGTAACTTTATACAGTCTCTCTCTACCGTACTTCAACGACGGCGTCCTCCTGCTCCTTCTTTAGATTCTTCAGACCCGTCCGGGTCCTCTTGCTCCTCCTCACACCGCAGCTCCTCCTCCGTCAGGCGATGCACATGGAGGGCGTAGGGTCCTTTGGCACACTTGTGCCGGGTGAAGGTGACCTCGTCCCCTACATACAGGTCACGACCTCTGTGTCCCTCCGGCAGATGGCTTTCTACGTCTCTGCGGGTCACAAAGACGTCGCCGGGGGTCTGATGGTCTCTAATGAAGCCCCATCCGTGCTGCATGTTGAATTTTATCACAGTCCCGGTGGCACGGGGACCATGAGCTGCACGGGGTTTCCTCCTGGTCCGGCTCTTCTGCTCCGCGCTCCTTATCTGCATTTGCTGTTCCCGGACCCGCCTCTCTCTCCGCTCCCTCTCGAAGACCTCAAGCTGCTGCCGGCAGCACTCTGCACGTTCCGCTGCGGCCGCCCGAGTCTCCTGAGTGAACCCCATGAGGTCTTCTCCGGTGGGGTCCCACTCAAACTGTGCCTCCTCCAGCGGGGGCGAGGTCCTCTTTACGGGCTTCGGAGCCGGAATCAGGGGCTCGCACATGGGCCTTGCTCTCTGGAGTTCCAGCTGAATGTACTCCTGGGGCCATATGAAGGGCTGCCCATCCGGGCACGTATGCTGGGCGACTAGATCTTCACCCAGGTGCGGCACTCTAGATGTTGAGGGCGCGTTGATGGTAGCGGCGCCCGGGCTAACCAGGCCTTGCGACCAGGCCTGGGGCACCTTAAAGGCAAAGGGCACTGTAAGAACGGCGGCGCCCTGGGTTATTCGGCCCTGCGACCAGGCCGGTGGCTCCGCGGAGGTAGGGGGCGCTGTTGGTATTGCGGCGCCCGGGGGTACTAGGCCTTGCGACCAGGCCGGTGGTATTTCCTGCTTGGCCACGCTCGAGGTCGAGGCGTGTGACGTCACAGGGGTCGCGGCCGCGGTTTCCGGTTGAGGCCTAGTTGGCGGCGGTGACGATGCAGCGACGGGCACGGCAGGGGGAATTTCGGGCTCTGCGACGGGGAGCTGGGGCAGGCACGCGGTTTCCCGGCTCGGGGTAGAGACGTCCCCTTTACCTGCCTCCGTCCGTTCAGCTCCCTTCTCGGCGCCGTCTCCTGCCTTCATTCCTCCTGCGCCATCCTCAGAGGCGGTCTGTCTCCTCGTCTCAGGTGGCGTGCTCCGCTGACGGGTGCCGGTCTGCTGGGCCATCTCTCGGCTCCACTCCGCCAACGTCTCTCGCTGCACCCGGGCCATCCTCCGTGCGAGGCCCTCCAGCGCGGTCTGTGCACACTCCCGGTCTCGGGGGAGCTGTGCTAGGATCTCCAGCAGGCCTTCTGGAGTGGCGACCTGCAACAGGCTCCTGACCACTGGGTCGGTGCTGCCTGACTCTCCCTCCATCTCCGGGTAGGCTCTCTCTGGACTCTCTTCCAGACGTCTTGTCTCCGGGTGCGCTCTCTCCAGACTGCTCCAGGCGACACCCATCTTTGTTCTCTTCTTCTGTCTCCGCCCACATCGAGGGTGGTCCCGGGGCAACTTCAGTTCCAGGGGCAGTTCTCTTACGCTGATGGACACTTCCAGCATCACAGTCTCTGTTGGTGGGCGCGGTTTCCGCTTTTGGCGCCATTCTTCGACCTGGCCCACGATGGGAGGTGGCCTTTTGCCACCCTCTGGCACGCCCATAATGGCGTCCGCTCTTCCAAGGCGGGAAATCTTTGGAAATGGCGGGAATCGTCTCCCAGTGGCGGGAAACTCCATGGATGGCGGGAAAAAGCTGCAAATGGCGGACAACCGGTGGGAAATGACCTGTGATGGGGTCCGTTGGCGGGGACCCACCGGAACCGGCAGGAGACTTCTTTTTAAGGTAACGGTGAACTTTTCTTCAGGCACGCAGTACCCGGTTGTTGCGGGCACGTTATCCTGCCGACTACGCCAAAGTTGACGCGCCCCCTGGGCCAGTGTTGTTTGGGGGATACCCGGAGCCGGATCAGATGGGGGTTGTAGTCTCCGAGTGGCTGTGACCCGGTCCGTGCCCAGGGTGTCAAGCTCAGTGTGTGGCAGTCCTTATGATGTTACTAGATGTTCTTTTGTGTCGACTACGCCACCCGTTGATTTGCGGTCAATACGGCCGCCGCTGCAGCAGGGTCCACTGAGGCTGATGATGTGAGTGCAGCTTAGGTAGTATAACCCCCAACGGGAGGGGTATAGCCTCAGGGGGTCAGTTGCAGAGGATGGGGGTTGTGGTGGTGCAGCGGGGATGGAAATGAGACTCAGAGTCGGGCTGTGCAGTTCAGGGTTTGTTTACTTACTGCAGTTGTTCTGGTCACTCCGGCCTTAAGTGACCACCCGAGCCGTGCTGCGTCCACCAGGTCCTGGACTCGGCCAACCCCCAGGTGATTCTGGAGCGTGGTCCTGAGCTCCCTTTCTGTCCTGTCCTCTTCTCTGGCCTTCCCCACCAGGGATCCACCTATGTCCGGCTCCCTCGGGCCTCTTGGTGGTAAACCCTTGTCTCTGGGTTCCCTGACCCTATTCCTGGTCTGCCTTCCGGGTGGATTTAGTGGGTGATCGTGGCAGATCGATCCTGCCCACGACCTCCGGTTCCTGGCTAAGGTGTGCTGTAGCCTCTGCCAGCTTGGGATCCGGTACCCTGTTGCCAACTCTTCACCCTCTGGTCTAATTTGGGCTCTTGGAGTTCCTTCTTTCTCCCCCTCTGGGTCCTTCTTTCTCCTCTCTCTCTCTGGGCCTTGGAGCTGCTCTTCTTCTCTGCTCTGACAGACTGACCTCACTCTGCAAAAGACTGACTTCACTCTGCAAAAGACCCTGTCCTAAGATGGTGCCCACCTTATATACTCCCTCTATGTGTGAGCTCAGGTGACCAGCACCCAATGAGCTCCTAGCATTACCCAGACTGCTCCCCCTATCTGCCCCTACACTACTGGGATGTTCCACCCCCCTCCCACTCCAGCCAGGAACAGACACTGTCGTACCTGCACATTTCTCTAGTGGGAGTACCATCGGTCTGTTCCCCGGAAATGGGATGTGTGTAGTGCATGCAGCTAACTGAGCTCAGTTCCACACTCCATCTTTACCCGGGAGTGGAATATCACACCTCTGGCTGAGGTGCAATACCCCTGTAGCAGCCGAATCCTCAGGGTGCTACAATTACACCGCATTTTTTGTGGTTTTTGACTGGTGCTCTCCGTCGGGGCAATGGCGCCATGCCCCCATGGACAGTATTTTTCGGTAATATTTAGTTACAATATTGGATTAACATTAGCCATGCAATTGATATGAAGAATGTCTTTGTCTTTTGATTATAATTGGCTACTGATGGCAATTATATGGGGGAAGGGTCCCACAGCTATGCATCTACTGAGATATATCCTGCTTCTTTTGATCTGCGATTTGTTTCCGTTGTGATATGTTATCTGTTCACACTTATTATTCTGTGATTGGTTCATTATTGCGTTAGTTGGGCACTATTGGGTTAAATAGCTGTGGTTTAGCCACGACTCTTCTCATTAGATCCGATTGTCCACTTCCTATATTCATTTATCTACACTTTTGTTGGGCGTTTTATAATGTATACTTACCACATTATAGCGCTATGTCCCCTGTTATGGGCTTTCCCCGTTGGTCAGATTGTGATGTCACAGCGATTTTCGTCCATGTGACCTGGGGGGTGTGGCTTGTATTTATGTGTGGCGAGGGGCGGATGACTGTGTCCCGACGCGTCATAGCAAGTCCCGCTCATGTGGCCTGGGAGGTGTGGTTTGTTATCACGGGGGGCGAGGGGCAGATGATTGCGTCCTGAAGCGAAGGGGTCCTACTATATACTTCCGGATGTGAGTGGTAATACAGGGGCACACGTGACTCTATATGTATGTATTATGGTGAGCGGTTGGCTATTCTAATTGCTGTGTCCTGTCTTACTTTCACCCATTGGACAATAAGCAATACTTAAGGGATACCGGTTCCAGACATACTATAACCCCCAGAAGAAGGCACAGCGCCGAAACGCGCGTAGGGGTGACGATACCTGAACTGACAAACAATACATATGTGAGTAATACTACATTCCCACTTATTTTCAAGTGCTAAATGGATTTACTTTTATATCAACTATTTATGCACTGTGCACCTTAGCATTTGCATTGAAGCTTTGATATTATGCTTACAGCTGGGATAGGGCATGTGGTTTACTTACCCATACCCGTATTTTCTTCAACTATGTAGGTTTAATCTATTTATTATATGATTGTATTGGTCTTGGCATCTCTATTACAGCTCACTACTTATGTATTTATGCCACTTTTTCAATATGGATGTTTTTTTAATTAATGTGTATTAATAAATTTATGATTTTTTTGCAAAATTATGTTCCTATACGTCATTTTTTCTATATGATTTGCTATTATAGACGTTGAACAGAGTCTCATTGTCCTACTATAGAGAACTAATTGTGTATGTGACCTTGGTGGTCAATTAATCTGTCTCAGCATTTTGATAAGTAAACTACAGGTAGTGAAAGGTTGGCACTGTTACACTGATTAAACAAGAACCATAAGACAGATTTCTTCAACCCAGGTATCATTTGAATCTGTGTTTGCAGTTAATGAGATGCTCGTGCTCTGGGCTTAAATAACCTTCCATGACCTTCCTCCTATTTTAAATACTGCACATTTAATATTGTGGTCTTAAAAAAAAAAATTTGCCTCCAACAAAATGGCGCCGGTGCATGCACAGTAGCATCTATCTGTGCAAGCGCAGTATTTAAAGGTTCAGTGACCTGTCATTTAAGCCCAGAATGATGACAATGAGGCCAGAGAACCAAAAAAAAGACCTGCCCACAGGCCGGTCTCGAAGCACAAGCATCTCATTAACTCCAAACTGCAAACAGATTAAACAAGAACCACTAGACAGATTTCTTCAAACCAGATATCATTTTAATCAGTGTAACAGCACCAACCTGACAATGCCTATAGTTTACTTAGCAAAATCCTGATGACAGGTTTCCTTTAACAGTAGGGATAAACCTTCTAAGAATCTCCCAATAGCTCCCAAATGCAAACATTAAGCGTTTATGCTACACAGTGTTGAAGCATGGATGTACCTACTTTCAATCGAAGGTGACAGGAGAAACTTTTCTGTTTTACCAACATCTAACCTGTGGTATGTCATTTACTGTTTACCTGTTGGAATGTGGGTGCTGTCTCCAATATGTGAGACGCAACACTCAACAGGGTCACATCAGGTGATGGAGGGGATGTTACACAGATCAGCATTGATAGTGAAGTATACAGACACCGTGTTCCCACCGCCATCACCCTTGTTATAAGATACCACACAGTGGTTTATATAGAAGCTGGACACTGCACCTCTCATTCTTGTGACTCGCCCCCTGGGCCGTGGGGCACGCGGATCCGGGCGATAGGGGAACGATGGGGGTAGTAGTAGTGGCGGCCCGGTCCCGCGGCTCAGGGTGGTCAGGCCAGTGGTAGTCTGCTATGCGCTCCAAATAATGTCCGACTACGCCACCCGTGGATTGCGGTTATTAGGAACCGCCGCTGCAAGGCAGTCCGCTGGGGTTGATGATGGGTGCAGCTGAGGCGATGTGACTCCCACGGGAAGAGTGCAGCCCCAGGGCAGTGTAGTGGATGTTGGGAGTGATGGTAGTGCGGGTCCCGGTGCTGATAGTGCTGGAGGCACGAAGGAGCACACAGACAACAAGTTACAGTCCAGGGTCTTTACTCACAGTTCGTTTGTTCCAGGTCACTTCGGCCAGCAGTGACCGCCCGAGCCGTGCTGCGTCCACCAGGTGAGGGGCTCGGTCAACTCCCAGGCAGTTCAGGAGCATGGCACAGGACCCCCTTTTATCCTTTCTCTGGCCTGCCTCACCAGTGACCCACTTTTGTCCAGCTGCCGCGGACCTCTGCGGTTAAACGTGGGCCCCGTCCTCCGCTGTCCTATATGGTGCCTTCCTAGCAGGTTTGATGAGGTGTCGCACCAATATATGATCACGACGACCGGTCTTTGGCTGAGGGTAGTTTCTCCTCCACCAACTTGGGATCCGGTACCCTTAATCTGCCTGACCCTTCACCCTGGATTCTCGTGGGTTCTTAGGGTCCCTTCCACCTTCTTGTTCCTGAGCCCTTCTGTTTCTCTGTCTCTCCTTCTTTGCAGTTCCTTTCTGCTTCTGTTCCTTTCTCTTGGAGCTGAGATGAGCTAGTGACGCGCCCCCTGGGCCAGTGCTGTAGGGGATACCCGGAGCCGGATCTGTATGGGGGTAGTAGTCCTTGTGGCGGTGACCCGGTCCGTGCCCAGGGTGTCAAACTAAGTGGCAGTCTATGGCAGTAGATGTTATTAAGTGTCGACTACGCCACCCGTTGAGTGCGGCTTTGAAGCCGCCGCTGCAGAGCAGTCCGCTGAGGCCGGTGGTATATGTGCAGCAGTGATGGTATAACCCCCAACGGGAGGGGTATGGCCTCAGGGCAGCAGGTGTGGATGATGGGGGTTGTGATGATGCAGGAAGGAGACTCAGAGTCGGGAGATGCAGTTCAGGGCTTTTACTTACTGGTGTCCTTTTGGTCACTCTGGCCTTGAGTGACCACCCGAGCCGTGCTGCGTCCACCAGGTCCTGGACTCGGCCAACCCCCAGGCAATTCCGGAGCGTGGTCCTGAGCTCCTTTCTGACTCTCCCTTCCTCTGGCCGTTCCCACCAGGGATCCACTTTTGGCCGGCTCCCTCGGGTCTCTTGGTGGTCAAGCCTCCTCTGGGGTCCCTGACCCTATACTCGGTGTGCCTTTCTAGTGGATTTGGTGAGGGTCGTGGCAGATCCTGACCACGACCTCCGGTTCCTGGCTAAGGTTCGTTTTGGCCTCCGCCAGCTTGGGATCCGGTACCCTTGTCCGCCAACCCTTCACCCTTCTGTCCTTATTCTGGGATCTTGGGGTTCCTTCTTGTTTCCTCTCTGGGTCCTTCTCACTCCTCTCTCTCTCTCTCTGCAGGCTCTGCTCTGGAGCTGGGCCCAGCCGGAGCCACAGCTCCCTGTCAGCCCTTCTGGCTGAGCTCTTCTGCTCTTCTCCTCCTGCCTGAACTCAACCCTGATCTAAGATGGTGCCCACCTTATATACTCCCTCTATGTGTGAACCCAGGTGACCAGCACCCAATGGGCTCCTAGCTTTACCCAGACTACTCCCCCTATCTGCCCCTACACTACTGGGATGTTCCACCCCCCCTCCCACTCCAGCCAGGGACAGACGCTGTCGTACCTGCACATATACTGGTGGGAGTACCGTCGTTCTGTCCCCCGGAAATGGGATGTATGTAGTGCATGCAGCCTACTAGCTCAGTTCCACACTCCATCCTTACCCGGGAGTGGAATACCACACCTCTGGCTTGAGGTGTAATACCCCTGTAGCAGCCGAGTCCTCAGGGTGCTACACTAGAATCTCAGCTCCCCTTCACCTCCTCCTCGGCCTCTTCTCCAGGCCCACTTCTCCTTCTCCTCTCAGGCCCCGGCCTCTTCCCTAGGCCTGCCTCTGGAGCAGCACTCAGCCTGAGCTGCTGCTCCCTGTCTTCTCCTCTCCACAGAACGAACCTAGATCTAAGATGGTGCCCACCTTTTATACCTCCCTCTAGCCATGAGCCCAGGTGACCAGCAACCAATGGGCTCCTTCCTACGCTCAGGAACCGCCCCCTATCTGCCCCTACAGCACTGGGTGTTCCACCCCCCTCCCCACTCCAGCAGGGACATGGTCGGTCGTGCCTGCACTTCTGTCTAGTGGGAGCACCGTTGAGCTGTCCCTCGGAAATGGGGTGTGTGTGCTGCATGCAGCTAACTGAGTCCTGGTCCACACTCCATCCTTACCTGGGAGTGGAATATCACACCTCTGGTAGAGGTGCAATACCCCTGTAGCGGCCGAACCCTCGGGGCGCTACACATGTCCACTAACAAAATTTCTGTACACTGAGGAAGGTCTTACATGACCGAAACGTTTGTTTTGTACTACTTTTTCTACTATTAAATTCTCAAAATTCATTGAGTCATCTTGAGTGCCAAGTTTTTCATCTTATTGCAGTCACACAGAGTGACCGCAGACTTATCAATTTGGACCAGACAATTTCTGCAAAGGTATCATGGTGTGTGAACATGGACCAAAGAAAGGTAAGGAGAGAGCTGTCTCAGGAAATTAGAAAGAAAATTATAGACAAACATGTTAAAGGTAGATGCTATAAGACCATTTCCAAACCAATGTTCCTGTTACCACATTTGCACATATTATTCAGAGCTTTAAGGTCTATGAGGCGGTAGCCAATGTCCCTGGATGTGGCCGCAAGAGTAAATTAATGACAAATTGAAGAGATGGATAATTTGAATGGTTACAAAAGAGCCCAGAACAACTTTCAAAGAGATTAAAGGTGAACTCCAAGGTCAGGGTACATTAGTGTCAGATCGCACCATTTGTCGCTGTCTTGACCAAAGTGAAATTCATGGAAGAAGAGGAGTAGGAAACCTTTGTTCAAAGCAAATCAGAAAAAAGGCAAGACGGGAATTTTCCAAAGTTTCTGGGAGAATGTCCTTTGAACAGATGAAACAAACCTGTGCTTTTTGGCAAGTCACATCAGCTCTATGCTCACAGACAGAAAAATGAGAAAATAAACCAAAAAGAGAAGGCGCGCCATGTGAAGAATGTCCCAGCATATAGATGGAGGGGTGAGAGGTATTCCACTCACCTCTGGTAGGTGTGCATGCCAGACACAAAGCTGATACTAAGCGGTAATGACTGCGGTCCTGGAGCACTGCAGCACCTTCTGCCCTCTCCGGCATCATGCTCAGGAGCCATGATACAGCGAAAGATAATGAATAGTGGGTGGTGGAGATCCACAGGTCACCACGCTCTGAGTTAGGAACCACCAGGTTAGGCAAGAGAAGTCGATTTATTCAACACATAACGCGTTTCAGAGACGATCTGTGCCCTTCATCAGGTGATTCCAGAATGTATACCACGCTGAGTGCTTTAAATAGATAGGCACTGATGTGATTGATAATTGCATACAGGCTTTAGAAATAAGTAAATCTACATATAATTTTCATGATTAAAAATCATTAAAACCAATAATGCACTAAAAATTAACCCCTTTCTGATGTGTGACCTAATAGTACGTCATGGTGACCTGGGCCGATTGGACCAATGACGTACTATTAGGTCATATGGCCATCGCGCCCGCACACAAGCGGTGCGGGGCGTTCGCCGCCGGGTGTCAGCTGATAGCACCAGGTATTAGCTGTGACTATGTGCAGGGAGTGGTCCCGCACTGCTCCCAGCACATTAACCCCCTCAATGCTGCGATCGAAGTCGATCTCAGCATTGCGGGGGCAAGGGGAGGTGATCGCAATACTCACCTCCTCTCCCGGCCTCCAGCGCTGTCAGCCGCAGCTTCCCGGATGTCGTCATGACAACATCCAGGTCATCAGACAGCAGGAAGATATTTTGGTCATGCGCAGTGCATGACCAAAGTATCTTCTGCATCTGCAGCGTTGACAGCCTGTATAGCACAGGGATGGTGCTCCATCCCTGTGCTATACAGGCGATCAGAATAAAAAAAGTGAAAGTCCCATAGTGGGAAACAGAATAAAAGTCCAAAAAGTGTTAAAAAATGGAAAAAAAAAATTGTAAAAATCTAAAAAAAAAAATAATCCACCAAAAAAAAAATATATAATGTACCCATCAATAAATATTATTATGAAAAAAACAAAAAAAACAATAAAAGAACACATATTTGGTATCACCGCGTCCGGAATGACCTGACCTATAAAACTGTCCCACTAGTTAACCCCTTTAGTGAACATGGTAAAAAAAAAAAAAAAGCGAAGCAAAAAACAATGCTTTATCATCATACCGCCAAAAAAAAATGGAATAACACGCGATCAAAAGGACGAATGTAAATAAAAATGGTACCACTGAAAACTGTCATCTTGTCCCGCAAAAAACAAGCCGCCATACAGCTCCATCAGCCGAAAAATAAAAAAGTTATAGCTCTCAGAATAAAGCGATGCAAAAAATAATTTTTTCTATAAAATAACTTTTATTGTGTAAAAACGCCAAAACATAGAAATACGATATAAATGTGGTACCGCTGTAAATGTACTGACCCGAAGAATAAAGCTGCCTTATCAATTTCACCACACGCGGAAAAGCATAAAAAAAAAACCCATAAGAACAATTCCGGAATTGCTGGTTTTTGTTTATTCTGCCTCCCAAAAATCGGAATAGAAAGCAATCAAAAAATGTCAAGTGCCTGAAAATGGCAACAATAAAAACGTCAACTCGTCCCGCAAAAAGCAAGCTGTCACATGACTCTGCTGGCCAAAATAAGGAAAATTATAGCTCTCAAAATATGGCGATGCAAAAACTAGATATTACAAAAAAATGCGTCTTTTAGTGTGTGACAGCTGTCAATCATAAAAACCTGATATGATTCTGGTATCGCTGTAATCGCACCGACCCGAAGAATAAAGCCGTCAAATCACTTATACCGCACGAGGAACGGCGTGAAAAATAAACTCTAGGGTTAGGGTTGTGTTAGGGTTGGGCTAGGGTTAGGGTTGGGGTTAGGGTTGGGCTAGAGTTGGGGTTAGGGTTGGGCTAGGGTTGGGGTTAGGGTTGGGCTAGGGTTAGGATTGTGTTAGGGTTGGGGTTAGGGTTGGGCTAGGGTTAGGGTTGGGCTAGGGTTAGGGTTGGGGTTAGGGTTGTATCAGGTTTGGGATTTTTTTCAAAAGTAAAAAAAAAAAAAAGATGACGATATGGTAACTAGTGTTGAGAGCAAGTGCTCGCTACTTGAGTTTGCATCGGGTGCTCGGGTATGCACCGAGTATCGCGGGTGCTCGAGTGACATGCTCGAGTCTCCGCCCCATATGCTTCATGGCCAAAAAAAACCTCGCAGGGATTGCCTGCCATGCACGAGCGATCCCTGGATGTTTTTTTTTGGGTGTCTAATAACCGTGAAGCATGCGAGCGGGGACTTGAGCATGTCACTCGAGCACGTACGATACATGGTGCATACCCGAGTACCCAATGCAAACTCAAGTAGCGAGCACTTGCACTCAAGACTAATGACAACTTATTCAATTTGATGAATTAATGTTATCAAATTCTGTGTCGTACCTCTGGGTTCAAAATGTTCAGTATACCCCTTGATAAAATCCTTGAGGGGTCTAGTTTCCAAAATGGGGTCACTTGTGGGGGGTTTCCACTATTTAGGCACATCAGGGGCTCTCCAAACGCGACATGGCGTCCGCTCTCAATTCCAGCCAATTTTGCGTTCAAAAAGTCACACATTGCTCCTTCCCTTCTGAACTCTGCCGTGAACTCAAACACTGTATTTTCCCCACATATGGGGTATTGGCGTATTTTTTCCTGTTACCCCTGCGAAAATAAAAAAAATTGTGTCTAAAATAACATTTTTGTGAAAAAAGTGTTCATTTTTTTCTTCCACATTCCAAAAATTCCTGTGAAGCACCTGAAGGGTTAATAAAGTTCTTGAATGTGGTTTTGAGCACCTTGAGGGGTGCCGTTTTTAGAATGGTGTCACTTTTGGGTATTTTCTGTCATAAAGACCCCTCAAAGTAACTTCAAATATGATGTGGTCCCTAAAAAAATGGTTTTGTAAATTTTGTTGGAAAAATTAGAAATCGCTGGTCAACTTTTACCCCTTATAGCTCCCTAATAAAAAAAATTTTGGTTCCAAAATTGTGCTGATGTAAAGTAGACATGTGGGAAATGTTATTTATTAACTATTTTGTGTAACATATCTCTCTGATTTAAGGGCATAAAAATGCAAATGTTGAAAATCGCAAAATTTTCAAAATTTTCACCAAATTTCCGTTTTTTTCACAAATAAACGCAAGTGATATCGAAGAAATTTTACCACAATCATGAAGTACAATATGTCACGAAAAAACAATCTCAGAATCAGGGGGATCTGTTGAAGCGTTCCAGAGTAATTACCTCATAAAGTGACAGTGGTCAGAATTATAAAAATTGGCCCAGTCATTAACGTGCAAGCCACCCTCGGGGGTAAAGGGGTTACCGTATTTTTCAGACTATAAGGCTGCGTGCCCACGTTGCGTATTACAAGCGTACATGCTGCGGAATTTCCGCAGCGTAAACGCTTGTAAAACGCATGGTAATCCGCACCCCATGGTCCCCAATGGCATTCCGCAATGTCAATGCCCATGCTGCGGATTTTTCCGCAGCGTATATGCTGCGGTCAAAAATCCGCAGCATGTTCATTAATTTTGCGGAAGCGTAGCGGAATCAATGTGCGAATGGTACCCAAGTCTGGAGGAGAGGAGACTCTCATCCAGACCTGGGTACCAAAGAACCTGTAAAAAAAAGAATAAAATAAAGTTTATACTTATCTTCTGATGTTTTCCCTCCGTCGCGCTGTTGTGTGAAGGACCTGCCACGTCATTGAGTCATGTGACCCATCACATGACTCAATGACTTCACCGCAGGTCCTGCACACAACAGCGTGAGCCGCTCAAGACTCCGGACGGGGCAGAGAATGCATCGGAAGGTGAGTATAAACTTTATTTTTGTATTTTTTACCATTCTGATTCTTCTTTTTTAACTATTACTTGGTCACACTATATAAATCCATGCCGGTTGCATGGATTTATATAGTGTGAACAAGTTGTCAAGCACTTTTCCAAGTGATGCTTAAATCACTTGGAGAAGTGCTTGATAACCCGCATGCGGAAATGCATGCAAAGACGCTGCAAAGACGCCTCAAACGCTTCTACCTGGCGGGAAAACCGCATGTAAAATCCGCATGCGATTTTCCCGCCAGGGAGAAGCGTAAAAAATATGCTTCAGTTCCGCAACGTGGGCACTTAGCCTAAGATGCACCGAACCATAAGACGCACCTAGGTTTTAAAGGAGGAAAATAGGGAAAAAAAATTAAGCAAAAAATGTGGTCATGATGCCCTGTTATGGGGGAGGGGGTCTACTGCTGACACTGGTATTGGGGTAATGTCCCCCAATTCTGTTAATATCCTCCATCCTGGTATGTATGGCCCCTACTTCCTGGTATAAGTGCCCCCCATCCCATCCTGGTATGCATGGCACCCCTTTATCCCCCATACTGGTATGCACGGCACCCCTTTATCCCCCATCCTGGTATGTATGGCACCCTCTGAGCCTCCATCACGCTGCCTACAAAAAAAAAAAATGAACAATCATACTCACCTCCTCTCTCCTCCAGCGCTGCCCCGCCCTGCTGCTGACACTCTCACTGTGTGAGCTGCGCATGGCAGGGCGCGCATGGTGTCCCTGCCATGCGCCCTCACACAGTGTGAGACGCTGCGCTGGAATAGTCACTGCTCCCCACGCCAGGACTCTGTGCGTGGGGAGCAGTCTGTTCAATACCCGGCACACTGTACCGCAGCGCGGCTTCTGCTGCCACTCTGCGGTTAGTGTGCCTGTTATTAAAGACCATAGATATTCACTACAACCCATGGGAGTGGGTTGTAGCGAATATTCATGAGCTTTAATAGCGGGCACACTGACCACAGAGCGCAGCAGGAGCCGCGCTGTGGCTACAGTGTGCCGGCTATTAAGAGAAATGAATATTCATTGCTCTCCGCGCCCATGGTTATGGGGAGCAGGGAATATTCATTTTCTTTAGTAGCGGGTACAGCTAGGCTGCAGCAGGTGGCTGCTGCCTCCTGTGCCCCGCTGATCCCCCGCTGCGGCTCCCCCACACCCACCACCATGCGGCCATACAATAATATAGTATTTGGACTATAAGACGCGCCCCCCACTTTCCTCCAAAATTTTGGAGGAAAAAAGTGCATCTTATAGTCCGAAAAATACGGTAATTATTAAGAATAGGAGATTTTTTTTTTTTTTTTTAAATGTAGGTACGATTCGATTATTCCCAAGATCTCACCCCATGGATGGATCCTTTGTATTTGCAATTGGTGGAGGAAGGGCATTGCTAACAATAGGAATTCCAGAGAGTGGAGGACTTAACTACAACTACCAGTATGTCCTTAGCAATGGTAAGGAGATACTGGGAGTTGTTACCAGTCATCATCAGACTGTGGACCATATAGGAACCAATGTACTGATTAGATGCAAGCAGTGGAACTATTAAACGTTTAAAAAGTAACTTAAATTTTGGGATATACAGTACAGACCAAAAGTTTGGACACACCTCATTTAAAGATTTTTCTGTATTTTCATGACTATGAAAATTGTACATTCACACTGAAGGCATCAAAACTATGAATTAACACATGTGGAATTATATACTTAACAAAAAAGTGTGAAACAACTGAAAATATGTCTTATATTCTAGGTTCTTCAAAGTAGCCACCTTTTGCTTTGATGACTGCTTTGCACACGCTTGGCATTCTCTTGATGAGCTTCAAGAGGTAGTCACCGGAAATGGTCTTCCAACAATCTTCAGGGAGTTCCCAGAGATGCTTAGCACTTGTTGGCCCTTTTGCCTTCACTCTGCGGTCCAGCTCACCTCAAACCATCTCGATTGGGTTCAGGTCTGGTGACTGTGGAGGCCAGGTCATCTGGCGTAGCACCCCATCACTCTCCTTCTTGGTCAAATAGCCCTTACACAGCCTGGAGGTGTGTTTGGGGTCATTTTCCTGTTGAAAAATAAATTATGGTCCAACTAAACGCAAACCGGATGGAATAGCATGCTGCTGCAAGATGCTGTGGTAGCCATGCTGGTTCAGCATGCCTTCAATTTTGAATAAATCCCAGTGTCACCAGCAAAGCACCCCCACACCATCACACCTCCTCCTCCATGCTTCACGGTGGGAACCAGGCATGTAGAGTCCATCCGTTCACCTTTTCTGCGTCGCACAAAGACACGGCGGTTGGAACCAAAGATCTCAAATTTGGACTCATCAGACCAAAGCACAGATTTCCACTGGTCTAATGTCCATTCCTTGTGTTCTTTAGCCCAAACAAATCTCTTCTGCTTGTTGCCTGTCCTTAGCAGTGGTTTCCTAGCAGCTATTTTACCATGAAGGCCTGCTGCACAAAGTCTCCTCTTAACAGTTGTTGAAGAGATGTGTCTGCTGCTAGAACTCTGTGTGGCATTGACCTGGTCTCTAATCTGAGCTGTTGCTAACCGACATTTTCTGAGGCTGGTGACTCGGATAAACTTATCCTCAGAAGCAGAGGTGACTCTTGGTCTTCCTTTCCTGGGGCAGTCCTCATGTGAGCCAGTTTCTTTGTAGCGCTTGATGGTTTTTGCAACTGCACTTGGGGACACTTTCAAAGTTTGCCCAATTTTTCGCACTGGCTGACCTTCATTTCTTAAAGTAATGATGGGCACTCGTTTTTCTTTATTTAGCTGCTTTTTTCTTGCCATAATACAAATTCTAACAGTCTATTCAGTAGGACTATCAGCTGTGTATCCACCAGACTTCTGCACAACACAACTGATGGTCCCAACCCCATTTATAAGGCAAGAAATCCCACTTATTAAACCTGACAGAGCACACCTGTGAAGTGAAAGCCATTTCCGGTGACTACCTCTTGAAGCTCATCAAGAGAATGCCAAGAGTGTGCAAAGCAGTCATCAAAGCAAAAGGTGGCTACTTTGAAGAACCCAGAATATAAGACATATTTTCAGTTGTTTCACACTTTTTTTGTTAAATATATAATTCCACATGTGTTAATTCATAGTTTTGATGCCTTCAGTGTGAATGTACAATTTTCATAGTGATGAAAATACAGAAAAATCTTTAAATGAGAAGGTGTGTCCAAACGTTTGGTCTGTACTGTATATTACATGATTTAGGTCCTATAATTTTGAGCAGATTAGTGCGAATCTGAGACCCTGATCACTCAGAAGATCTCTTAGAAGTGAAGAGGTGAGGAGACATGACTATGACTTTCTGCTGCATTTAATCTCCCCAGTGTACTCTCCTATCTACTGAGCTGCACTCTTCTAGGAGGTCTTTTAAGCAAAGGAGCAAAGGATTGGGGTCCCCACAAATCTGCTCAGAATTAATAACCCTAAATCACATTAAAAAACGTCCCAAAAGTTGATTTACTCTTTAAGGTTAATTTACTTACACACACACACACACTGTATACGCCACATGCAACACACACACACTGTATACTCCTTACGCACCACACACACACTGCATACGCTGTACGCACCACACACACACACTGTATACGCCGTACGCACCACACACACACTGAATACGCCGTACGCACCACACACACATTGTATACGCCGTACATACCACACACACTGTATTCGCCGTACACACCACACACACACTCTGTATACGCCGTACACACCACACACACACACACTGTATACGCTGTACATACCACATACACTGTATACGCCGTACGCACCACCACACACACACTGTATACGCCGTACACACCACACACACACACACTGTATACGCCATACGCACCACCACACACATGCACTCTGTATATGACTCGCCCCCTGGGCCGTGGGGCACCCAGAACCGGGCTTCTGTACGATGCTGGGGGTAGTAGTGGCAACCCGATCCCGTGGCTCAGGGTGGTCAGACCAAAGTGTGTCAGTCTATTTATACATTTGGGAATGTCCAACTACGTCACCCGTGGATTGCGGTCAGAGTTAACCGCCGCTGCGAGGCAGACCGCTGAGGCTGGTGTTGGTGTGCATCACAGGGGTAGGACAACTCCCCACGGGAAGAGTGTAGCCTCAGGGCAGTGTAGGTGAATGCTGGGGGTGATAGTGCAGGCCGCAATAGTAAGAGTTCAGAGTCCGCTTCAAACAGTCCAGGGTCTTTGTTGCAGATGTTATTACTGACCCAACAGGAGTACCTGTTAGGAATGGGCCTGGGTATCTGAGAGCATTCGGGCGAGCCCCACTGGTCAGGGTGAGTGTGAAGGCCTACCGTTCTCTCTCTATGCTCTTGCTGACTATCCCCCTTTTCGTGGTGTAATAGCCCACGCCCCTGAGCTGGCCGTGTACTTTGCCTGTATGGCTTGCGACTCGGGCCTTGGGTACCTTTTGCTTCTCCTTGCTGTACTGGTCCCTCTGTGTGGCGGAGCCTCCAGGCTTCTTAGGCCAAGGGACCTGAAATCCCTCGCGGGTTGGTTCTCTGCTGCTGGGCTTGCAACCCTGACAGCCTCGGACCCCAATGTCCGGTTGTGTACTTCTCTCAGCCAGGACCGGCTCTCGTCGCCTCTGTCCCTGGCTTGCAGTTTCTCCTCTGCCTCACAGACTCCTCAGCTGCTGCTGACCTGTCCCTCTTCTCTGAGAACCCTTCTGGACACTTCAGAAGTGGGTTCTGGTTTCTCTTACCCTGCCCCAGTTCCAACTTTTATAGGGGCAGCCTGCTCCCCCTACTGGCCTTGGACAGGAGGTGCTGCATGCTAATGGTCCCTGACCAGGGAACCTCCCTCCTGCTCTCAGACACAGCCTTTAATATTTGTGGCATCCAGGCCTGGGGTGATACATTCCCCCCTAGTAAAATTTAGTACTCCGGGACTAAGCCTTTTTGGCCAACAACAAACAGGGTATAAATGACAACATAACATATATACAAGTACATTTTGTCATTAAGGTCACGTCGCTTCCGTGACCGGGTGTCCATATCACCCAACAAGTTGAAGTTTTCCACAGTGTGGGGACCTGTCTCCATAAACCCCAAGCTCCTGGCCTTGGGCGTGGTGACAGGGCCAAGCTAACTACTTTGGGCCACAAGGGAGCCACGCCAGACAGGTTTTGCTTCTGTGGCCATCTTCACAAGAGGGCACCTAGTGCAACTATTTACAAGACAGTTCCGGCCATTCAGTGTCCATGACCTGTCAGTCCATTGTATCTAGGAAAACTGGGAAGACAGTATTAATAACCAGGAAACAAGTATAAAACATTAACTACATACTTTACATCCAGATTTTCCAGCGAGCTGGTATTTGACCCCTAGTGATCCGGGTTGACCTGCGTAACCCACTGTCTGGTGGTGGTCTATCCTGGCTTTCCCCACTAGCATTTAGGGTACAGCTACTAGCTGGGTTTACAGGCAGGGCAGGCAGCTGTCTGTGGGTCCTTTGGCTTACCGCAGGCATGGCAGGCTCACTGTCAGCAGAGGGTTGACTCTCCTGGGCTGCTGGCATGGGTTCTTCTGCCTCCGGGGCTGCTTGTTCCTCTTGTTCTTCGTGCTCTCCTGTAGGCTCCTGCTGGGTAGGTTGAAGGAAGTGTAGGATGGGTACCACTATGGCATTGTTTATCCGAGTCCAGGACCGGGGGAACTCTCCGAGAACGGTGCTGACCATTTCTTCCTTGTCCTCTACGGGTTCAAGGTCATCTTGATCTTCTCTTGGACTCTGCAGTTGCTCGGGGCACCATTTTAGGTGGTCTCTGGAGACAGTGCTTGTGGTTTCTCCTCCATCCTTGGTAATTACACATACCTTCGGATTGTTGTGGTTGGACGGCAGTACTGTGTACGGATCGCTCTCCCACTGGTCATCTAGCTTGTGAAGCCTTCTCTTCCGCTTCAGGACCTGCTCACCAGGTTCCATGGGACCAGCAGGGGCGTGTTGGTTGAAGAGCCTCTCTTGTTTTTCTCTCGCTTGAGCCAGACTCCTCTCCACACTCTCCTGTACCTTCTTGTACTGTAGCCGCCGTTCCGTATCCCAGTCCGCGTCTGGGGAGGTGTCCTCGGGTGTCAGGACTCCCATCTCCAGGTCTACCGGCAGCTTACCTGGTCTTGCTCGCATCAGGTAAGCCGGGGTGCAATTTGTAGCATTCACCGGGATATGGTTGTACAAGTCTATCAGGTCTGGCAGCTTCTCCGGCCACAGGCTGTGTTCTTCCAGGGGCAACGTCTTGAGGAGATCAATGATGATATTGTTCATTTTCTCACACAGCCCGTTGGTTTGCGGGTGGTAAGGCGTTGTCCGAATCTTCCTACAGCCGTAGAGGTTGCAGAACTCCTGAAAGACTTCCGCCTCAAACGCTGGACCTTGATCTGTCAAGACCTGTTCCGGATACCCGTGTGGACGGCAGAAGTGTTGTTGGAAGACTCTGGCCGCTGTTTGGGCTGTCAAGTCTTTAACCGGGACCACCACCAAGAACCGGGAGTAATGGTCCACAATCGTGAGGGCATAGATGTAGCCGGACCAGCTTGGAGCCAACTTCACATGGTCCAGAGCTACCAGCTCAAGAGGCTGCCTGGTGACGATGGGCCTCAAGGGTGTGTTCTGGATTGTACGGTCGTTCCTTTTGAGGTGACATGGGCCGCAGTCCCTGCACCACTTCTCTATGGCCCCTCTTATACCGATCCAGTAGAACCGCTCTCTCAGTAGGAACTCCAGTTTCTTCCACCCGAAGTGTCCCGCTCTGTCATGGTAGGCCTCCAGGACCATTGCTGCATCCCGTCTCGGGACCACTACCTGCCAGGTCAGCTTGTGCGTCCGGTGGTTGACAAGCCTCCTGCACAGCTTACCTTCGTAGAGGAATAGCCTGCTTTTCTCCTTCCATAACTGCTTGGCTTCCTCTGGAGCATCCGGGCCAGGACTAGCGTCTGCCTGGGTTAACAGGTCTTTCACCAGGCGAACTGCCGGGTCACTATCTTGCGTTTCAGCCCAGCCATGGTGGGGTAAGGGGTTGAACATGACGGTGGTTAGGTCTTTGTCTCTTACCCGGTGAGAATACTGAGTGGCCCCATACCGGTGGAACGCAGGGAGCTCTACTTCCTCCAGCTCTTCCGAGTCTTCTTCTCCTTCGGGTAGGTGGGGCACTCTTGATAGGGCGTCTGCGTTGGCGTTGGTTCTGCCTGCCCGGTATTTGATTGTGAAGTCATAATTTGATAGCCGGGCCATCCACCGCTGTTCTAGGGCATCTAGTCTTGCATTGTCCAGGTGTGTCAACGGGTTGTTGTCCGTGTACACAGTGAACTTTGCGGAGGTCAGGTAATGCTTGAACCGTTCGGTGACGGCCCACACCACTGCCAAGAATTCTAGCTTGAAGGAGCTGTAATTCTCCGGGTTCCTTTCAGTGGGCCTCAGCTTCCCGCTGGCGTACGCGATCACCCTTTCTCTGCCCTGTTGGTTTTGGGACAGTACGGCTCCTAACCCCACATTACTGGCGTCTGTGTGGAGGATAAAAGGCTAGCCATAATCGGGGTAGGCCAGGATCTCATCCCCCGTGAGGGCCATCTTCAGCTGGCGGAAGGACTCCTCTTCCGGCTTGTCCCACTTGAAGGGTGGCTTTTGACTTCTGGATTTAGACTGACCTATCAGGAGGTCCTGCATTGGAGCCGCCATCTTTGTGAACCCGGGGATGAACCTTCGGTAGTAGACTACCAACCCGAGGAACTGCCTCACTTCTTTGATGTTTGAGGGGCTTGGCCAGCTCTTGATTACTGTGACCTTGTCGGGGTCGGGGGCTACTCCTTCTGCACTCACCACGTGCCCCAGGTACTGTACCTTCGGCTTTAACAGATGGCACTTGGAGGGTTTCACTTTCATACCAAAGCATGCCAGGGCCTCGAACACCTCGGCCAGGTGCTTTAGATGGTCCTCGTAAGTCTTTGAACAGACAATCACGTCGTCCAGGTAAAGTAGGACCGTCTCAAAGTTTCAGTGCCCTAGACAGCATTCCATCAGCCTCTGGAAGGTCCCAGGTGCGTTGCAGAGCCCGAATGGCATACAGTTGAATTCACTTAATCCCATCGTGGTGGTGAAGGCGGTCTTCTCCTTGTCAGCCTCTGCCACAGGAACCTGCCAGTACCCGCTAGTAAGGTACAAAGTAGAGAAGAAATTAGCTGATTTTAGTGCGGCTAAGGACTCCTCTATCCTAGGTAACGGGTACACATCTTTATGGGTGATACGATTGATTTGTCTATAGTCCACGCACATTCTCATGGTACCGTCTTTCTTTTTTACCAGAACCAAGGGGGCTGCCCAGGGGCTACAGCTGTCTCTAATGACCCCGGCTTCTTTCATTTCTCTCAGCATGCCCTTTGCGTTCTGATAATGTGCAGGGGGTACAGGACTGTATCTCCCTTTTATTGGTGGGTGGCTCCCCGTGGGGATGTGGTGTTCTACCCCTTTCACCCTGCCGAAGTCTAGCGGGTGCTTACTAAAGATTCTCTCGTACTCCTGAACCACCCGGTAGACTCCTTGTTTTTGGTGCAAGGGAGTGGAGTCAGCACCCACGTGGAGTTTCTGGCAACAGTCCTCCTTAAGTTTCTGGGAGCCATTACCCTCCACCAGGGGAGATGGAGGCAAGGGTTCCACGACCCTGAGAGCATTGTGTTCGACGGCAAACAATTTGGCTAGTGTAGCGTACCGGGGCAAGTGTACTTCCCTTTCCCCGATGTTTAAGATCCGGACGGTCACCCTTCCATGGCAGACATCAACCACCCCCCGGGCTGTCAAAATGGTGGGCCTGCTGTCTGAGTACACGGGTTCTACTATGGCTTGGTAGTCTCTCCCTCTTAACCCGATTGCAGTCCGACACCAGATCATCATTTCACTTTTGGGAGGCATGGCAATGGGGAACGGGTCACTCATCCATTCCTCACGCTACCGATCTCACCACCAGACAGTTCTACCCGTCTCTTCAGGACTCTTATCTCCTTCTGGAGGACCCTCTGTTGGCTGGAGCTCGCAGTCATCGCCACCTGCTGCAAAATTACAATCACTTCTGAAAGACAATTTTCAATCACGTTAGTACCCAATGTCCACAATGATCACTCCCTGTGCCGGCAGTTCAACTTTACCAATCTTAATGGTCATCTCTCTGAACCCCACCTGCGGCACGGGCTGGCCATTGCTGGCGATGATGCTCAAGTCACTGTCTGGATAGCGGGTTATGTCAGTGTCACTCCAGTACTGCTTGAAAAGTACATAGGGGATGGTAGTCACTTGGGACCCGGTGTCCAGCAGTGCACTCATGGGGATACCATCCAGCACTACGGGTAAAACCGGGCGTCCCCCTACGTACTTATCACGCCAATTAGACGGGCCTAGTGACCTTATGCCTGGGGGTTGGCCCTCTGCCCTAGGTCGGACCCATTTAAAGTACAGTACCTGGCTACGTGTCCCGGCTGGCTGCAACGGCGGCAAATCGGCTGTCCATCCTCAGTGTAACGATCGGCGGGCCTCCCTCTGAATGACGGGATCCTCCTCCGTCGACGCCACGGGACATCCTCCGGACTGGAAGCCAGCTTGATTGGTCCTGACGGGTCCATCTGTAACAACTGTACCGTCCTGGTCAATGCAGCAACACTCTTTGTCAGTTCTTGGACCTGATGGTGCAGATTTGCAGGCGGGGATGGGTTTAGGGTCTGCGCATCAGTCCCCACAAGGTCTGCAGGGTAGGGCGCTGCCTCCTGGTGGTAAGTGATGGCAGGGCGCCGGGAAACTACAGCGCCACCTGGTGCGGGTTCTCGGAGCACCCGGATGGCCCTATCTTTGAACTGTGCAAAAGTCAAATCGGGGTTCTGTAGGGCCATGAGGCGCAGCTGGGTTCTGTGGGCGCTGGACAGCAGACCTTCTATGAACTGATCAGTCAACAGTTTATCGGTATCCTGCACGCTGCCAGGGTCAGCTTGCTTAATTGCCCCCAAGGCTTCCTGTAAATTTAGGGCATAGTCTCTGATGCAGCAGCAGGGGTTTTAGAAATAACTACACAAAAAAATAAATGTAAACACAAGCAGGTGTAGTGCTATAGAAATTTAAAACTTAACATTTATTACCACTAGATAAAATATATGTGTGACACCCCAGGGGTCTGGTTGCCACAGTGATAGAGATATTACGTCTGAGAGCAGGTGGGAGGTCTCTTGGTCAGGGATCCTGTGCATGCCACACCTCCTGCCCAGTCTTGGGAGGGGAAGGACTTCCCCTATATAAACCCGGGGCTGAGGCAGGGTGAGTGAGAAAGAAGACAGAACAAGAGTAGAGAAGAGAAACAGCATAGCAAGAAACATCAGGAGCTCTGTGGGGAGCAGTGTTACAACGAGTCAGGGGCTGGCAGCTACAGAGCTCACCCTGACTGAGAAGATTCTTACCGGACCCGGAGTCCGAGGCTGTGGGGACTAACTCCTACCCAGCAGCAGAAACCGTCCGGCAGAGGATTTCAGGTCCTCTGGCCCAGAAGCCCGAAGGCACGGTCACACGCGTGGGACCAGCACCGCCATCGTGGAGCGGAAGCCATTAGAAGGCCCCGAGTCACCGGCCATACGGGTGAGCACCACACGGTACACTCAGGGACGTGGGCTACTTATTCCCGCCTCTAGCAAGGTAGCCAGAAGAGTACAGTTAGTTTGGGAGGCCTACAACTCCGCCTGGCCAGGGGAGATCCCATCTGCTCAAGGACTGACCAGGCCCCTATCACTAGCAAGTACTCCGGGAGGGTCTATCTTTGTCACCAGTAAAGACCCTGAACTACACCGCACCGTCTCTGAGTGGTTCCTGCTACCCCCATCATCCACGTCGGCTGCCCTGAGGCCATACCCCTCCCGTTGGGGGTTATACCATCCACGCTGCACCATCCTTCCACCGGCCTCAGCGGTCTGCCCTGCAGCGGCAGCTCCATAGCTGCATTCAACGGGTGGCGTAGTCACCAACCATCTACTGCTAGTACATCGCCGCTCAGTTTGACTCCCTGGGCACGGACCGGGTCGCCGCCACGAGACTACAACCCTCAAGAGATCCGGCTCCGGGTAAGCTCCCGCGTGCGCAACGCAGCGCGACACAGGCCCAGGGGCGCGTCAACTTTGGCGTAGTCGGCAGGATCTCGTGCCCGCAACCACCGGGTACTGCGTGCCTGAAAAGCAAAGACTGTTCAAACTTACCAGTGGTGAGGTTTCCCGCCATCCGGCGCCATCTTCTACCTTCTTCCCGCCATCCGCGAAGTTTTCCCGCCATCCGGCGCCATCTTCGACCTTCTTCCCGCCATCCGTGGAGTTTTCCCGCCATTGGACGCCATCTTGAGGACGCCGCGCGGGAAGAAGAGGGGCGTGGACTCCGAAAGCGCGCGAGAACTGAAGTTCCGCCTCACGTCCGGACGTTGCGTAAGGTCCTGGAAGGAGCCCAGCAGACGCCGACGTCACCGGAGCGCGACGGAAGGTCCTCAACCCTGACGATCCACTGCGGAGCCGCGGCCTACGGAACAGGATCATCGCAAGGTAGGCCACGGTCCACTAGGGGGGAAGGAAGATGTCGGATACGGAGGAGAGCTTCACTGCCTCAACCCCCGCCAGCGCCACCGCTGCTGCAGTTATGCCCTTCACCATGCCCTATATCCCGGGAGCAGCTTGGCTACCCCAGTACTCAGGGGAGTCACATACCCTGCATGACTTTAGAGAAAAGCTGGATAGCCTCTTCCAGGTGTACCCCCTCACAGAAGAGCAAAAAGTGAGCATCCTGGTGGCCCAACTAACTGGGGCAGCCAAAAGGGAAGTAAAATCCTGGCCACCTGGGAGGAAGACTGTCGCAGGGATACTAACCCGGCTGAAGGACACCTTTGATACCCGCACCTCAGCTGAGATTAAGCTTAGATTCTACGGGTGCAAGCAGCGAGCGCATGAGAGTATAAGGGACTATGCACTAAACCTACAAGAGGCCCTGAGGGCCATAAAGCAGACCGACCCTGATGGGGTGGGAAACGAGGACAGGCTGTTGACTGAACAATTTATAGAGGGTTTATATTGCAATGCCCACCGAACCCAGTTGCGGGCAATGGCCTTACAGGATCCCCATCTAGACTTTGCACAGTTCAAGGACAGAGCCATCCGGGTGCTCCGAGAACCGGCACCGGGTGGCGTTGTGACCCACAGGCGCCCAGCTATCACTTACCACCAGGAGGCGGCGCCCTTGTCGGCAGGGCCTGTGGTAGCTGATGCGCAGGCTTTGGACAATGACCCGGCTCCAGACCTACGCCATCAGGTCCAAGAGCTAGCTAAGAGCGTTGCTGCGCTAACCCGAACTGTGCAGTCTTTACAGGTTTCCACCCCAGGGAAGATCCAGTTGGCATCCGGACCGGAGGACATCCCGTGGCGTCGACCAAGGAGGACCCCACCGGCCAGAGGAAGACCCAGTGACCGATACAGCGAGGACGGACGACCCATCTGCCGCCGCTGCAATCAACCCGGACATATGGAAAGGTACTGTTCTTTAAACGGGCACAACCTGGGGTAGAGGGCCAACCCCCAGGAAAAAGATCACCAGGCCCATCGAACTGGCGCGACAGATATGTGGGAGGACGTCCAGTCTTGCCTGTGGTACTGGATGGCATTCCCATGAGTGCCCTACTGGACACCGGGTCACAGGTCACCACCATCCCGTACGTGCTCTTTAAGCAGTACTGGAATGACTCGGATATTACCCGCTACCCTGACGACGACTTGAGTATCATCGCCAGCAATGGCCAGCCCGTGCCACAAATCGGATTTAAAGAGGTGACCATCAAAATCGGTAGAGTCGAACTGGCAGCACAGGGACTGATCATTGTAGACATTGACAAACATGAGAGCCACCCAAAAATAACTCTAGGAACTAATGTAATTGAGAATTGTCTTGCAGAAGTGATTTTCCTTCTACAGCAGGTTGCCAAGAACGCCAGCTCCGGCGAGCAGCGAGTGCTCCAGAAAGAGATCCGGGCACTGATGCGACGGCAACAGGTGGAACTCTCCGGCGGTGAGATTGGTAGCGTAAGAATGTGTGACCCTTTCCCTATTGCCATGCCCCCAAAAAGTGAAATGATGATTTGGTGCCGGGCAGCTATTGGTCTGAGAGGTAGAGATTACCAGGCAATGGTAGAACCAGTTTACTCAGACAGTAGGCCCACCATTTTGACAGCACGGGGGGTGATCAATGTACGCCATGGGAGGGTGCCCGTTCGCATAATCAATATCGGGGAGAGGGAAGTGTACCTGCCCCGGTATGCCACGCTAGCAAAATTATATACCATCAACCAAAACTCTATACAGTCTGTGGAACCCTTGCCTCCATCTCACCCGGAGGAAGGTAACGGCTCTAAGAAAGTAATGGAGGATTGGTGTCAGCAACTACACTTGGGAACTGACTCCACTCCCTCCCACCAGAAACAGGGAGTCTACCGGGTGGTTCAAGAGTATGAGAGAGTGTTTAGTAAACACCCTTTAGACTTCGGGCGAGTCAAGGGGGTAGAACACCGCATCCCCACGGGAGATCATCCTCCCATAAAAGAGAGGTATCGACCCGTACCCCCTGCACATTACCAACACGCCAAGGGGATGCTTAGAGACATGAAGGAGGCTGGGGTAATCCGGGATAGCTGTAGCCCCTGGGCAGCCCCGCTAGTTTTAGTCAAAAAGAAAGACAACACCATGAGGATGTGTGTAGATTACCGGAAAATCAACCGTATCACACACAAGGATGCGTACCCCTTACCAAGGATAGAGGAGTCATTGGCTGCTTTAAGGTCTGCTAACTTCTTCTCTACCTTGGATCTCACTAGCGGGTACTGGCAGGTTCCTGTAGCAGAGGCGGACCGGGAGAAGACCGCATTCACCACCCCGATGGGACTTAGCGAGTTCACCTGCATGCCGTTCGGACTCTGCAACGCCCCAGGAACCTTCCAACGATTAATGGAGTGCTGTCTGGGCCACAGAAACTTCGAGACGGTCCTGTTGTACCTGGACGATGTCATTGTATACTCCAAAACTTATGAGGACCACCTGAAACACCTGGCGGAGGTGTTCGAAGCTCTGGCGAGTTACGGCCTAAAGGTGAAACCCTCCAAGTGTCACCTCCTGAAACCAAAGGTGCAGTACCTGGGACACGTGGTGAGCGCTGACGGAGTGGCTCCCGACCCCGATAAGATCACCGCAATTAAGGGATGGCCAAGCCCCTCCAGCGTAAAAGAAGTGCGGCAGTTCCTCGGGTTGGTAGGCTACTACCGAAGGTTTATTCCCGGTTTCACCAAAAAGGCAGCGCCTATGCAGGACCTCCTGATAGGCCAGTCCCGGAAGGCCAAGAACCAGAAGCCGCCCTTCAAATGGGAAGAGCTAGAAGAAGAGTCCTTCCGCCAGCTGAAGATGGCCCTCACGGGGGATGAAATCTTGGCGTACCCGGATTATAGCCAGCCCTTCATCCTCTACACCGACGCCAGTAACATCGGGCTAGGAGCCGTACTGTCCCAGATCCAGCAGGGGAAAGAACGAGTAATCGCCTACGCCAGCCGAAAACTGCGACCCACTGAAAGGAACCCCGAGAATTATAGCTCATTCAAGCTAGAGTTCCTGGCCGTGGTATGGGCAGTCACTGAGCGCTTTAAGCATTACCTTGCTTCTTCCCGGTTCACCGTGTACACGGATAACAACCCGTTGACACACCTGGACACGGCAAGACTCGGTGCCCTGGAGCAGAGGTGGATGGCCCGTCTGTCCAACTACGAGTTCATAATCAAATACCGGGCAGGGCGCTCCAATACTAACGTGGACGCCCTGTCCAGGATGCCCAACCTGCCAGACGAAGGAGAAGATCCGGAGGGACTGGAAGAGATTGAACTCCCTGCGTTCCACCGTCATGGGACTATCCAGTATTCCCACCGGGTAAGGAGTAAGCAGGCTGCTACGTTGAACCCCTTACCTCACTACAACTGGGCGGAAACGCAAGACAGCGACCCTGCCGTCCGACTGGTGAAGGAGATGCTGACTCGGCCGGAGGCTCGCCTTGAACCAGACGCTCCGGAGGAAGCCAAACAACTATGGGCAGAGAAGAGTCGACTGTTCCTTTACAAAGGGAAGTTGTGCCGCAGAATGGTTAACTCCCGGACGCATGAATTACTCTGGCAAGTAGTGGTGCCACGAAGAGACGCAGCCATGGTGATGGAGGCATACCACGACGGAGCTGGACACTTCGGGTGGAAGAAGCTGGAGTTCCTGCTGCGCGAGCGATTCCACTGGGTAGGCATGAGGGGAACCATTGAGAAGTGGTGCAGAGACTGTGGCCCGTGCAACCTGAGAAGGAAGGACCGCGCCAGCCAGAAGACTCCCCTGCAGTCCATCGTCACCCGGCAACCGTTGGAACTGGTAGCCTTGGATCATGTAAAACTGACCCCAAGCAGAAGTGGCTACGTCTACGCGTTAACCATCGTGGATCATTACTCCCGGTTTCTGGTTGTCGTCCCCGTCAAGGACTTAACGGCTCAAACAGCAGCTAGAGCCTTCCAGCAGCACTTTTGCCGTCCACACGGGTACCCGGACCAAGTGCTGACGGACCAGGGACCTGCCTTTGAAGCGGAGGTCTTCCAGGAATTCTGCAATCTGTATGGCTGCCGGAAGATAAGGACGACACCCTACCATCCGCAGACTAACGGACTTTGTGAAAAAAATGAACCAGGTGGTAATGGATCTTCTAAAAACGTTGCCCCTGGAAGAACGCAGTCTGTGGCCTGAAAAGTTGCCCGATCTGGTGGACCTATACAACCACATCCCGGTAGGTTCCACCAACTGTACCCCGGCTTACCTAATGAGGGCAAGACCTGGTAAGTTACCTGTTGACCTGGAAATGGGAGTCCTGACACCCGAGGACACTTCACCAGAAACAGACTGGGACACAGAGAGGCAGCAGCAGTACCGGAGAGTACAGGAGAGCGTGGAGCGAAGTCTCTGTCAGGCTAGGGAAAGACAAGAGAAAACTTATAACCAGTATGCTCCCGCTGTTCCCCTGGTACCCGGAGAGCAGGTCTTGAAGAGGAAGAGACGGCTCCACAAGTTGGACGACCAGTGGGAGAAGGACCCGTACACCGTACTGCCCTCAAGCCACGAAAACCCGAAGGTCTGTACCATCAGTAAAGACGGAGGGGAAACCACAGCCATTGTATCCCGGGACCACCTGAAGAAGTGTCCCGAACAACTGAGGAACCCTGAAGAGGAACAAGAAGACCATCGACCCGTAGAGGAAAGGGAAGATATGGTTAGTACCGTGCTCGGGGACTTCCCTCGGTCTTGGACTCAAGTCAATGGTGCAGTTGTGGTACCCGTACTCACCTTCCTCCAACCAGCATCCCAAGAACCTACGGAGCAACCGGTAGAGCTGGAAGAACAGCCGGTCCAGGAGGCAGAAGACTCCACACAAGCAGAACAGGAGGATCAACCCTCTGCTTATAGTGAGCCTGCCGTACCCCTAGTGAGACAAAGAGCCGGTAGACAGCTGCCCAGTTTACCCTTGACAGCTCCTACACCCTGTAGTTCAGGGCCAGACAGTCAGCTCCGTAGGTCCACTAGGGCCACTAGAGGCCAGCTACCCGCACGTTGGAGGATCTAAATGTTTAAGCTATCTTATAATGTTTACTTGTTTATAGTTGCTTGTGTATAATTTTGTGTTTCTAGTTCTTTTTAGGAGTCCTTGGTGGATTTACCGGGAATCCTTGTACATAGTTGGAGCGTAACCCAGGATGGACTAAAGACTGTTAAGGACTCGGGGCAGGACAGGCCCCTACCTGGTTACGTCTCCCTGTTTTGGTGAAATGGACACCTTGCTTTTCAAAACTGCACCCGGTTGCGGACACGCCGTAACCATCTTATGTGTTTTTCTTATTGTATTGTTATTGCTATACCTTGTTAAAAAATATGTTTAGTCCCGGAGTACTAAATTTCACTAGGGGGGAATGTGACACCCCAGGGGTCTGGTTGCCACAGTGATAGAGATTACGTCTGAGAGCAGGTGGGAGGTCCTTTGGTCAGGGATCCTGTGCATGCCACACCTCCTGCCCAGTCTTGGGAGGGGAAGGACTTCCCCTATATAAACCCGGGGCTGAGGCAGGGTGAGTGAGAAAGAAGACAGAACAAGAGTAGAGAAGAGAAACAGCATAGCAAGAAACATCAGGAGCTCTGTGGGGAGCAGTGTTACAACGAGTCAGGGGCTGGCAGCTACAGAGCTCGCCCTGACTGAGAAGATTCTTACCGGACCCGGAGTCCGAGGCTGTGGGGACTAACTCCTACCCAGCAGCAGAAACCGTCCGGCAGAGGATTTCAGGTCCTCTGGCCCAGAAGCCCGAAGGCACGGTCACACGCGTGGGACCAGCACCGCCATCGTGGAGCGGAAGCCATTAGAAGGCCCCGAGTCACCGGCCATACGGGTGAGCACCACACGGTACACTCAGGGACGTGGGCTACTTATTCCCGCCTCTAGCAAGGTAGCCAGAAGAGTACAGTTAGTTTGGGAGGCCTACAACTCCGCCTAGCCAGGGGAGATCCCATCTGCTCAAGGACTGACCAGGCCCCTATCACTAGCAAGTACTCCGGGAGGGTCTATCTTTGTCACCAGTAAAGACCCTGAACTACACCGCACCGTCTCTGAGTGGTTCCTGCTACCCCCATCATCCACGTCGGCTGCCCTGAGGCCATACCCCTCCCGTTGGGGGTTATACCATCCACGCTGCACCATCCTTCCACCGGCCTCAGCGGTCTGCCCTGCAGCGGCAGCTCCATAGCTGCATTCAACAGGTGGCGTAGTCACCAACCATCTACTGCTAGTACATCGCCGCTCAGTTTGACTCCCTGGGCACGGACCGGGTCGCCGCCACGAGACTACAACCCTCAAGAGATCCGGCTCCGGGTAAGCTCCCGCGTGCGCAACGCAGCGCGACACAGGCCCAGGGGCGCGTCATATGCAATATACAAGGACCTAAAAAAACACAGATGTACTGTCTGTGATATTAGATAGCCAAAATACTTCCATGTATTGTTGCGTCCAAAGATATAAATATATGTCATATAAGCATATTGTATCTCCGACGCAACCAAGAAAGTGTGGCAAAAAGAAAATGATGGAGCCTACGGGACACTATAACAACTTATTGTGTCTCAATATATGAGAACGCAGAAACATTAACCCTATCAATGGTAACCATTTAACTTTGCTATATATAGAAATGGAACATCCTCACCAATTTTGATATCCGTTCCTGCTCTCAGACTTCAAAATAGCTCCATATAATGGGGGCAGACCAAGTCTCATAGGGTCACCAGCCCATCACAAAATACCGCTCCCGACGCGTTTCTTTGCCTTAGCTAGTCATCAGGGGAAAAAAGAGAAGACATGCGGTATGCACGCTGCCCACAATCGCGCAGCTCATTCACCAGACAGCGCCATTTGACACTCTGATAAGTCCTCTTTTAAATCCTAGTCGCGCTCTACTCACGATCGTGTCACTTCCGGTTCCGGTCAGCTGACATCCGGTATGTGGAACGCAGGTGCTGGCCGTGACACGCAAGCGTCACATCCGGTGTGTGCATCACAAACAGGGAAAACCGCACACTACGGAGCGATGATTAAGGGGCACACAAGGTAACCAACTGACATCTTGTGTTGGATGGTGACGTGAAGCCCTCCCATCCATAAGTACCCCAGGCCAGGGCAAATGTCCAAGTTATACAGTAGCTGACACCCATCCAGGCACATACCGTATGTACCGCGGTATATACTAACCGCGTATATTCTGCCCCAATGGTTTATGAGCTGGAAATACCTCATAGGTCAAAACCGCACAGTGGTGCCACTTGATAACTACTTAAGGGCAGGCATCGTCCCGAGGAACCTTCGGATCACATTGTTTCCTTCATTTCGGTACAAGAGTCAGACCCTACTGGGCCTCTGGGAAAAGGAGGCGACCGCGAGTTCTCTGAGGTTTATGAAATTGCTTTTAGATGAGGAGAGGATTACATTAGCCGCTTTGAATGAATCATTGAGAACACAAGTGGAATTAACAAAAAAATTCTCTTAGGAACCTGAATTTAATGCTAAGGAAACGCTACTCCAGAATACAATAGAAAGATTTCAATATCACCTGAAGGAACGGAAGCATAAATTCTTTATTAAAGATTTACAAGATTTCAAGGAAAATAAGGCTTACAACTTTCTCTGTAGTAGGAGTCCAAGATACCCGGACACAGACATTTCGTCCACTGACACTGATCTATCTGAGTCAGAGGTCAGATCTAAATCACATCGTGGTAGACAGAGGGGAAGAGGAGGTGGAAGGATCCGTGGTAGAATTAATAGTAACAGGAGATCCCCACCTAGGACCCATTTTTTAGAGGAGGGTTATCCACTACGCAATCGCCTCAATCTGAGCAACCCCACACCGACATTATGAATCCTCAAATCATGAACCTATCCTCGAGGAGCCTCACTTCCCTGGATTTGGAGGTCTTGGGTAGGGGTCTGACTTTTGTACCGACAACAGATTATAACTCCTTTGAGGTCATAAAGGATGTAAATTTATTTGTGCGCAAGTTGAAGTGGCGCAAGCACTTCATTAAGATTGATAAACAGGCATGTGCAGAATTGGGGGTTCGTGAAGAACTCCTACCCGATATTAGAACCCTTTTTCACCTTGGTGATGTCGATCCTAACCTTGAGGGTAATGGTCCATTCACCAATCTGAAACTGAAGAGCACTAAAATGCCACCCCCACAGAGTGATTTGAGTCCCATTGACGTATTCTTGAACATAGTAACTAAGGACTTGAGAGATCTGGAGAATGATCCCGGACGCTCTAGACATAATTTTACCCGTTGTGAGATGCAAGCACTGAGGTCACTGGAAAATGATCAACACATCACCATAAAACCATCGGACAAAGGGGGTAATGTGGTGATCATGGATACCAGTGATTATCACTCGATGTGCAGTGTAATACTAAACGTCAAGGAGTGTTATAGCACTTTAAATGCGGACCCCACGAGGAGATTTTCTCAAGAGCTGGAGGAACTGGCGAATGGGGCTATGAGGGATGGCATCCTAAACAAACAGGAGAGAGACTTTGTTTGTCCAGTCCATCCAGTTATGTCTACCTTTTATAGTTTACCAAAGGTACATAAGGGCCTGAATCCACTTAAGGGACGCCCCATTATATCGGGGGTAAACAATCTAACCCAAAATTTGGGAATATACTTGGAGAAGGTACTTAAACCCTTTGTCTTAAGCTTGAACTCATTTATCGGCGATACCAATGACCTGCTCCGTAAACTGGAAAGTATGACGGTCGATAAAGACGTGACTCTAGCTAGCATCGATGTCGAGTCATTATACTCCTCAATACCTCATGATAGGGGTTTGGAGGCGATACGCTTTTTTCTTATGGGGAGAGGCAAACAATTTGAGCGACACAATCGCTTTGTAATGGAGGCTCTTCAGTTTTGCTTGACAAAAAATGTGTTCCTCTTTGGTGGAAAATACTTCCACCAACTCAGGGGTACTGCGATGGGGAGCCCATGTGCCCCATCGTATGCCAATCTATACCTGGGTTGGTGGGAGGAAACCGTTGTGTTTGGAGACATCCCCATTGAGGGTGGTGAAAACATTTTGCTATGGGTTCGTTATATTGACGATGTCCTAGTACTGTGGAAGGGGGACAAAACATCCTTTGGAGACTTTGTGGAAAAGCTTAATCACAATGACCTCAACCTACATTTTACTTTTGAGTTTGGCCCCCATGAGTTGCCCTTCCTTGACATTCTGATACGGATAGGGAGGGATGGAGAGATAGGAACTAGCACCTATAGGAAAACGACTGCCTCGAATTCCTTCCTCAGATGGGAAAGCAACCATCCAGTCCCCCTCAAGAGGGGCATACCGAAGGGGCAATTCATGAGGGTCCGGAGGAACTGTTCGGACGATGCCATTTTTAAAGCCCAGGCTACCGACCTCTGTCAAAGATTTTATGAGAGGGGTTATCCAAAGAAGGTAATAGTTGAGGCTTATGAAGAGATTTTGGTCAGGGACCGCTCCTCCTTGCTACATCCATCCCCGAATTTGGATAAGGATAATACTTTCTGCAGACTCATCACCACCTTCTCCAACCAGTCATATACAGTCCGTAGGATACTACAAAAACATTGGCCGATTTTACTAATGGATGAGGACATTGGTGACGTGGTCGATTCAAGACCCATGATTACCTACAAAAGGGGTAGATCCCTTAGGGACAGATTGGTCCATAGTCACTATATGGGCCATCTGGGGAACAACTGGTTGAGAAGTTCTATTAATGGCTGCTTTAGATGCAGCGGATGCGTATCATGTAAAGTTATCACACAAGGAAAAGACTTCACAAGTAATGTCACCGGGAAAACATTTGTTGTCAAACATTTTATCAACTGTAGATCCAAGGGAATCATTTATATGGCCAAATGTGTTTGTGGAATGGAATATGTGGGGAAAACAAGGAGGGAATTGAGGAGAAGAGTGGGGGAACATCAAAGGGATATCATCCTGAAAAGAGACACCCCCCTGGCAAAACATGTGAATAACGCACACCCGAATAGTAGGGATATGATACGATTCATGGGAATTGACAAAGTAATGGTCCCGCCAAGAGGGGGCGACTGGGACAAACTGATTCTGCAAAGGGAGACGAAGTGGATCTTTAGGCTGCGGACAATGGCTCCTCACGGCCTCAATGAACAGCTGTCTTATAGGTCCTTCCTATAAGTGTAGGGTGAATTAGGGAAAGGAGTGTAGGGACAGCCGTCGAGGAGTGGGGGCGCCATTTGCGCAGGTTTTAGGGTGCCAACCTCCACTGCCAGGTAGGGTGATGTTGTTTTAGTTGCTCAATAGGGCTTTTTATAGGTCCCCTGGCCCCCTTCATTTCTCTCCCTCTAATTTCTGTGAGGTGCGGTCCCTCCCATTTCTCTTCATGTTTCTCCATATTTCTTCATATCCCCCTTTTTTTTTCATAATTTCACCTTGATTTCCATTTTTATTTTCATAATAATTTATTGTTTGGGCTTTAAGTGCGCTCTCGACCTGGGCCGTGGCACCACTGTGCGGTTTTGACCTATGAGGTATTTCCAGCTCATAAACCATTGGGGCAGAATATACGCGGTTAGTATATACCGCGGTACATACGGTATGTGCCTGTTTGGGTGTCAGCTACTGTATAACTTGGACATTTGCCCTGGCCTGGGGTACTTATGGATGGGAGGGCTTCACGTCACCATCCAACACAAGATGTCAGTTGGTTACCTTGTGTGCCCCTTAATCGTCGCTCCGTAGTGTGCGGTTTTCCCTGTTTGTGATGCGCACACCGGATGTGACGCTTGCGTGTCACGGCCGGCACCTGCGTTCCACATACCGGATGTCAGCTGACCGGAACCGGAAGTGACACGATCGCGAGTATAGCGCGACTAGGATTTAAAAGAGGACTTATCAGAGTGTCAAATGGCGCTGTCTGGTGAATGAGCTGCGCGATTGTGGGCAGCGTGCATACCGCATGTCTTCTCTTTTTTCCCCTGATGACTAGCTAAGGCAAAGAAACGCGTCGGGAGCGGTATTTTGTGATGGGCTGGTGACCCTATGAGACTTGGTCTGCCCCCATTATATGGAGCTATTTTGAAGTCTGAGAGCAGGAACGGATATCAAAATTGGTGAGGATGTTCCATTTCTATATATAGCAAAGTTAAATGGTTACCATTGATAGGGTTAATGTTTCTGCGTTCTCATATATTGAGACACAATAAGTTGTTATAGTGTCCCGTAGGCTCCATCATTTTCTTTTTGCCACACTTTCTTGGTTGCGTCGGAGATACAATATGCTTATATGACATATATTTATATCTTTGGACGCAACAATACATGGAAGTATTTTGGCTATCTAATATCACAGACAGTACATCTGTGTTTTTTTAGGTCCTTGTATATTGCATATATTTTATCTAGTGGTAATAAATGTTAAGTTTTAAATTTCTATAGCACTACACCTGCTTGTGTTTACATAGTCTCTGATGCTATCTTGAGCTCGCTGCTTACATCCATAGATCCGCATTTTGATTTCTGCTGAGGTACGGGTATCAAAGGTGTCCCGTAGACGGGTCAGAACCCCCCTTACAGTCCTTTTCTCCTCCGCTGTCCAAGACTTTACCTCCCGCTGGGCCGCACCAGTTAACTGCCTTATCAGTATGCTTACTTTCTGTTCTTCCGTCAAGGGATAAACTTTGAACAGGCTATACAGCCTTTCTTTAAAGTCGCCCAAGGTATGCGACTCGCCGGCATACTATGGCAGCCAGGCCGCTCCGGGGATATAGGGCATGGAAAACGGCATCACAGCTGCAGCGGCTACGCTGGTGGTAGAGGGTCCCTCCGCGTCCGACATCTTCCTCCCCCCTAGTTAACCGAGGCCTACCTTCTGACGATCCTCTTCTGTAGGCCGCGGCTCCGCTCGCGATGCTCTGGGCGAGGACCTTGCGTCGCTCGGTGATGACGTCGGCGTCGCTCTCTCTCCTTCCAGGACCTTGCACGGCGTCTCAGCGTAGGGCGGGGCTTCAGGTCTCACGAGTTTTTGGACGTCCACGCCCCTCTTCTTCCCGCGTGGCGTCCCGAAGATGGCACCCGATGGGGGGAAACGGCTCCGATTGGCGGGAAATGGCCCCGAATGGCGGGAAACTTCACTCAGGTAAGTATAAAGTCTTTTTCAGGCACGCAATACCCGTTTGTGGCGGCTTGGTCACAATCCTGCCGACTACGCCAAAGCTGACTCGCCCCCTGGGCTGTGGCAGTCTATTTATACATTTGGGAATGTTCGACTACGCCACCCGTGGATTACGGTCAGAGATAACCGCCGCTGCGAGGCACCCCACTGAGGCTGGTGTTGGTGTGCAGCACAGGGGTAGGACAACTCCCCACGGGAAGAGTGTAGCCTCCGGGCAGTGTAGGTGAATGCTGGGGGTAATAGTGCAGGCTGCAATAGTAAGAGTTCAGATTCCGCTTCAAACAGTCCAGGGTCTTTATTGCAGATGTTATTACTGACCCAACAGGAGTACCTGTTAGGAATGGGCCTGGGTATCTGAGAGCATTCGGGCGAGCCCCACTGGTCAGGGTGAGTGTGAAGGCCTACTGTTCTCTCTCTATGCTCTTGCTGACTATCCCCCTTTTCGTGGTGTAATAGCCCACGTCCCTGAGCTGGCCGTGTACTTCGCCTGTATGGCTTGCGACTCGGGCCTTGGGTACCTTTTGCTTCTTGCTGTACTGGTCCCTCTGTGTGGCGGAGCCTCCAGGCTTCTTAGGCCAAGGGACCTGAAATCCCTCGCGGGTTGGTTCTCTGCTGCTGGGCTTGCAACCCTGACAGCCTCAGACCCCAATGTCCGGTTGTGTATTTCTCTCAGCCAGGACCGGCCCTCGTCGCCTCTGTCTCTGGCTTGCAGCTTCTCCTCTGACTCACGGACTCCTCAGCTGCTGCTGACCTGTCCCTCTTCTCTGAGAACCCTTTTGGACACTTCAGAAGTGGGTTCTGGTCTCTCTAACCCTGCCCCAGTTCCAGCTTTTATAGGGGCAGCCTGCTCGCCCCTACTGGCCTGGGACAGGAGGTGCTGCATGCTAATGGTCCCTGACCAGGGAACCTCCCTCCTGCTCTCAGACACAGCCTTTAATATTTGTGGCATCCAGGCCTGGGGTGACACATATACATCGTACGCACCACACACACGCACTCTGTATACACCGTACGCACCACACACACTGTATACGCCGTACGCACCACACACCCACTGTATATGCCGTACACAGTGGCGTACTGCCAATGGCGGCAGACCACGCGACTGCTGTGGGGCCCGTGTGCCGGGGGGGCCCCATAGCAGTCCAGGGGTGGACATACTGCCGCCGGTGCAGCTGTGCCGGGTCCCCACCATGCAGCTGCACCAAGGGGCCCGCAAGGTGCAGCTGCTCCCTGCACGCGGCGGTCAGGGAGCGATCCCTGCAGCTCCGCTGCTGTCAGGAGGAGAATAGCAGCGGAGCTGGAGGGTTTGTCCTCTGCTTCCTCCCTGACCCAGGCACGCGCAGCTTGATGACGTCATCATGCAGCGCGCGCCTGGGTCAGGAAGAAAGCTGCCGGCAAACAGGAGGACGCTGCTGCAGGGGAGCAAGCTGAGGTAAGTTGTTGTTTTTTTTTGTTTTTTTTTTTACTGAAATGCTGGGGAGGGGATGGGGCTGGGGAGAGGAATGATGGGGCTGAGAAGAGCAATAATAGGGCTGATGGGACTGGGGAGAGCAATGATGGGGCTGGGGAGAGAAATATTGGGGCTGGAGAGGGGGCTGATGGGGCTGGGGAGAGGAATAATGGGGTTGATGGGGCTGGGGAGAGCAATAATGGGGCTGATGGGGCTGGGGAGAGGAATAATGGGGTTGATGGGGCTGGGGAGAGGAATAATAGGGCTGATGGGGCTGGGGAGAGGAATAATAGGGCTGATGGGGCTGGGGAGAGGAATAATGGGGATGATGGGGCTGGGGAGAGCAATAATGAGGCTGTTGGGGCTGGGGAGAGGAATAATGGGGTTGATGGGGCTGGGGAGAGCAATAATGGGGCTAATGGGGCTGGGGAGAGGAATGATGGGGCTTGGGATAGGAATAATGGGACTAATGGGGCTGGGAAGAGAATAATGGGGCTGGGGAGAGGAATGATGGGACTGGGGAAAGGAATAATGGGGTTGATGGGGCTGGGGTGAGGAATAATGGGATAGTAGGGCTAGGGAGAGCAATGATGGGGCTGGGGAGAGGAATGATGGGGCTGGGGTGAGCAATGATGGGGATGGTGGGACTGGGGAGAGCAATGATGGAATAGTGGGGCTGGGGTGGGCAATAATGGTGCTGATGGGGCTGGGGAGAGGAATAATGGAGTTGATGGGGCTGGGGAGAGGAATGATGGGATGATGGGGTTGGAGAAAGCAATAATGGGGCTGGGGAGAGGAATGATGGGGCTGGGGAGAGCAATAAAGGGGCTGATGGGGCTGGGAAGAGCAATAGTGGGGTTGGTGGGGCTGGGGAAAGAAATGATGGGGCTGGGAAGAGCAATAATGGGGCTGATAGAGCTGGGGAGAGCAATGATGGGGATGGTGGGAAAGGGGAGAGCAATAACGTGTTGCTGGGAGAGAGCAATGATGGGGGTGCTGGGAGAGAGCAATGATGGGGGTGCTGGGACAGAGCAATGGTGGGGGGCTGGGAGAGAGCAATGATGTGGGGCTGGGAGAGAGCAATGATGGAGGTGCTGGGACAGAGTAATGATGGGGGTGCTGGGAGAGCGCAATGATGGAGGGGGCTAGGAGAGAGCAATGATGGGAGTGCTGAGAGAAGTGACGCGCCCAAGGGATGGGGACTCGGCGCCCGGGCCTTGCTGTTTGGTTTTGGGGGACGCCGCGGTGGCCGACTCCCGGGCCCGTACCCTGGGGTCACTCTTTAAAAGAAAGAAGGAATGGTGGGGAAAAGGTGTATGGGATAGGAAAGAGTTTGTGACGCCACCCGTGGTGTCTGGTGAGGATCACCAGCACTGCTACAGTCCTCTGAGGCCGGTGATCAGGCAGCTTAAATGGTGTGGCTCCCCACAGGTGGAGCGGGGCCTCAGGGCAGCGTAGGAGAAGGGATGCAGGACAGAGGGACCCAGCCGGGTCGGAGGAAGAATAGGCACACACACGACAGTTCACTTCAGTACCTTTACTGGTGGTGTTTCAGGCACGATCAAGGGCACTGTCGGGTGAAGGGTGCATTTCAGGACTCTCCCCAGTGAGCGAGTGTGGGGCCTCCTGTTTCTTGCCTTTTCCTGTTAAGTTTATGACCTGCCTGGAGCTAGGCCTAACTTGGTCTCTGTCTTGCACCGGCTGACCTGGTGGTAGGGCCTTCTGTTGGAGATCACACTCCCTGGTCTCTTGGGCCTCAGTGATTCCTGACTCTGGTATTACAGGCAGCTTTTGGTGTTCCTGGGACATGTAGTTCGCCAGGGATCCCGGTTGTTTCTGCTGGTCCTAGAGATCCTTGCAGACGCGGACCCGGTGTCCGGTAAATGCTTGTGGGGTGAGCTGGTTAAGTTCCTCTGCCCCCTACATAGCTCGCTTACTCCACTTGCCTTCGGCCACGCTCGGGGCCCTCACTAGGCTTCACACTGGCAGTAAACCGCGCTACTCTTCACCGCTCTTATGGCGTCGGCACGCCTTAAGCTCACTGACTGAGCTTTATGAGTCTGAACTCTCTCTAGAGGGACTGGAACTACCTCTGTCCCCTGAGGAAACTGTTCTCTAGACTGAGCTCCACTGCAGGCTGACCTCTCTCAGGCTCATCTTCTGCAGGAACTGACTGCCTAGCTCCACCTTCCCTTTTTATATGCCTAACGGGCTCCCTCTGCTGGTCTGAGGTGGAAGGTGGAGGTGTGTGTGTATGCTACGAGGGCCTCTTGTGGAGGAATCCGTCCATGCACCCCTCTAGGATCTGTGGCACCAAAGCGCAGCAGGGGCGCCACATTCCCCCCTAGCAAAGCTCAGTACTCCCGGACTGAAGTACTTTTTATAACAACGATACAATAAGTCTTCCCTTTATGGGAGGCACTTTGCTTAAATGTTACATAATAAAACATTATAAATAACAAATATATACAGTACAGACCAAATGTTTGGACACGCCTTCTCATTTAAAGATTTTTCTGTATTTTCATAACTATGAAAATTGTACATTCACACTGAAGGCATCAAAACTATGAATTAACACATGTGAAATTATATACTTAACAAAAAAGTGTGAAACAACTGAAAATATGTCTTATATTCTAGGTTCTTCAAAGTAGCCACCTTTTGCATTGATGACTGCTTTGCACACTCTTGGCATTCTCTTGATGAGCTTCATGAGGTAGTCACCGGAAATGGTTTTCACTTCACAGGTGTGCCCTGTCAGGTTTAATAAGTGGGATTTCTTGCCTTATAAATGGGGTTGGGACCATCAGTTGTGTTGTGCAGAAGTCTGGTGGATACACAGCTGATAGTCCTACTGAATAGACTGTTGGAATTTGTATTATGGCAAGAAAAAAGCAGCTAAGTAAAGAAAAACGAGTGGCCATCATTACTTTAAGAAATTAAAGTCAGTCAGTGTGAAAAATTGGGAAAACTTTGAAAGTGTCCCCAAGTGCAGTTACAAAAACCATCAAGCGCTACAAAGAAACTGGCTCACATAAGGACCGCCCCAGGAAAGGAAGACCAAGAGTCACCTCTGCTTCTGAGGATAAGTTTATCCGAGTCACCAGCCTCAGAAATCGCAGGTTAACAGCAGCTCAGATTAGAGACCAGGTCAATGCCACACAGAGTTCTAGCAGCAGACACCTCTTCAACAACTGTTAAGAGGAGACTTTGTGCAGCAGGCCTTCATGGTAAAATAGCTGCTAGGAAACCATTGCTAAGGACAGGCAACAAGCAGAAGAGACTTGTTTGGGCTAAAGAACACAAGGAATGGACATTAGATCAGTGGAAATCTGTGCTTTGGTCTGATGAGTCCAAATTTGAGATCTTTGGTTCCAACCACCGTGTCTTTGTGCGATGCAGAAAAGGTGAACGGATGGACTCTACATGCCTGGTTCCCACCGTGAAGCATGGAGGAGGAGGTGTGATGGTGTGGGGGTGCTTTGTTGGTGACACTGTTGGGGATTTATTCAAAACTGAAGGCATACTGAACCAGCATGGCTACCACAGCATCTTGCAGCGGCATGCTATTACATCCGGTTTGCGTTTAGTTGGACCATCATTTATTTTTCAACAGGACAATGACCCCAAACACACCTCCAGGCTGTGTAAGGGCTATTTAACCAAGAAGGAGAGTGATGGGGTGCTACGCCAGATGACCTGGCCTCCACAGTCATCAGACCTGAACCCAATCGAGATGGTTTGAGGTGAGCTGGACCGCAGAGTGAAGGCAAAAGGGCCAACAAGTGCTAAGCATCTCTGGGACCTCCTTCAAGATTGTTGGAAGACCATTTCCGGTGACTACCTCTTGAAGCTCATCAAGAGAATGCCAAGCGTGTGCAAAGCAGTCATCAAAGCAAAAGGTGGCTACTTTGAAGATCCTAGAATATAAGAAATATTTTCAGTTGTTTCACACTTTTTTGTTAAGTATATAATTCCACATGTTTTAATTCATAGTTTTGATGCCTTCAGTGTGAATGTACAATTTTCATAGTCATGAAAATACAGAAAAATCTTTAAAAGAGAAGGTGTGTCCAAACTTTTGGTCTGTACTGTACATATATACAATAAGCAACCTCAGAATTCAAGTCTCTTCTGGTGAGGTTCCCTACAGGATGTCCATCTCACAGGGTAGAGTACTTGGTAGCTTGAGGGACCTGTCTCAAACCCTCAACGTAGGCCCTGGGGTGGCTGCAGGACTTGGAGATCCTGAGTCGGACCTCCGTTAGTCCCACACCAGACACGTTTTTCTTCCGAGGTCACCTAAAGGGGCACTCCAGGGAGTGCAATTATTTACAAGAAGCAGTTTTTGGGCTGCACATAGTCCTCAGCCACAAAGTTCTTTATGTACCCTGACGAGTAACTAAAGGTAACAAGGAAAAGTGTCCATTTCACTTAAATTGTCCATTATAAGGCAAAACAACAAGTTAATAAATATATATACATGAAAATACACAATATAATACCCCAGGGGCAACTATTTACACTGTCAGAGTTTCCTTCTCTATTCTCTGTATCTGACAGGGGTCTGACCTCGTGTGCTATGCGTCGACCTACGTGGTACTGGGATGCGTGAGGCACTAGTATTGGCACTACCTCCCATTCTGTCAGTTCTAAGTGTTGGGGAACTGCAGGGTTGCCTTAACCTCTCTACAGGACTGGCAAGTATACCATTGGCTGGGCCTTCTTGCTCTGCTCAAACCGGGGATCCTTCTTCCGTGGATTCTTCTTGAGCAGGCTCTTCTGAAGCACTTACAGGCTCTACTTGCTGTGGAGGGTTTTCTGGCTGTTGAAAGAAGTGGATCACAGGTATTATTACTGCTCCTCCTAGTTGAGACCAATCTGCCGGGAAATCTCCTAAGTCAGTATGGAGTACTGCTTCTTTAGGCTCCTCCGGTACGGTGAGAGGCACTACTTCTTGGAGCTTTAGCAGGTCTGGACACAACTTCAGATGGTCTCTAGATACCGTTGCAGTCGTTATTCCTCCGTCTCTACTAATTAGGCAGGTCTTCCTATTATCGAATCTTGAATTTAACACAGTGTAGGGTTCTCTCTCCCACTGTTCATCAAGTTTGTGGTTTCTCCTTTTTCTTTTTAACACCACTTCTCCTGGTGTGAAGGGTTCTGCGGGCGCACTTTTATTGTAGTGGGCTTCCTGCTTGTCCCTTACCCGAGTGAGACTGTCTTCGACAAAGGCCTGTACTCTTCTGTACTGCTCATGTCTGGTCGTGTCCCAGTCCTCAGTGGACATATCTGCTTCTGGTTCTACTACACCAAGCTCCAGGTCCATGGGCAACTTCCCGGGTCTGGCTCGCATGAGATATGCTGGAGTACAATTGGTGGAACTCACAGGTATGTGGTTGTACAGATCTATCAGGTCTGGCCACTGATTTCTCTCCTCTAGTGGTAAGGTCTTCAGCAGGTCGATGATGATGTTATTCATCTTTTCACAGAGACCGTTGGTTTGGGGGTGGTACGGTGTAGTCCTGATCTTTTTACACCTGTACAGATGGCAGAACTCCTTGAACAGTTCGGCTTCAAAGGCTGGGCCTTGATCTGTCAGCACCTGCTCCGGGTATCCATGGGGCCTGCAGAAGTACGCCTGAAATGTCTTCGCCGCAGTTTCTGTCGTCAGGTCCTTGACGGGGGCGACCACCAGGAACCGGGAGTAGTGATCCACCATGGTCAGGGCATAGGAATATCCTGACCTGCTGGGTGACAGCTTGACATGATCCAGGGCCACGATCTCCAGGGGACGAGTCGTCTTGATGGGTTGCAGGGGTGCCTTCTGGCTGCTGCAGTCTTTTCTTCTGAGGCTACAGGGTCCACAATTCCAGCACCACCTCTCAATGGAACTACCCAATAAAACCGACACTTCAGCAGGGTCTCTAGCTTCTTCCAGCCGAAGTGCCCCGCCTGATCGTGGTAGGATTCCAACACCATCTGGATGTCTGCCTTGGGCACCACTGTCTGCCATACCATCTCATGGGTTTTGGGGTTGACGTACCTCCGGCACAGCTTCTCTCTATAGATGAACAGCTGGCTCTTCTCATTCCACAGCTGCTTGGCTTGGAGAGACGCTTCCTTCTCCAGGGAGGAACCTTCCTGGGTTATCAGTTCTTTGATACGGCTGACAACCGGGTCGCTGTCCTGAGTCTCCTTCCAGCTGTGGTGAGGCAGGGGGTTTAACGTGTTACCGCGAGGCCTCCTGGAGGCTCGTGGCTCGTGGACTATCCCATTCTGATGAAAGGCAGGTAGTTCAATCTCCTCCAGGTCGTCCACTTCTTCTTCAGTGTCTGACTGGTGAGGCATCCTGGACAGGGCATCGGCGTTGGCGTTCTTGCGGCCCGCCCGGTACTTAATAGTGAATTGGTAATTTGACAGCTGAGCCATCCATCGTTGCTCCAAGGCTCCTAGCTTGGCTGTTTCTAGATGAGTCAAGGGGTTGTTATCAGTGAAGGCAGTGAACTTACTGGAGGCTTGATAGTGCTTGAACCGCTCGGTGATGGCCCAGACCAGGGCCAGGAACTCCAACTTGAAGCTGCTATAGTTCTCTGGGTTCCTCTCGGTCGGGCGGAGCTTCCTGCTTGCATAGGCGATCACCTTCTCTTTGCCATTCTGCTTCTGACTCAGTACAGCTCCTAATCCTTCGTTGCTGGCATCAGTGTACAGCAGGGACGGTTGGCTGTAGTCAGGGTAGGCTAGGATCTCTTCGCCGGTCAGGATCTCCTTCATCACCTTAAAGGATTCAGCTTGCTCCTTACCCCACTGGAACGGGGGATATCTGACTCTGGGGGACTGTCCTACCAGGAGGTCTTGCAGAGGCGCCGCTTTCTTAGTATAGTCCTTCACAAACCTCCGGTAATACCCGACTAGTCCCAGGAACTGACGTACCTCCTTGAGGCTCTTCGGCTCCGGCCATTTCTGGATGGCAGTGATCTTCTCCGGGTCTGGTGCTACTCCCTCTGAACTGACGATGTGCCCCAGGTACTGTACCTTTCTCTTGAGCATGTGGCACTTTGAGGGCTTCAACTTCATCCCACACTGGGACAGCGACTCGAATACCTCCGCCAGGTGCTTCAAGTGGTCCTTATACGTTTTGGAGTATACTATCACATCATCCAGGTACAGTAGTACAGTCTCGAAGTTGCAGTGTCCCAGGCAGCACTCCATCAATCTCTGGAATGTTCCGGGGGCGTTGCAGAGTCCAAACGGCATACTATTGAACTCGCAGAGTCCCATCGGGGTGGTGAAGGCCGTCTTCTCCCGATCCTCCTCAGCAACAGCTACTTGCCAGTACCCACTAGTGAGGTCAAGGGTGGAGAAGTAATTTGCAGACTTTAAGGCAGCCAGGGATTCCTCTATACGTGGTAAAGGGTATGCATCTTTATGTTTAATGCGATTTACTTGTCTGTAATCTACACACATTCTCATGCTTCCGTCTTTTTTCCTGACTAGAACTAGGGGAGCTGCCCAGGGACTACAACTATCCCTTACTACCCCTGCCTTCTTCATGTCGTGCAACATCTCCTTCACCTTCTCGTAGTGTGCTGGTGGTATAGGCCTGTAACGTTCTTTGATGGGTGGATGGTCACCTGTGGGGATATGGTGTTGAACCCCCTTAATCCTCCCAAAGTCAAGTGGGTGCTTACTGAATACTTGCTCATTTTCCTGAACCACCCGGTGTACACCCTGCTTCTGATGAGCAGTAGTGGTGTCTGTCCCAACATGGAGCTGTTGACACCAATCCTCCACCTGGGTTGCCGGGTCATTATCCTCATCTTCTTCTGGTGAGGTTAAGGACTCCACCGTGTGTATGGAGTTGTTATTTACTGTGTACAGTTTGGCAACAGTGGCGTAGCAAGGTAATCTAATCTCGTCCTCCCCATAGTTTAGGAGGCGTACGGGCACCCTCCCATTGCGTACATCCACTACCCCTCTGGCAGTCAAGAGTGTAGGCCTATGCTCGGAGCTAAGGGGCTCTACTACCGCCTGGTAGCTCCGTCCTTTGAGACCTATTGCTGCTCTACACCATATCAGCATTTCACTCATCGGGGGAATCACAATGGGTACCGGGTCTGTCACCAGTACATTACCAATTTCACCATCTGTTAGCTTTACCTGTTGCTGGTACATAAGGGCTCGGATCTCTTTCTGGAGCGCCTTTCTCTGCCCTGGTCTGGCAGTGTCAGCTATCTGTTGGAGCAAGAACACCACTTCTCCCAGAAAGTTACTAACAATATTAGTGCCAAGTACCATATACAAATTTGTATCAGCAGGATTAGTCTCTACTACAATTAGTCCCCGGTCCTTCAGTTCCACTCTTCCAACCTTTACTGCCGCATCCTTAACCCTGACTAGGTTAAGGGGGAGGCCGTTTGAGGCATAAACGGAAAGGTTTGGAGCTGGTGGGCTTAGGTCATCCATGGACCAGAACCTTTTGTAGAGGACGTCAGGCATGATGGTTACCTGAGATCCTGTGTCCAGCAGAGCGGATGTCGCAATGCCGTCCAGCACAACGGACAGGAAAGTTCTTCCTCCCACAAACCTGCTGTACCAGTCTGTTGGGCCTGGGGAGTCTACTCCTGGGTGTCGGCCCTTGGCCCCAGGGTTTTCTCGTTTAAAGGACAGCTCTGGATGGTGTGACCTGACTTGTGGCAGCGGTGGCAGACAGGGTCCTTTGGTGGACGGCATTGGTCGCTGATCCTCCCAGGGGGTGGCGTTGTCCTCTTCCTCCTTCTCATCCAGGGGACATCCTCAGGGCTGTCGGCTAGCAGGATCCTTCCTTCCTCCTCGGGCTCCGTCTGGTTTGCCGCTGTACTGGGGGAGCCACTTTGCTCCGGGGATGTACGGTAGGGCCATGGGTATGACAGGGGTTACAGGCCCTGCTGGTGGAGCAGCTGGTTCGGCCTGCTCTGCGTCGGCCACAAGTTGAGCGTCAGGGCGGTTAACCGGTATTCCGGCGTTGTGCTGTTCTTCAGACATTCTGTCGCCCCCCTAGCTAACTGTGGCCTACCTTCTCTTCTTTTCTTCCGGTAGGCCGCAGCTCCGCAGGTGACGTTCTTCAGGACCTTGCGTCGCTTGCGTCCTACGTCAGAGCGTTCACCGGCGCTCCTTCCAGGACCTGGCGCTTCCTGGTTTGACGTCGAGGCGTGGGGCGTGTCCGGGGCTTCGCGCGCTTTAGCAGGTACGCCTCTCAGTTTCCCGCGGTTACGCCCTTCTTCCCGCTTGGCGGCCCAACAATGGCGGCAATCTTCGCCACAGTTAAATATACAGTTTTTGATTAAAGGCGCACATTACCCGGTGGCAACGGACACAACACTCCGTCGTTGCAGCGGCCACAGGATCCGGTTCGTGACGCCAGGAAGAGATGACGAGCCCAAGGGATGGGGACTCGGCGCCCGGGCCTTGCTGTTAGTTTTGGGGGATGCCGCGGTGGCCGGCTCCCGGGGCCGTACCCTGGGGTCACTCTTAAAAAAAAGCAAGGAATTGGGAGAAAGGTGTATGGTAAAAGGGGAAAGTTCGTGACGCCACCTGTGGTGTCTGGTGAGACTCACCAGAGCTGCTACAGTCCTCTGAGGCCGGTGGTCAGGAAGCTTAGTTGGTTCTGCTCCCCACAGGTGGAGCGGGGCCTCAGGGCAGCGTAGGAGAAGGGATGCAGGACAGAGGGGACCCAGCCGGGTCAAAGGAAGAATAGGCACACACACGACAGTTCACTTCAGTACCTTTACTGGTGGTGTTTTCAGGCACGATCCGGGGTACTGTAGGGTGAAGGGTGCATTTCAGGACTCTCCCCAGTGAGCGGGTGTGGGGCCTCCAGTTTCTTGCCTTTTCCGAGTAAGTTTATGACCTGCCTGAAGCTTGGCCTAACTTGGTCTCTGTCTTGCACCTGCTGACCTGGTGGTAGGGCCTTCTGTTGGAGTTCACACTCCCTGGTTTCATGGGCCTCAGTGACTCCTGACCCTGGTATTACGATCAGCTTTTGGTATTCCTGGGACATGTAGTTCGCCAGGGATCCCAGTTGTTTCTGCTGGTCCTAGAGATCCTTGCAGACGCGGACCCGGTGTCCGGTAAATGCTTGTGGGGTGAGCTGGTTAAGCTCCTCTGCCCCCTATGTAGTTCGCTTACTCCACTTGCCTTCGGCCTGCTCGGGGCCCTCACTAGGCTTCACACTGTCAGTAGGCCTCGCTACTCTTCACCGCTCTTATGGCGTCGGCACACCTTGGGCTCACTACCTGAGCTCAATGAGTCTGGACTGTGCTCCACTGCAGGATGGCTACTGCAGGAGCTCCTCTCAACAGGCTTCCTTCTACAGACTGGATCCTCACAGACTGGAACTAGCTCTGTCCCAGAGGAAACTGTTCTCCAGACTGACTGCCTAGCTCCACATTCCCTTTTTAAAGCCCTAACGGGCTCCCTCTGGTGGTCTGAGGTGGAAGGTGGAGGTGTGTGTATGCTATGAGGGCCTCTTGTGGAGGAATCCGTTCATGCACCCCTCTAGGATCTGTGGCACCAATGCACAGCAGGGCGCCACATTTGTATTCAGCCCCCTGTAGTCTACTACCCCTAAATAAAATCCTGAGTGACCAATGAAGTCACATAATGAGTAAACTGAGTCCACCTGCGTACAATTTATTGTCAGTATAACTACAGCTGTTCTGTGAAGATCTCAGAAGTTTATTTGAGAACATTAGGAATCAAACAGCATCATGAAAACCAAGGAATACACCGGGCAGGTCAGAGATAAAGCTATGGAGAAGAGTAAAGCAGGGTTAGGTTATAAAAAAAAATAGCCCAAGCTCTGAACAACTCACGGAGCACAGCTCAATCGATAATAAAAAAAACGTAAGTAGTATGGTACAACTGCAAACCTATCAAGACATGGCCGTCCACCTAAACTGACAGTCCTTGTATGGAGAGCACTAATTAGAGAAGCAGCCAAGAGGCCCATGGTCACTCTGGAGGAGCTGCAAATCCACAGCTCAGGTGGGAGAATCTGTCCACAGGACAACTACTAGTCCAGAAATCTGGTCTTTATGGAAGAGTGGCAAAAATAAAGCGTTTTTTGAAAGCAAGCCATAAAAATTCTGTATGGAGGAATATGTGGTGCCCATAATAATGTATGGAGGACTATGTGGGGCCCATTATTCTGTATGGAGGACTATGTGGGGTCCATTATTCTGTATGGAGGACTATGTGGGGCCCATTATACTGTATACCGGTTGACCCGTAATTTTGTCCAAGTTTTTCATTTTGGCTCTCTGAGTTTGAGTTTGGCATCCCTGGTTTAAGTCAAAGTATTTCAGAAGAACAATAAGGGTTCACACTGTTTAAAAAAAAAATTTTGTGCTCAGGAGGAAAATAGTCCATTAATATCTTAACTAAACCTCCGGCACTAATAAGTGAAAAACAACTGTATATCATTTCAAGAAATTTTTTTTTAATTCCAAAGAGTGACTGTAACAAGATAATAACCACCGGAACGTTTTGTTTCGGCTAATTGCCTTTATCAAGGTTATCTGTGTCAATGAAAAATATGAATACTACATTTAATATGGTCACACAAATAATAGAGCCATACATATTACATACATATATATTTTTCCAAACATAGATAAAGCTCATATGCAAGGTTGCCAAGTAGTGGGTCACTTATTTTAAGCATAGGCGGTCATATTCAAGCGCAAATTGTACCTATAATATAAAATAATCAGTAAGAAATCATCCAATGCCAAATAATGAAAAAAAGGGGAACTGGCAAACTTAGAATTCCAAAGGTATTCATTTCAGAACAAAGCAGGAGGTAGAATACTTGGAGAAATAGTGAAATATATGAAAAGTCATAAATATGCCCCAAAGGTAAAAAGAAACTGGAGTCCTCAGAGTGCGTATCAGAGAGTATCAAACTGAGTATATAGCTGTGCAACTTACTTATTTGAATCCAGGAGTATCACCAGGGTGCGTCCATGTGGCATAACTAACAGTCAGTGTGCCGGTGTATGCACATGGGAAATGTGTCCCATTTTATATGCGTCAGAACAGGAAGAGGTAAGTATGAATGGTGATGGCTGATAGATGTTACCTGGACCACCGCGGCCGAAAGATGCAGTGCAGTCTGCGTTCCACCGTCGGCCGGATGTGACGCGCCGGTATCATACTGAAAGAGAGGGGTGAGTTGCGTTCCACCGTGCGCATGCGCAGTGAACCCAAGGCGCGCTATGTGAAAATAAGACTTGGAACAGGGGAGACTGCATAAATAGATATATGAGAGAGGTGAGAAAGGTGAAAAGTCAAAGGATATTCATGTGTTTGAATGACCATGTCAACGTCCAGATCTAAATCCCATTGAGAATCTGTGACAAGACTTGCTGTTCACAAACCATCCGCATCCAATCTCACTGAGCTGGAGCTAAGTTGCAAAGAAGAATTGGCAAACATTTTCAGCCTCCAGATGTGCAAACCTGGTAGAGACATACCCCAAAAGACTTGCAGCAGTAATTGCAGTGAAAGATGGTTCTACAATGTATTGACTAAGGCTATGTGCCCACGTTGCATTTATGAAGCAGAAAATTTCTGCTGCATAAATGCAAGTCCTCTCCCGGAAAAACGCATGCGGAATTCCGCACGCGTTTATCGCGCATCTTTCGCGCGTTTATCACGCGTTTTCCACATGCGGAATTGCCTTGCGTTTTTTATGCATTGGACAAAGGCAATTCCGCTTGCGGAAACGCAAAATTAAATGACATGCTGCGGATTTTTGAACGCGGCATAAACGCTGCGGAAAAATCCGCAGCATGTGCATAGAACTTGCGGAATCCCATTGGGGAACATGGGGTGCGGATATACATGCGTTTTTCAAGCGTTTACGCTGCGGAAATTCCGCAGCATATACGCTTGAAAAATGCTACGTGGGCACACAGCCTTAGGGGGGCAGATGACAATTTCCAGATTCATATTTTTAAATTTTTTAGAAAGCCATGTATCATTTCCTTTACACGTCACAAATACTTGCTACTTTGTGTTAGTATATCATAAAAAATACCAATTATATATATTTAAGTTTGTGGGTGTAACGTGAACAAATATGGAAAAGTTCACGGGGAAAGGATACTTTTTCCAGGCACTGTACTTGTCTGTGTCTGGTAGTTCTCACATGAATTCACCATTTCAGAAAAAAGAATAGAGTAAATAAGTTGGCGCAAGAACGAGTAAGTACCAGCAGTGCACTGTGTTCCATCTCTGGGATCCCATATATTTGCACAATTGGTGGACTCCTTAACTCTAACTAGCACTCCAAAAATATAGATGAGGTGGAGAAGTGGTCATACATGCATATGGATATCTCCACAGAGTTTTGTAAGAAGTAGTGAAAAACCTGGCTGAAACTTTCCCCTCTCCAATCCGTCCTGAACGTAGCAGCCAGGATCATATTCCTCACCAACCGATACACTGATGCCTCTTCCCTGTGCCAGTCATTGCACTGGTTGCCCATTCAATATAAACCTATCACTCTTACCCACAAACCTATCCATGATTCAGCACCGCCCTACAAATCCTCACTCGTCTCAGTCTACCACCCTATACATGCCCTCTGTTCCGCTAGTGACTTAAAACTAAAATCCTCCATAATCCGAACCTCTCACTCCCGTCTCCAGGATTTCTCACGTGCTGCGCCAATTCTTTGGAATGCACTTCCCAGGACAATTAGATTAATTCCCAATACCCACAGTTTTAAGCATGCCCTAAAAACCCATTTCTTTAGACTGGCTTATCGCCTCAACACACTTATCTACTGTAACTGTCCCAGTTGGCCCATATTAAAATTTTCTTCAAAATCATGCTCATACCATCCATGCACTGATTAGCCTCTGTCTGTACTGTACACATACTGGCTGGCGACCAGTTCATGTAGTGTTATGTACTTACCCTATTTAGCATATTATGGCTGTATTATACAATATTTGTACATTTTACCTTTTGTGTCTCCCCTATTTTCTTATAGACTGTAAGCTTGCGAACACGACCCTCACTCCTTTTAATATCTGAGTTATGCTTATTCTGTAATGTCTGTATAAGTCCCCCCTAAAATTGTAAAGTGCTGCGGAATATGTTGGTGCTATAAAAATAAAAATTATTATTATTATCATTCAGCACCTCACATTAACTATTTGAACTACAGCAAATATGGGTCCCTATTCTCCCGATAGGTGCTAGGTTGCTCTTCCAGGACTTCTACATATCAAACATTTGTGCCATATACGTTCTATGTGCCATTATCTCAGATGATAATACACCTTTAAGTTTTATTGTAGCCCTTGGAATTGGTTCTATCTCTATAGCTAAGCTGTGAACTGTGACATTCTATCACTATCCAGAATGACCCTAAAATAGCTGCTTCATTTCCTGCTTCTGCTTTTATGCAGGCTATGATAGTCCCTTTTTATTTGTTGTGTTATGTAATGTGATGTGATAACTGCAAACCTGCCCCACGTCATTTGATCCTTCGGTCGCTGATGTAATCTTCTACATTGTATAAACTCACAGCAGCCATTTTAGGCAACTTTTGCAAAGCTAATCGTAGATTGTTCGAATTCCCTGAGTTCAGCAACTTTAAGCTTGTGGGCTCCAATGCAAATTCTCCACTAGGGGACTCAACCATCACGAGTCTTTGATAGGATTTGTGTACTCATATGATACAAAGGTACCTTTTGGGTCCACCTGAACTCCAGGTTCGACTGAAGCCCTACACCCACTATAGTTACGCCCCTGCTTATAACTATCCCTTTTAGTGCAAATTACTCCCATCTCCTGCATCTACTTTTCTGCAGTACTTAAGTAATTGGCAGTAACTTTCTGAACCATTCAATTCTGGGACAGCTTTTCATGGACCTACTTTCCCAGAACTACTACTACTCCCTCAGGAAATCGACAGGAAAATATCTCTGGGAGTACTTGTAGATCACAGACAAAATATCAGCATGCAATGTCAGTAGGTGGCTTCTAAAGCCAGCAGGATATAGTCATGTATTAAAAGAATCATGAACTTGTAGGACAGAGATGTAATATTACCACTTTACAAAGCGTAAGTGCGGCCTCATCTGGAATATGCAGTTTAGTTATCGGTACCAGTTCATGGAAAGGATGTCCTGGACTGCGAAAAAGTAGAAGGAAGAGCAACAAAACTGGTAAGGGGCATGGAGGATCTTTGTTAAGAGGAAAGACTAAGGGAATCTGTCACAAGGTTTTTTTACACCTAATCTGATAGCAGCATAATGTAGAGCCAGAGACCTTGACGCCAGCGATGTGTTACTTACTGGGCTGCTTAGTGTAGTTTAAATAAAATCACTGTTTTATCAGGAGGAGATTATCATTAGAGGATTAGTAAACTTGCTGCCAGGTAGTCCAGCATATTCATGAGCTCTGTGTACACTGTACATGAGCAGAAAGCTGACAATCTGTGATGGGGGTGGGGTTTTAGAGAGCTCAGCATTCAAAGAACTGCTAGATCTGCAGCAGATAAAACTGTGATTTTATCAAAATTATATTGTAAAGGACATATTGATATTCATGGTATAGCAACTCCATTTTGTCTGCTTGTTTCAAAATCAAGTTATTATCACTCCTTGCATAACATACTTCTTTCCTGCTTTTCTCATGCTTTACATGGAACTTTCTCACACTAACTTTTTATCTCAAGAACATTTTGTCAGACACCCGCTCCTGTTATCTAACTAGTCTAGGCCAGGATTGACCTTGTACATTTCCATCGTGCTTCGAACTAACGATGATAATATGACCATATATGTGTTTCCGTAATAATTGCACTAACATTGGCTCAAGCCTGTAGTACTGTAGTACGGCTGTAGGGGATTGGCTACTGATAAACTCAAAACAATATCAAATGCTAAGCAAAATAAATGCAATCAGAGATTCTTTGAATCCCCCCATACAGAGCATTGCCTCCGTTTGGTTTTCTGTGGATTGCGCAATCAACATAATAATTTGACACTCACTTGGTCAACCGTGAAGGGTTATTGCCCTCCCTCAACAATATCAAGCAGCTCTGTAAGTGATACATCGTTAGAATCAGGGTCCCTGCCTCTATATTATGCTGTTCTCAGATGGGGTAGCAAAAACCTAGTGACAGATTCCCTTTAACTCTTGACCCAGACTTTTTTTTTGTGCTTTCATTTTTTCATCCATTTGTTCCAAGAACCACAGGCTTTTTTTGGAGGATGAGTTGTAGTTTTATATGTCACTACTCATTTTATCATAAAATATATTGAAAAAGCGAGAAAAAAAAAAAGTGGGGTAAAATGGTGTTAAAAATGAAATTCCATAATTTGTGTGTATGTGTGGCATTCAGTGTGCAGTAAAAATTACCTGTCAATATGATTTTCCAGGTCAGTATGAATAAGGCAATACTAATCTAAAAGGGGATCTGTCATCACTTTTTTCACCTTGATTCAAGGGATGTGTCACTTACTAGGCCGCTTGCTGTAGTTTTAATATAATCACTATTTTACCAGCAGGAATATATCACTAGTACACCTGCTACCAGGTAGTCCTCCATATTCATGAGCTATGTATATCCCTGTCCCTCACTGATTAGTTGATTTTGCCTTTGCACAGTGTACACAGAAAGCAGCTAATCAGTGGTTTGGCGGGGTTATACAGAGCTCCGCATTCAGAGAACTGGTAGATCTGCAGCAGATAAAATAGTATATTTATCAAAACGGCAGCACACAGCCCAGTAAGTGATACAGGTGCATCTCACAAAATTAGAATATTATCAAAAAGTTACTTTATTTCAGTTCTTCAATCCAAAAAGTGAAACTCATATATTATAAAGATTCATTACAAACAGAGTGATCTATTTCAAGTTAATGTTGATGATTATGGCTTACTGCCAATGAAAACACAAAAGTCATTATCTCAGTAAATTAAAATAATTAACAAAAAACACCTGCAAAGGCTACCTAAGCATTTAAAAAGGTCCCTTAGTCTGTTTCAGTAGGCTCCACAATCATGGGGAAGACTGTTGACTTGACAGATGTCCTGAAGGCAGTCATTGACACACTCCACAAGGTCCCAGATTTACAATTTTCATTTGGAAATCAAGGTCCCAGAGTCTGGAGGAAGAGTGGAGACAGGCCCAGCGTCAGCACCCGGGCAAGTGACGGGGGCCCTGAGCAGGCGGGGCAGGGGCCCACTCACTGTCGGGCACCCGGCATGCTAGGGGCCCGTGAGCGGAGGAGTGTGGTGCCAGCGCCCGCGAGTGGGTTCCCCCCGCTTGCTCAGGGCCCCGACACAATACTTACCTCTCCCAGTGCCTCCACAGCTCTGGTCTCTTCCGTCTCTTGACTGTGACATCTTAGGTCAGAGGACGCGATGACGTCTTTCCAGCGCGCCCTGTGCTGAGCAGTCACAGTGCAGACAGCGGGAAGACACCAGCGACGCTGAGGAGTCCGGAGCAGCGGCAGCAGGAGAGATGAAGTGAGTATTTGATTTTTTTATTTTTTTTATATATGGAGGCATGGGGCATTATATGGGGCCCATACAGGATGGAGCCCATACTGGATGGAGCCCATACAGAATGCAGCAATCTATGGGACCCATACAGGATGGAGCCCATACAGAATGAAGCAATATATGGGGCCCATACAGGATGGAGCAATCTCTGGGGCCCATACAGGATGGAGCAATATATATGGCCCATACAGGATGGAGCATTATACTGTATGGGGCCCATACAGGATGGAGCATTATATGGAGCCCATACAGGATGGAGCATATATGGAGCCCATACAGGATGGAGAATTATATGGGGCCCATACAGAATGGAGCATTATGTGGGGCCCATACAGGATGGAGCATTATATGGGGCCCATACAGGATGGAGCTTTATATGGGGCCCATACAGGATGGAGCATTATATGAAGCCCATACAGGATAGGGCCCATACAGGATGGAGCAATATATGGGGCCCAGCCTGCATGAAGCATTTTATGGGGGCCAGTATACTGTATGGAGCATTATATGGGGGCCAGTATCCCGTATGAAGCATTATATGGGGCCCATAATACTGTATGGAGGACTATACTGTCCGGTCTGCACTGTGCGCTGCGAGGATTCACCATTTTCTGAGATATTGTAGAATTTACGATAGATATCACTCATATAAGAAGTGAGTGAAATCTTTGGCATTGTACTATACCTATATTTCTCTGCCGCATCTGTGCATCATGAATCATGAATTGTGGTATGTGCTAAAGGGGCCACTGAGACTCTTTCGCCCGGGGCCCAGAAAAACCTGGAGCCGGCCCTGAGTGGAGAGGCACATAATCCAAGCTGCTGGAGGTCTAGTGTGAAGTTTCCACAATCAGTGATGGTTTGGGGAGCCATGTCATCTGCTGGTGTAGGTCCACTGTGTTTTATCAAGACCAAACTCAGCGCAGCCGTTTAACAGGAAATTTTACAGCACTTCATACTTCCCTCTGCTTTTTGGAGATGGAAATGTCATTCTCCAGCAGGACTTGGCCCCTGTCCACACGGCCAAAAGTACCAATACCTGGTTTAAAAACAACAGTATCACTGAGCTTGATTGACAGCAAACTCGCCTGACCTTAGCCCCATAGAGAATCTATTATAGAGAATCTATGGGGTATTGTCAAGAGAAAGATGAGAGACACCAGACCCAACAATGCAGACGAGCTGAAGGCTGCTATCAAAGCCATCTGGGCTTCCAAAACCCCTCAGCAGTGCCACAGGCTGATCGCCTCCATGCCACATTGCCGCATTGATGCAGTAATTGATGCAAAAGGAGCCCCGACCAAGTATTGAGGGCCTTTACTGAACATTTCGAATTTTAAAATCATTTTTCAAGCTGTTGTTATAAAGTATTCTAATTTACTGAGATAATGAGTTTTGTGTTTTCATTGGCTGTAAGCCATAATCATCAACATTAACAGAAATAAATACTTGAAATAGATCACTCTGTGTGTAATGACTCTATATAATATATGAGTTTCACTTTTTGTATTGAAGAACTGAAATAAATTAACTTTTGATGATATTCTAATTTTGTGAGCTGCACCTGTACATAACCAGAATTAGGGTCTCTGCCTCTACATCGTGCTGCTCTCAGATGAGGTAGCAAAATCTGGGTGACAGATTCCCCTTAAGAAAAAAAAATTAGAACAAACGTATCTATATTATATATATATATATATATGTATTTATATATATATATATATATATATATATATATATATATATATATATACAGTTGAAACCAGAAGTTTACATTCACTATATAAAAAGACACATATGCATGTTTTTCTTAATATCTGACATGAAATCAGAATAAACCATTCCCATTTTAGGTCAATTAGGATTACCATAATGTTTAATTTGCAAAATATCAGAATAATGAAAGAGAGAGAGAGAATGTTTTAAGGCATTTTTATTACTTACTGCAAAGTCAAAAGTTTACATACATTTCATTATTATTTGGTTTTCATTACCCTTAAACTCAATGACTTGTGTCAAACGTTCGGGATATCCTTCCACAAGCTTCTCACAATAGTTGGTCGGAATTTGGGCCCATTCCTCCTGACAAAACTGGTGTCACTGATCCAGGTTTGTAGGTCGCCTTGCTCACACCTGCATTTTCAATAGGATTGAGATCAGGGCTTTGTGATGGCCACTCCAAAACATTGACTTTATTATCCTTAAGCCACTTTGTTACCATTTTGGCAGTATGCTTTGGGTCATTGTCCATTTGGAAGACACATTTCTGCCCAAGCTTTAACTTTCTGGCTGATGTCTTGAGATGTTGCTTCAGTATTGCCACATCATCTTCTTTTCTCATGATGCCATCTATTTTGTGACGTGCACCAGTCCCTCCTGCAGCAAAACAATCCCACAACATGATGCTGCCACCCCTGTGTTTCACAGTGGGGATGGTGTTCTTGGGCTTCCAAGCTTCTCCCTTTTTCCTCCAAACGTAACGATGGTCATTATCCTCAAAAAGTTAAATTTTAGTTTCATCAGACCACGGGACATGTCTTCAAAAATTAAGGTCTTTGTTCCTGTGTGCATTTGCAAACATTAATCTGTTTTTTTATGTTTCTTTTGGAGTAATGGCTTCATCCTGGCAGAGTGGCCTTTTAGCCCATGTTGATACAGTACTCGTTTCACTGAGGATATTGACACAATCTTACCAGCTTCCGCCATCATCTTCACAAGATCTTTTGCTTTTGTCCTTGGGTTGATATGCACATGTCGGACCAAAGCACGTTTATCTCTGGGACACAGAACCTGTCTCCTTTCTGAGCGGTATGATGGCTGGACATTCCCATCTTGTTTGTACTTGCGTATAATTGTTTGTACAGATGAACAAGACACCTTCAGGTATCCTGAAAATGTACCCAAGGACGAGCCAGACATATGCAAGTCCAAAATTCTCTTTCTGATATATTGGCTGATTTCTTTAGACTTTCCCATGATGCTACACAATAAAGCAGTGTGTTTCAGGTGTGCATTAAAATACATCCACAGATGTGTCTCTAATTAACTCAGATGTTGCCAAAAAAAGCTTCCAAACACATGACATCATCATATGGGCAGTCCAGAATTGTTTAAAGGCATAGTAATCTTAGTGTATGTAAACTTTTGACTTTGCAGTAAGTAATAAAAATGCCTTAAAACATTCTCTCTCTCCCATTATTCTGGCATTTGGCAAATATTAAAAATTATGGTAATCCTAATTGACCTAAAACAGGAAGGTTTATTCTGATTTCATGTCAGATATTGAGAAAAACATGCATATGTGTCTTTTTATATAGTGTGTGTAAACTTCTGGTTTTAACTGTATATGTATATATATATACAGTACAGACCAAAAGTTTGGACACACCTTCTCATTTAAAGATTTTTCTGTATTTTCATGACTATGAAAATTGTACATTCACACTGAAGGCATCAAAACTATGAATTAACACATGTGGAATTATATACTTAACAAAAAAAGTGTGAAACAACTGAAAATATGTCTTATATTCTAGGTTCTTCAAAGTAGCCAACTTTTGCTTTGATGATTGCTTTGCGCAATCTTGGCATTCTCTTGATGAGCTTCAAGAGGTAGTCACCGGAAATGGTTTTCACTTCACAGGTGTGCCCTGTCAGGTTTAATAAGTGGGATTTCTTGCCTTATAAATGGGGTTGGGACCATCAGTTGTGTTGTGCAGAAGTCTGGTAGAAACACAGCTGATAGTCCTACTGAATAGACTGCTAGAATTTGTATTATGGCAAGAAAAAAGCAGCTAAGTGAAGAAAAACGAGTGGCCATCATTACTTTAAGAAATGAAGGTCAGTAAGTGCGAAAAATTGGTAAAACTTTGAAAGTGTCCCCAAGTGCAGTTGCAAAAACCATCAAGCGCTACAAAAAACGGGCTCACATGAGGACTGCCCCAGGAAAGGAAGACCAAGAGTCACCTCTGCTTCTGAGGATAAGTTTATCCGAGTCACCAGCCTCAGAAATCGCAGGTTAACAGCAGCTCAGATTAGAGACCAGGTCAATGCCACACAGAGTTCTAGCAGCAGACACATCTCTTCAACAACTGTTAAGAGGAGACTTTGTGCAGCAGGCCTTCATGGTAAAATAGCTGCTAGGAAACCACTGCTAAGAACAGGCAACAAGCAGAAGAGACTTGTTTGGGCTAAATGTATATGTAAAGACGTGTCTAAAGCCTACAATACGGGAGGATGTATGGGAGGGAAATGAGGAGGTCGAGTCCTTATGGGTGGAGATACATGGGGCAAAAAACAATAATAAAATTATCATAGGAGTCTGTTATAAACCACCAAATATAGCAGAAGCCACGGAAAGTCTATTAATGTGACAAATAGACGAAGTAGCAAAAAATAACGAGGTGATTATTATGGGGGACTTCAACTACCCCGATATAGACTGGGAAACCGAAAGCTGTAGATCTCAGAAAGGAAACAGGTTTCTGTCAATTATCAAAGACAATTATTTGTCACAACTTGTGCAGGAACCAACTAGAGGGACGGCCCTTTTAGACTTAATATTAACTAACAGGCCAGACAGAATAACTGAGGTGCAGGTCGGGGGGCACCTGGGAAATAGTGACCACAACATTATACAATTCCACATGTGCTTCAGTAGGGTGCCCAGCAAGGGAGTCACAAAAACACTGAACTTCAGGAGGGCAAAGTTTGATCAGCTAAGAGATGCCCTTCACCTTATAGACTGGGATAGTATCTTTAGTAATAGGAGCACGTATAGAAAGTGGGAAATTTTCAAAACAGTCCTACATAGTCACTGTAGAAGGTACATACCTTATGGGAATAAAAGGGCTAGGAATAGGAGGAAGCCAATGTGGCTAAATAAGGAAGTCAAGAGGGCAATGAAAAACAAAAAAAGGGCTTTCGGTAAACTTAAACAAGAAGGCAGCGAGGAAGCGCTAATATCTTATAGGGAAAAAAACAAAATCTGTAAGAAACAAATAAGAATAGCAAAAGAGGAGACAGAGAGACTAATTGCCAAGGAAAGTAAAACGAATCCCAAACTGTTCTTTAACTATATAAACAGTAAAAGGATTAAAACTGATGGAGTTGGCCCATTGAAAAATAACCTGGGTAAAATCATAGAGGGCGATGAGGGTAAAGCAAACCTACTCAACAGCTTCTTCTCCACTGTTTTCACAAAAGAAAACAATTTATCGGAGGAAATGCAGAGTGATAAAGTAAACCCTCCGCTAAATATCACCCACCTAACCCAGGAGGAAGTTCAGAAACGCCTAAATAATATCAAAATAGACAAGTCACCAGGCCCAGATGGCATACACCCCCGGGTACTAAAAGAATTAAGTAATGTGATAGACAGGCTGCTGTATCTTTTATTCAAGCACTCTTTATGGACAGGGACTGTCCCACTAGACTGGCGCCAAGCAAATGTGGTACCAATATTCAAAAAGGGGTCTAAAAGTGACCCTGGGAACTATAGACCAGTCAGCTTAACGTCTGTTGTGGGTAAATTGTTTGAAGGATTTCTTAGAGATGCTATTGTAGAATATCTTAATGATAATAACTGTCTAACTCCATATCAACATGGATTCATGAGGGATCGCTCCTGATCGCCTTCTACGAGGAGGTGAGCTCACAGCTGGACCGGGCAGAGTCAGTGGATGTTGTATACCTTGACTTCTCCAAAGCGTTTGATACCGTGCCACACAAAAGGTTGGTATATAAAATGAGAATGCTTGGTCTGGGGGATAATGTGTGCAAGTGGGTAAATAGCTGGCTGAGTGATAGAAAGCAGAGGGTGGTTATCAATGGTGTAAGCTCAGGGTGTGTCAGGGTTACTAGCGGGGGGCCTCAAGGGTCTGTCTTGGGCCCTATATTATTTAATATATTTACTAATGATCTAGTGGAAGGGTTGCATAGTAAAATAGCAATATTTGCAGATGATACTAAACTTTGTAAAGTAGTTAATACAGATGAGGATAGGGCACAGCTACAGGAGGATTTAGATAAATTGGGGAGTTGGGCCAAAAAATGGCAAATAGGGTTCAATGCCGATAAATGTAAGGTCATGCACATGGGAAAGAAAAACAGCAGTCACCCATACATATTAAATGGGAAACCGTTGGGGAAATCTGACATGGAGAAGGACCTGGGCGTCTTGGTTAACAGCAAATTAAATTGGAGTGCCCAGTGTCAGGCAGCAGCTGCAAAGGCAAATAGAGTCATGGCATGCAGCAGAAGAGGAATAGGGGCATATGATGAGAACATTGTTCTTCCTCTGTATAAAGCGCTGGTAAGGCCGCACTTAAAATATTGTGCACAGTTCTGGGCTCCGGTGCTCAGGAAAGACATATTGGAGCTAGAGAGGGTACAAAGGAGAGCGACTAAGGTAATAAAGGGAATGGAGGGACTAGAATAGCAGGGAGAGGTTGTCAAAATTAGGCCTATTTACATTGGAAAAGAGAAGGCTTAGGGGAGACCTCATAAACATGTATAAATACATCAGGGGGCAGTACAGAGATCTCTCCCATGACCTGTTTATACCAAGGATGGTGACAAAGACGAGGGGGCACACTATGCGTCTGGAGGAAAGGAGGTTCCTGCACCAGCATAGAAGGGGATTCTTTACGGTCAGAGCCGTGAGACTCTGGAACTCTCTGGGAGAGGAAGTGGTGATGTCCAACTCACTTAATGAGTTCAAGAGAGGCCTGGACGCCTTTCTTGAGAACAATAAAATTACATCTTATGCTTAGTGATAGTTAATTAATCCAGGGATTTAATCTGACTGCCAGATTGGTGTCGGGAAGTGAATTTTTCCTCAATGATGTAAATTGGCCTATACTGCATGGTTTTTTGTTGCCTTCCCCTGGATCAACGCTGCGGAATAGCTGCAGTGCACAAGAAATAGGCTGAACTGGATGGACGCTTGTCTTTTTTCGGCCTTATAAACTATGTAACTATGGAACTATAAGGAATGGACATTAGACCAGTGGAAATCTGTGCTTTGGTCTGATGAGTCCAAATTTGAGATATTTGGTTCCAACCACCGTGTCTTTGTGCGACGCAGAAAAGGTGAACGGATGGACTCTACATGCCTGGTTCCCACCGTGAAGCATGGAGGAGGAGGTGTGATGGTGTGGGGGTGCTTTGCTGGTGACACTGTTGGGGATTTATACAAAATTGAAGGCATACTGAACCAGCATGGCTACCACAGTATCTTGCAGCGGCATGCTATTCCATCCGGTTTGCCTTTAGTTGGACCATCATTTATTTCTCAACAGGACAATGACCCCAAACACACCTCCAGGCTGTGTAAGGGCTATTTGACCAAGAAGGAGAGTGATGGGGTGCTACGCCAGATGACCTGGCCTCCACAGTCACCAGACCTGAACCCAATAGAGATGGTTTGGGGTGAGCTGGACCGCAGAGTGAAGGCAAAAGGGCCAACAAGTGCTAAGCATCTCTGGGAACTCTTTCAAGATTGTTGGAAGACCATTTCCGGTGACTACCTCTTGAAGCTCATCAAGAGAATGCCAAGAGTGTGCAAAGCAGTCATCAGAGTAAAAGGTGGCTACTTTGAAGAACCTAGAATATAAGACATATTTTCAGTTGTTTCACACTTTTTTGTTAAGTATATAATTCCACATGTGTTAATTCATAGTTTTGCTGCCTTCAGTGTGAATGTATAAATTTCATAGTCATGAAAATACAGAAAAATCTTTAAATGTGAAGGTGTGTCCAAACTTTTGGTCTGTACTGTATATATATATATATATATATATATACTGTATGTATATATAGTTTGTATCACCCCCTGACGAAGGACTTTGCGTCCGAAACGCGCGTCGGAGAGCGCTCCGCATTCAGTTCCTGGACTGCCTATCAGGTATATTATGCCGCTTTTCTTCCTTTTTCTCCCATTATGAGACCTTTATAACTACTTCCTTTTACATCTGAGGTGGCCCCATATTAGGTGCTTTTACATTCAGCAACATAGCAACATTATTTTTGTGTCCGTTTGGTGTGCATGTTCACTAACATTAGCACATGCTTTATATTATATGTTACTGTTATATTATCTTTTGCATAAACTGGTGGGCACATTGCACTATGTAGTGCGCATCTAAATTGGCGCCTCTTTTCATCTACACATAATAATTTTTTCATATTTTTCTTTATGATGTTGTAATATGACAGGTCATCATGTTTTATATGGGCTGGCGGTCCTCGTTTTTATTTTTCTTATCTGTTGTATAGACATTGTTTCTATGCAGATTTGATATTTGATGTATTAGTTCTTGATTCACTATTCTGAATGTGGGCATTCTTGTGCTTGTTGTGCCATTGTAACCATTTCTTTAATAAAGGTGTTTTATTCATGGATTCAAATATGTCATGCTTATAATTGGACCCTACGTTCGGTGATTCTCTTGGTTGCTGTGTGTTTTAACCGAATGGTCTGCCATTCATATTTTATGTCCATATAGCACACAATTTGTGATACTATGGGTATTTTACACTGACCAACTGGTCCTTGCTGAAAAACCCCTATATATATGTGGCTATACCCTTGGTGTCTTTTGCCTCCAGTCACCAGACCTGAACCCAATCGAGATAGTTTGGGGTGAGCTGGACCGCAGAGCGAAGGCAAAAGGGCCAACAAGTGCTAAGCATCTCTGGAAACTCCTTCAAGATTGTTGGAAGACCATTTCCGGTGACTACCTCTTGAAGCTCATCAAGAGAATGCCAAGAGTGTGCAAAGCAGTCATCAAAGCAAAAGGTGGCTACTTTGAAGAACCTATAATATAAGACATATTTTCAGTTGTTTCACACTTTTTTGTTAAGCATATAATTCCACATGTGTTAATTCATAGTTTTGATGCCTTCAGTGTGAATGTACAATTTTCATAATCATGAAAATACAGAAAAATCTTTAAATAAGAAGGTGTGTCCAAACTTTTGGTCTGTACTGTATATATACTGTATGTATATATAGTTTGTATGTGTATATATATATATATATATATATATATATATATATATATATATATGTATATATATCTCATATCTATATTAACGAACATCAGTCAAATTGGGCACTTGGTGCAGATTTACTAATATTAGTAACAGTTGCACCTTGTATTCCACAGATCACCTGGCATAATTTTAAATACCCATGTATTAAATCTCAGTGAAAGGCTATGCATCTTATAAATGTCACTGGTCAGTTCCTGATCACATGACCAGTGGATTGCTGTGCGCTAGCTGAGATCCTTACATTTGATCGGCAGTGAGTGACAGTTGGAGGTGACTGGCGACAGTTGAGGAGATGTCTGCTGAGCAGAGCGACAAAATGGAAGCGAAATTTAGGAGAGAAGGAGTGAGCAGACGAAGACCTACCTATGACACATCTGATGATGAGAGGAAGTCTTCAGTCAAGACGATAAAACAACCTGTCCAGAAGAAAGATGGAGAGGAAGAGATGAAGGCACATCTGAAGATGGGAGCCAAGAAGCGAGGAGCCATCTTCAGCTCATTGGGAGATGAAAAGACATCTTCAAAGGAGATCCAGGGTATAAAACGACGAAGGATTTCATCAGGACAGAAAGCCATGAATCTGAAGAAAGAAGAGGATAGCAGTGAAGCCACAGTGTCTGATAACTTCAAAAGGAGATTACTGTTCCATCATGTGCTCGGCCGGGGAAGTTTTGGCATGGTCGTGCTGGTGGAGGATACATCTACCCGCAAATATTTTGCTACTAAGATCATCAGCAAAAGAGCCCTGCTTGCTTCCGGTGATGCTTCTGGGATGGTGGAGCGACGGGTTTTACAGCTGGCATCTGGGAGCCCCTTCCTTGTCCGCGCAGACTTTGCATTCCAGACCAAGGTAAGATATCCATTACTTAAGCCCCTTCCCAACACTGACAATTCTCATCTTTACACTTTACTTTTTTCCCTCCCCTTCTTCCAAGAGCCATATCTTTTTTGCTTTTCCATCACCATAGCGTATGAGGGATTGCGTTTTGCAGGATGAGTTGTAATTTCAAATTCCAAATTCATTGAAATGGTGAAAAAAAGAAAGAAGAAAAAAAGCAACTCCACCATTGATTTTTTTCTTTTGTTCATGTGGTATTCATCGTGCAATAAAAATGACTGGATAAAATGAATCTCCAGGTGTGAACATTTACTAAGACCCCAAACTTGTCTATTTTTTTTTTAAATTTAAGTGATGAAAAAAATGTGAACATTTGTAAATAAAAACCATTGGGTTTGTGCGTCCATTTTCTAAGACCTGCAAATGTTTTATTCTTTTTTTTGTGAGGTGGGGAGATGTTTTGATCACATTTTATTGCCTTTTGTTAGGAAAGTGTGTCGGCCAAAAACACACTTAATTGAATATTTTGATAATAATATAATTATTTTTTTTAATACTTAATAAAGGAAAAGGGTTGATTCAAATTATTATAAGTTTTTATTTGGTTTATATTTTTAACACGTTTTTATGTATGTTTACTTTATTTTTTCAGTCCTCTTATGGAATTTAAAGGGTTTTCCCACAAACAAAGTACATTTTAACTAATAGATCTTGGAGTAAAAATAAGTTCTACAATTGGATGTGTTAAAAACATGTTCCTGTGCTGAGATAATCTTATAAATGTGCCCCTGGTCTGTACTGTGTAATGGATGTGTCTGACCTTACAGGGCCATGGTCTGATCATACCACAGCTCATGGGCAGGGGAGGACACAAAAGAGTATACAGACATTACAACACGGGATCACAGCTGATTCATTTTGTGAGGTAAAACATTTTGCTGTCTGTTTTTAAGCAATATTTTTCCTGAAAGAAATAATCCTTTGTGATCCTGTCTGTATCCTCTTTTGCTTCCTCCTGCCCAGGAGCTGTGGTATGATCAGACCATTGTCCAGCACGGTCAGACACGGCCATTACACAGTACACAGCAGGGGCACATTTATAAGATTATCTCAGCACAGGAACATTTATTTTACACTCATCCTAGTAGTTCTCATAGTCAGCTGCCATGATAACCCATCCGCAGCCAGTGATCAGTGTAACAGCAGCGATCAGAACAATCTCTGATGGCTGCGGTTACAGATGCCGGCTGTGTACAGGCATCTCCCTGTAGAACCGCGAGCAGAACGCCTGTGGGTGGAGGTCACACAGCCCTACCCCGCTCATGCCATACTGCCTCTGGATTTGGCTAATCCCATCTTTATTTCTTCATTATATCCTGATATTTATTCTTATGTTGGCCAATGACTTTTGCACTATGTACATTATTACGGCCATATATTCAAGTTATGTGTCACAAGAATTATATGAGATTTTTCCTATTTATTATATTAGATGTACTGTTTTTCTCTTTGATGTTATTCTGGTATATACATATATATATCTGCACATGCACTTTATGTATTTAATATATCGATGGTGTTAATTTACTTGTATTCATGTATTTACTGGATGAAATCCAATATATGTGCGTCCTAGGGAGAACCACTATTCAATACATAGGCTGTGTCTCTACACCCCACGTGTGTTTTAATGTATAGTTGTCAATTACATGTTTTTTAACGTATTTTTCTATGTCTGATCACTGATTTATCCAAATAAAGAATTTACTCCATTATGTCTGCTGTATTATTTAATCCTTACTGGATTGCTGTAGGTCATTTCATACTTGAATTGTGATCCAGTGGACCTTAATGATTATACACATGTATTTTTTTTCCTGGATGTGTAGCTATACCCCATTCATTGTCGGTGTTATGTGTACAGGCATCTGCCCAGTATGATGCGGGCTCAGCTCCTGAACCTGCTCCATACATAGAGACCTGACATTGGAGGAGCTATTACATCATATGTCGGCAAACGCTTTTCTGCCTCCTTTATAAGTTAGCAGTGGTAGAGCATGATAAAAAGGCTTACCTACCCCTGAGACCGACTTTAGCTCTTAGGCCACGACCCCACTATCAGTATTTGATCAGTATTCAGTCAGTATTTTTTCTCAGGAGTGGGAGCCAAGACCAGGAGTGGGTGATAAATGCAGAGTTGGTGACTTGTTTCTATTATACCTTTCTTCTGATTGTTCCTCACCTGGTTTTGGCTTTGGGGTGACAGCTAATATTTTAACAATAGTAGGGGTAACATTAGGCCTTATTCAGAAATACTGTCTGATATTAAAATTGGCTTTGTTATCAATAGTAATAAAACCTCAATTTTTTTATTTTTTTTATTTTATTTTTAAAAAGCAGATTTATCAGCCATCACCCCAAGATTCCCATGATTCTTTAGGTCATGGTGCTCTTTGGATGACAGCTAATATGTCTAGAGTTTACAGTAGGATGCACTGGTCCATGTTTATAGACGGCACAATGATTTAGTAACGTGCGGCATTGTACTCATTACACTGAGCTCTGACTTCTTGGGATGGGTAACAAGGACATTTTTGGGGTAAATGAGGCCCAATATACCCCTTACTATAGATTATTACATTTTTCGTAGTGTTCCCTCATCTGTATAATAACATCTTAGGTCCTGATGCTCCTAGGGAAACCACTAATATTAGGATAATTTGGAAAAAAAATGAGAAACTAGGAGTTTCTTATGCAAAAATATGACAAAATCTTTATTAAATACAGATGTATACATAATAGCAAATAGACAATAAAGACAAAAACAGTGTGCATAGGGGTAAGTGTAAGGAAACACCCCAGGGGAAAACCAATCAGAGATTATATATAGCTCTATGCAAGGTATAGGCTGGGAAAAGCGGGGTGTTTTAGGCTAGTGGTAACAGGTTGACCCAGGTAATCTATATAGGGCAAGTGGTGAGAGTATAAGCACTAAGTGTGCCACTAAAATACCAACTCCCAGGGCCACCATCAGCAAATGTATAAGTATCAGAATAATGGACCAAAGGGCCTGTGACCGCTTACCCTAAATTGTAGTATCCCAAGGACCCTCAGACCGGTGGCTAGGGGGGTTTAGCTTCTTCCCAGGGAAACCACTAATATTAGTATGATTTACAGTATGGGGTAAATTATCACATGAATGTAAGCATCAAATCCATTTAGTAGCCCTTGGACATTGAAGACCATCTCTGAGACCAGCACAGTTGTAATATGTGATATGTCTGTTTACATGTATTTTTCTGTATGTCTTCAAATATGTTTATGTCTGTATGTGTCTTTGTATATGTCTGTATATGTTTGTGTGCGCACATTTCTGCGACCCGTATATGTGCAAGTCTGCATGTGTATACGTGACTCCGTGTGCGTATATGCGTGACTGCATGTGCATGACCGTGTGTGTATGACCATGTGTGCGCATGCCTGCTGGTGTCTGACTGTGTGCATGACCGCGTGAGTGTATGTGACTGCGTGTGTGTGACTGCTTGTGTAAAAGACTGCATGTGTGTACAAGACTACGTGTGTGCGTGACTGAGTGTTGACTGCATGTTTGTGTATTTGCAAGACTGCATGCATATGTGCATGACTGCGTATGTGTGTGTATGTGCGTAACTGCATGTGTGTGTATGTGCATGACTGCGCGTGTGTGTCTGTGTGTGACTGCATGTGTGTATGTGCGTGACTGCGTGTGTGTGTATGTGTGTGACTGCGTATGTGTGTGTATGTGCGTGACTGCATGTGTGTATGTGTGTGACTGCATGTGTGTGTATGTGCGTGACTGCATGTGTGTGTATGTGCGTGACTGCATGTGTGTGTATGTGCGTGACTGCGTGCGTGTCTATGTGCGTGACTGCGTGTGTGTGTATGTGTGTGACTGCGTATGTGTGTGTATGTGTGTGACTGCGTATGTGTGTGTATGTGCGTGACTGCATGTGTGTGTATGTGTGTGACTGCGTGTGTGTGTGTATGTGTGTGACTGCGTATGTGTGTGTATGTGCGTGACTGCATGTGTGTGTATGTGCGTGACTGCATGTGTGTGTATGTGTGTGACTGCGTATGTGTGTGTATGTGTGTGACTGCGTATGTGTGTGTATGTGCGTGACTGCATGTGTGTGTATGTGCGTGACTGCATGTGTGTGTATGTGCGTGACTGCATGTGTGTGTATGTGCGTGACTGCATGTGTGTGTATGTGTGTGACTGCATGTGTGTATGTGCGTGACTGCATGTGTGTGTATGTGCGTGACTGCATGTGTGTGTGTGACTGCATGTGTGTGTATGTGCGTGACTGCATGCATGTGTATGTGTGTGACTGCGTGTGTGTGTATGTGTGTGATTGCGTGTGTGTGTATGTGCGTGACTGCGTGTGTGTGTGTATGTGTGTGACTGCGTATGTGTGTGTATGTGTGTGACTGCATGTGTGTGTGTATGTGCGTGACTGCATGTGTGTGTATGTGCGTGACTGCATGTGTGTGTATGTGCGTGACTGCATGTGTGTGTATGTGCGTGACTGCATGTGTGTATGTGCGTGACTGCGTATGTGTGTGTATGTGTGTGACTGCATGTGTGTGTATGACTGCATGTGTGTGTATGTGCGTGACTGCATGTGTGTGTATGTGCGTGACTGCATGTGTGTGTATGTGTGTGACTGCATGTGTGTGTATGTGCGTGACTGCATGTGTGTGTATGTGTGTGACTGCATGTGTGTGTATGTGTGTGACTGCATGTGTGTGTATGTGCCTGACTGCATGTGTGTGTATGTGCGTGACTGCATGTGTGTGTATGTGCGTGACTGCATGTGTGTGTATGTGCGTGACTGCATATGTGTGTATGTGTGTGACTGCATGTGTGTGTATGTGCGTGACTGCATGTGTGTGTATGTGTGTGACTGCATGTGTGTGTATGTGTGTGACTGCATGTGTGTGTATGTGCGTGACTGCATATGTGTGTGTATGTGTGTGACTGCATGTGTGTATGTGCATGACTGTGCGTGTGTGTATGTGTGTGACTGCATGTGTGTGTATGTGCGTGACTGCATATGTGTGTGTATGTGCGTGACTGCATGTGTGTGTATGTGTGTGTATGTGCATGACTGCATGTGTGTGTATGTGCGTGACTGCATGTGTGTGTATGTGTGTGACTGCCTGTGTTTGTGCATGACTGCCTGTGTGTGTGTCTACATGTGCGTGTGGACCAGTGTACAAAAAACAGATGTATATCTGAGGATTAGTAATATCTAGCTAACAAATTTATCCATTTAAAAATTAAAAATGTATTCAATTTAGATTAATACCAAAAAGCTATGCAGGGGCTCATACTGTATCTAGGAGGCTATGCAGGGGCTCATACTGTATCTAGGAGGCTATGTGGGGGCTCATACTGTATCTAGGAGGCTATGCAGGGGCTCATACTGTATCTAGGAGGCTATGCAGGGGCTCATACTGTATCTAGGAGGCTATGCAGGGGCTCATACTGTATCTAGGAGGCTATGCGGGGTCTCATACTGTATCTAGGAGGCTATGTGGGGTCTCATACTGTATCTAGGAGGCTATGTGGGGTCTCATACTGTATCTAGGAGGCTATGCGGGGTGTCATACTGTATCTAGGAGTCTATGTGGGGTCTCATACTGTATCTTGGGAGCTATGCACGGGGCTCATACTGTATCTAGGAGGCTATGCGGGGTCTCATACTGTATCTAGGAGTCTATGCGGGGTCTCATACTGTATCTTGGGAGCTATGCACGGGGCTCATACTGTATCTATGGAGCTATGCGGGGGCTCATACTGTATCTACTGTATCTAGGGAGCTATGCGAGGGTTCATACTGTATCTACTGTGTCTAGGGAGCTATGCGAGGGTTCATACTGTATCTACTGTATCCTGGGAGCTATGCGAGGGTTCATACTGTATCTACTGTGTCTAGGGATCTATGCGAGGGTTCATACTGTATCTACTGTGTCTAGGGAGCTATGCGAGGGTTCATACTGTATCTACTGTATCCTGGGAGCTATGCGAGGGTTCATACTGTATCTAATTCATCTAGGGAGCTATGCGAGGGTTGATACTGTATCTACTGTATCCTGGGAGCTATGCGAGGGTTCATACTGTATCTAGAGAGCTATATGGGGGCTCATACTGTATCTAGGGAGCTATGCGCAGGCTCATACTGTATATGGGAGGCTATGTGGAGGCTCATACTGTATATAGGAGGCTATATGGAGGCTCATACTGTATCTAAGGCGCTATCTGGGGGCTCACACTGTATATAAGGAGCTATGTGGGGCTCTTACTGTATGTAGGGGGCTATGTGGTGGCTCATACTGTATGTAGGGGGTGATGTGGGAGGGCTCATACTGTATATAGGGGGATGTCAGCATACTTAATTGTGCTCAATATTAAGTTATTATTTATTATTATTAAATATTATATTATAAAAAATAATTATAATTAATATGTTAATATTAACATTGAGCAGAATTAATTTCAGCCTATTGGTTTGGTCTCCACAACAATCATGGTCTCTCATGTGGCCCCTTGGGAAAATTAATCTCCCACCCCTGCTCTATTTTATATAGTGCCATTTTCTGTATGGTGCTGTACATAAGGGTAAACTTTGCGCTGCGCGCTGTGTGCACCGCTGTCTTTGTCCATCTACAGATGTGTACAAGCGCACCTATGTGTTACTTTTCTTGGTCATGCCCTCAGCACTCTCTTAAAGGAGTTATTTGACGAGCCCCACGTGAATGGCGCAGCAGTGCGCATCATCAACCACAGCTCCATTTATCTTTTCACAGTTCCGTTTCTCTGGATCATGGTGGTCCCAGTGGTTAGGGCCGCAGTGATCAGAAAGTCATCCCCTATCTATAAGAAGGGGGATAACTTCCAAACTTGGGATAACCCATTTAAACAGGATTTCAAAATGTATTTTTATTTGCCCATAGGAATGTAGAAAATTATAAACCAATAATGACTCTACCTAACTGTAATACATCCTCTCCAAGAATAGGACAGAGGAAATGGCACTGTGCAGTCTATATGTATACAGAATAATCCAAATACTGAAAATTACACTCCGCATACAGGACAGGAGAAGTGGTACTGTGCAGTGTATATATACAGAATAATCCAAATACTGAAAATTACACTCCGCATACAGGACAGGAGAAGTGGTACTGTGCAGTGTATATATACAGAATAATCCAAATACTGAAAATTACACTCCGTATACAGGACAGGAGAAGTGGTACTGTGCAGTCTATATACAGTCTATATACAGTATATACACAGAATAATACAGATACTGAGAATTAAAACCAGTATACAAGACGGGAGAAGTAGTACTGTGCAGAGTATATATACAGAATAATACAGATACTGAGAATATTGCAGTCAATTTATATACACAGAATAATACAGATACTGAGATTTACATCAGTATACAGGGCAGGAGAAGTGGTACTGTGCAGTGTATATATACAGAATAATAAAGATACTGAGAATTACACCCAATATACAGGGCAGGAGAAGTGGTACTGTGCAGTGTAAATATGCAGAATAATACAGATACTGAGACTTAGGCCACAGCCTCACTATCAGTATTTGGTCAGTATTCGGTCAGTATTATTTCCGCAGTATCTGTATTATTCTGTATATACAGTATACACTGCACAGTACCACTTCTGTCTGTATGCTGGTTGCAATTGTCAGTATCTGTATTATTCTGTATATATACAGTACACTGCAAAGTACCACTTCTCATGTCCTATATATACTGTGTGTAAGGCCACGGCCCCATTATCAGTATTCAGTCAGTATTTTTACTTAGGAGTGGGAGCCAAAACCAGGTGAGGAACAATCAGAGAAAAGGTATAATAGAAACAAGTCACCAATTCTGGATTTATCACCCACTCCTGGTTTTGTCTCCAACTCCTGAGAAAAAATACTGACCGAATACTGACCAAATACTGATAGTGGGGCCGTGGCCATAGGGAGAATTATACACAGCATACATAGCTCCAAAATATATGCTACAAACATCTAAATATATATATATATATATATATATATATATATATATATATATATATACCCACACAAACACTGGGACCATTGTATATACATGTAGTAAATATTATAGTATATATATTATAGTATGAACTATGGAGCTGTGTATATAGTTATTTAGTGTGGTGCTGTGCCTGAGTACATAACTTTTAGTGGGAAGTCCACACCATATACAGAGCTCCACACTATATACTGGGTTATAAAACATGGTATGGAGCTGTGTGTATACTATATAGTGTAGAGATGTGCCTTTTATATAAAATGTGCAGCCCACACTATATGCTATACACACATATTATATTCACATCACATCTACACTATATATTACACACAGCACCTCACTACATGCTATATACACAGGTCCACACTATATACAGTACTTAATTATGTTGTTTACATCAGATAGTATAATCTGGGGCCGATGCATATACATTACATAGGATACACTGGGGATGATATGTATACATTACATAGGATACAATGGGGCCGATGTATATACTTCTGAGGGGATGTGCTGGGGGCGATCTATATACATCACATAGGATACGCTGGGGCCGATGTATATACATCAGATGGGATATGCTGGGAACGATGTATATACATCACATGGGATACGCTGGGAACGATGTATATAAAATTATAATGAGGGCAATTTGGGCTACCGCCCGGGGCCCGAGGCTTCAGGGGGACCCATGGCCAGATTGCCCTCATTATAATGTTTTGTGCGGAGGCAGGGGCAGGTTTGGCAGGGGGACCGCACTGTACCTTTTAGACGCCGGCCACATCACAGGGAGGCAGACACACACCCTGCGCGCTGTGTGCTGTGTCTCCAGGACTGACATCATACAGCAGCGCTTGGAGCTTCTTTATCCTGCGGGAGAGGAGCTGGTGGATCAGGTCAGTGAATGGCGGTAAATATGAGGTCTGGAGAGGATGTCTGGAGTGAGGAGGGGGCTGCAGGATGCTGCTCCCCTCCTGATGAGTTTGCATAAGATTCCATAGTGTCAGTTCAGCGGCCGCTCTGATAGGGCTCTGTATAAGTTATTGCAGGACTTTCAACGTTGCTGCAGATCAGGTCACTCTGGGTCATCGGCTCCAGCATCACCAGATCTGCAGGAAAATTCAGAGTCCTGTAATAAATCCCACTGAGCCCCAGCAGAGCGACCACAGACATTGCATAGAGGATCCTGCACTGACTGATCAACCCTGAACCTGCAGGACATCACATACTGTACTGATCCATATATGATATGTGAGGTCCTGTAGGCAGGTGTGATCAGTACAGTGTATATCCCTGTACAAAATGTCACATCCAGTAAACAGATTAGTGTATATTATACTGTGGTACAGACATCAGATGGGATATAACAATGTGTATAGTATAACATCTAATGTCTGTATCACAGTATATTATACTAGCTATTGAACCCGTTTTACACCCGGGTCACAAGCATTTTTAGTGGTACATTTCTGGCGCCATTTTTTTTAAGACACTGTGTCTGCGAATTCTCATAAACAGTATCTTCAATAAAATGGCGCTGGATAGCGTGGTAAGCGCATGCACTGACTCCGGCACCATTTCATTGAAGTAAAGTACTACAAAATTAAAGGGATCCTTTCATCGGAAATAACGCTATTAACCTGCGTTCAGGTAAACAGCGTTTTTATACTGCCCAGTAGCTGAATGCAGTGGGGAGAAAATGATCTTTATTCTCCTTGCCAGCATTCGGTGTCAGTCATGAGGGCAGTGCCAGTTCGGTCACCACTCTGAGTATACAGAGCTTCCTCTGCAACCGAGCCCCCGGCCCTGACTGACACTGACTCTACATTGAGACCGGCTGTCAGTCAGGGCCAGGATTACAGGGGTTGCTCTGTATACTGAAAGTAATGACTGTACCGGCGCCGGGCCAGACCCCATTACTAAAACCAAATGCTCCCCCATCCTGGTATATGCTCCCTCCCCATCCTTATCCCCCATCCTGGTATATGTTCCCCCATCTTGCCTGCTCTGATGTTCTTCCATCCATACAAAAAAAAAAACAACACTCCTACTCGCCTTTTCCCCTCTCGCTTGCAGCGCATCCTCGAACACCGGCAAGGCTGGAGGAGTGTGGCGCCAGAGTTCGCACCTGCACATGCATGAACCACAACGCCACACTCCTCCAACCTCGCCGGACATCAAGGTATGTGTCCTAATGGCGCCAAAGATGGCAGTATGACGTGATCTCCGTCATTACAATCCTTTATCCTCGTCCTCCTCCCTGTCACCTGTAACATCTGATGTGTTCTTCTGTCTCCGGCCAGACTGTGCAGGCGCATTGCGTGCACAGTCTATAGAGGCTTCGGACAGACGGACACATCCCTGATTATATTATAGATAGTCATGTATTCTCATATAGACTCTACAGGGCCGTACCTAGGGGAAGAGGAGGGGCATGTGACCTGGGTACAGCCGTCAGGGGGGTGCCTTCGGGCCACCTCATGCGGTGGTCAGAGGTGTCTCCCAGGCATCTGCAATTTGCCGCCCCCAGAGTGGGAGTCGACCATTCTCTGAGCTTGCTGCGGAACCGACAGTCGATCAGAGAAGGGAGCTATGTGCGGGCTCATACTGTATATAGGGAGCTATGTGCGGGCTCATACTGTATATAGGGAGCTATGTGCGGGCTCATACTTTATATAGGGAGCTATGTGCGGGCTCATACTGTATATAGGGAGCTATGTGCGGGCTCATACTGTATATAGGGAGCTATGCGCGGGCTCATACTTTATATAGGGAGCTATGTGCAGGCTCATATTGTATATAGGAAGCTATGTGCGGGCTCATACTGTATATAGGGGCTATGTGCAGACTCATATTGTATCTAAGTAACTATGTAGGGGCTCATACTGTATGTAGGTGGCAGTGTGTGGGCTCATACTGTATGTACAGGGCTATGCGGGGGCTCATACTGTATGTAGGGGGGTGTGTGGGGGCTCATGCTATATGTACAGGGCTCCGCGGGGGCTCATACTGTATCTAGACCGCTATGTGCGGGCTCATACTGTATATAGGGAGCTATGTGCGGGCTCATATTGTATATAGGGAGCTATGTACGGGCTCATATTGTATATAAGGAGCTATGTGCGGGCGCACACTGTATATAGGGAGCTATGTGCAGGCTCATATTGTATATAAGGAGCTATGTGCGGGCTCATACTGTATATAGGGGCTATGTGCAGACTCATTTTGTATCTAAATAACTATGTAGGGGCTCATACTGTATGTAGGTGGCAGTGTGTGGGCTCATACTGTATGTACAGGACTATGTGGGGGCTCATACTGTATGTAGGGGGCTGTGTGGGGGCTCATACTATATGTACAGGGCTCTGCAGGGGCTCATACTGTATCTAGGGAGCTATGCGGGGCTCATACTGTATATAGGAGGCTATGTGGGGGCCCATACTGTATATAGAGGGGCTATGCGGGGGCTCATACTGTATCTAGGGAGCTATGCGGGTGCTCATACTGTATCTAGGGAGCTATGCGGGGGCTCATACTGTATATAGAGGGATGTCAGCATACTTAATTCTTCTCAATATTAAGTCATACAATTAATATAATTTTTTTTTAATTATTTTGTTAATATTAATATGGAGCAGAATTAATTTCAGCCTATTGGATCGGCCTCCATAACAGTCACGATCTCTCATGTGGCCCCCCCGGAAAATTAATCTGCCACCCTGATCTACTATATATAGTGCTATGTTATGGAAATTTTTTTTCCTCATTCTCTGTCTATAGATGTGATCAGAACATCTGTGTGTTGATCACATGACCAATCACATGATCTATCAAAGGGGATCATGTGACATGTCACGTGATACATCCGGTACCTGCGGGGGGGGCACACCTTTTAAACTGCTCGGGGCCCTGGCTACTCTTAATCAACCCCTGTGTATATACATCATATAGGATACGTTGGGGGCAATGTATATACATCACATAGGATACGTTGGGGACAATGTATATACATCACATAGGATACGTTGGGGACGATGTATATACATCACATGGGATACACTGGGGCCGATGTATATATAGGGGCATCTCACTAAATTATAATATCATCAAGAAGTTAATTTATTTCAGTTCTTCAATACAAAAAGTGAAACTCATATATTATATAGAGTCATTAATATAATTGTCTTATCCCGTCTGTCAATCTGTCTGTCCTTCTGTCCAGGAAATCCTGCGTCGCTGATTGGTCCGGCGCGGCCAATCAGCGACGCGGCATTTCAGAAAAAGATGGCGGCCGTTAGCGGCTCATCTGCCGCACGGAGGTCAGCGGCGATGCAGCCGGGAGATGCAGCCGGCTGCTCGCAGCATAAGTCCCCTGACCGGAGGCGCCGCTGACCTCCATGCGGCTACCGTCGGGAGATCAGCGGCTACGGCCGCTTATCTCCCGACGGCAAGTGTGACGCCCCCCCCTCTCCTCCCCTCTCCTCTCCTCCCCTCCTCTCCCCTCTCCCCCCCTCCCCTCCCCCCGCTTGCTCAGGGCCCCGGCACCCGGCGCCATACTTACCCCTCCCTGTGCCTCCGCAGCAGATCCTGTGTCTTCCACTGCCTCTCTGTGACGTCTCAGGTCAGAGGGCTTGGTGACGTCTTTACACTGCACTCTCTCCTGAGCGGTCACAGCGCGCAGCGGGAAGATGCCGGCTACGCTGGAGTCCGGAGCAGCAGCTGAGAATTGAAGTGAGTATTGGATTTTTTTTTTTTATTGTATGGGGGCATAGGGCATTAAATGGTGGGGTGGGGGTGTGTGACATCGTGGAGGGGCCATTATAAGCCAGGGGGGGTGTGACATCCTGTCTGGGCCACTATGGGGGGGATGTGACATCCTGCATGGGGTATTATATAGGGGGGATGTGACTTCCTGCATGGGGCATTATAAGGGAGGGGGGATGTGACATCCTGCATGGGGTACTATGGGGGGGATGTGACTTCCTCCATGGGGCATTATATAGGGGGGATGTCACTTCCTGCATGGTGCATTATAAGGGAGGGGGGATGTGGCTTCCTCCATGGGGCATTATAAGGGGGGTGGTGACATCCTGCATGGGGCATTTATATGGTGGGGGGGAGTGACATCCTGCATGGGGCATTATAAGGGTGGGGGGGATGTGACATCCTGCATGGGGCACTATGGAGGGGATGTAACTTCCTCCATGGGGCATTATATAGGGGGGATGTCACTTCCTGCATGGGGTATTATATAGGGGGGATGTGACTTCCTGCATGGGGCATTCTAAAGGAGGGATGTGACTTCCTGCATGGGGCATTATAAGGGAAGGGGGGATGTGACATCCTGCATGGGGCATTATAAGGAAGGGGGGGGTGTGACATCCTGCATGGGGCATTATACAGGGGTGGATGTGACATCCTGCATGGGGCATTATAAGGGAGGGGGGATGTGACATCCTGCATGGGGCATTATCCTGCATGGGCCATTATATGGGGGGGGATGTGACATCCTTCTTGGGGCATTATAAGGGAGGGGGGATGTGACATCCTGCATGGGGCATTATAAGGGAGGGGGCGATGTGACATCCTGCATGGGGCATTATATTAGAATCGGGCCACCATCTAGTATATTATATAGAGTCTTTACAAACAGAGTGATCTATTTCAAGTGTTTATTTCTGTTAATGTTGATGATTATGGCTTACAGCCAATGAAAACACAAAAGCCATTATCTCAGTGAATTAAAATAATTAACAAAAAACCACATGCAAAGGCTTCCTAAGCATTTAAAAGGTCCCTTAGTCTGTTTCAGAAGGCTCCACAATCATAGGGAAGACTGCTGACATGACAGATGTCCAGAAGGCAGTCATTGACACACTCCACAAGGTCCCAGAGTTCCAATTTTCATTTGGAAATCAAGGTCCCAGAGTCTCGAGGAAGAGTGGAGAGGCCACAATCCAAGCTGCTTGCGGTCTAGTGTGAAGTCTCCACAATCGGTGATGGTTTGGGGAGCCATGTCATCTTCTGGTGTAGGTCCACTGTGTTTTATCAAGACCAAAGTCAGCGCAGCCGTCTACCAGGACATTTTAGAGCACTTCATGCTTCCCTCTGCCGACAAGCTTTTTGGAGATGGAAATTTCATTCTCCAGCAGGACTTGACACTAGTGTTGAGCGAGTATGTTCTATTAACCCTTTCGCCGACTATGCTCGGGCCGAGCTCCGAGTATTTACAGCTGCTCGGTGATGAGGTTAAATCGCTCCTGTGTGCATGATTTGCAACTGTTTGACAGCTTTATTACATGTGAGGAATGTCTATTTCTTACACATTCCTCACAAGTAATAAAGCAGTCAAACAGTTGCAAATCATGCACACGGGAGCGATTTAACCTCATCACCGAGCAGCTGTAAATACTCGGAGCTCGGCCCGAGCATACTTGGTCAGAACATACTCGCTCAACCCTACTTGGCACCTGTCCACACTGCCAAAAATACCAATACCTGGTTTAAAAACAACAGTATCACTGAGCTTGATTGGCCAGAGAATCTATCGGGTATTGTCAAGAGGAAGATGAGAGTCACCAGACCCAACAATGCAGACGAGCTGAAGGCTGCTATCAAAGCAACCTGGGCTTCCATAACCCCTCAGCAGTGCCACAGGCTGATCCCTCCATGCCACATTGCCGCATTGATGCAGTAATTGATGCAAAAGGAGCCCCGACCAAGTATTGAGTGCATTTACTGAACATACATTTCAGTAGGCCAACATTTCGGATTTTAAAAACATTTTTCAAGCTGTTGTTGCTGTAAAGTATTCTAATTTACTGAGATAATTACTTTTGTTCATTGGCTGTAAGCTATAATCATCAACATTAACAGAAATAAACACTTGAAATAGATCACTCTGTGTGTAATGGCTCTATATAATATAGGAGTTTCACTTTTTGCATTGAAGAACTGAAATAAATTAACTTTTTGATGACATTCTAACTTAGTGAGATGCACCTGTACATCATATAGGATGCTGGGGTTGATCAGTATACATAATATAAGATACACTGGGGCTGATGTATATACGTCATGTAGGATACACTGGTGATGATGTACATACATTACATAGGATATGCTGGAGACTATGTATATACATCATATAGGATACGCTTGTGCCAGTGTATATGCATCATATAGGATACCTTGGGAGCGATGTACATAGATCATATAGGATACGCTGGGGCCGATATATATACATCATATAGAATACACTGGGGCTGTGTCATGGTGTGACTGTGGGATAGCAAGTGTGCTCCTATTCTGACCCTCAGGCTAGGGGACCCTAGCGATTTCTGTTCCCAGGATTACTCCTGAATGTGGAGATGCCCGAGCCTCGTTCCTTACTATGCTCCTAAGCAGCACTAGTTTGTACAGTGTATGGGGGGAATACAAAACAAGATAGGACAGAACTGAAGCACAGTCACACAACACGCTCTCAGGGAAATACACAAAGGAATATAAAGTCTAAAACCCGAGAGGCAACAAAGTAATATAAAGACACCTAGGGAAAAAGGAAAGGGTTACCAAACAACGCTTGCAACAACTTTAGCAATAACCACTAAACCAGTATGTGTTCACCTTTCCAGAACAGGATAGAGAAAAACGATACTGCAATTGCCAGCAAAGCACAGCCGGCTTAAATGGAGAAACAGCAGACACGACTGGTTCTCCTCTAGCATGTGATCAAAGGCAGTCAACAACCTCAGCCCAGCAAAGACTAACTTTTGCTCACCTGCCAAGGAGCTGCAGCTCTAAGAGTCGATGCCCTAGTCACCCTGCACTGACCATAGCTATCAATGGAGTTACAAGGAGCAGTATATGAATCTGTGGAATCCACAGACTTGGACGCCGCCATCACAGTTTGTGATGTTAGAGAAAACCTCCTTGTGACATGCTGATGTACAAACATCATATAGGATGCACTAGGGCTGATGTATATATAGTACATCTTAAAGGATATACGGGTGCTAATGTAGAGTATATACATCATATAGGATACACTGGGGCTGATGTACAAACATCATATAGTATACACTAGGGCTGATGTATATATAGTACATCTTAAAGGATATACGGGTGCTAATGTAGAGTATATACATCATATAGGATACACTGGGGCTGATGTATATACATCGTATAGGATACACTAGGGCTGATGTATATATAGTACATCTTAAAGGATATACGGGTGCTAATGTAGAGTATATACATCATATAGGATACACTGGGGCTGATGTATATACATCGTATAGGATACACTGGGGCTGATGTATATACATCGTATAGGATACACTAGGGCTGATGCATATATAGTACATCTTAAAGGATATACAGGTGCTAATGTAGAGTATATACATCATATAGGATACACTGGGGCTGATGTATATACATCGTATAGGATACACTAGGGCTGATGTATATATATCATATAAGAGATACTGGAGCTAATGTACAGTATATACATCGTATAGGATACACTGGGGCTGATGTATATACATCATATACAGTAGGATACACTGGGGCTGATGTATACACGTCATATACAGTAGGATACACTAGGGCTGATGTACATACATTACATGGCCTCAGCTTGTTAACTCATCCATAGCCTGGAGATGAATCAGTGTAGCATGCAGCCCTCCCAGAGCTTGAAGATGAGCCTGCAGGAAAGTAAGGAGCCGGCGCGCAGAGAGCGGTAGCCCCTCCTACCAAGAACATCCTGATAACACTATCTGGCACTAGGCCTGGCAAAGAGTACACCACTGCGGTGTACTGAACGCTGTGCGTGTGCGTCGTGCATGGGCGCGCATGGGCGGGTACACACGACATGGACATGAAAAAATATTAAAAGGCCAGCAGCTGCAAAACCACGGCCGATGGCCCACAATGTAGGTGAGGGCTGCAGCCCAGTGAGCATGTGCCTGTTGGGCTTGTAGTAGTGGCATAGTTCTAGAGGTCAATATATCTTTGAACATAAGTATGAGATATACGACCAATACCATTTTAATGGCAACTCTCGCATATATATATATATATATATATATATATATATATATATATATATATATATAGACAGTGTCGGACTGGGGTGTCTGGGGCCCACAGGAGGAATTGATCCTCAGGGCCCACCCTACAGCTATATGTAAATACCTGATAGCCGATATCCCCGTTATAGTGGAGCGTCTGCTGTAAATCACAGGCGGCTCCTGCACATCTACTGTGCACATGCTATAACTAGGATGTACAATTACGGTAGTTTGCAGTAAAGGGGTTCTTTGGTTAAAACAAGTTATCACCGATCCAAGGGCTCCACGGGATAGGTGATAACTGACTGATCGTTTGGGTCCGAACATTGGAAACCGCACCGATCAGAAGAATGGGGAAGTTTTATCCCTGTCAGGACACTTATCCCCATTTTAAAATGCAGCGGCAGGTGGGACGTCTGACTGCAGCTCCCTTCATTCTCTTTGGGGTTTCCAGAAAAAAAACAAGAACAGCCACTGAGGGAATGAATGGATCAGTGGTCAAGTCGCACATGAGCTCCAGTCTAATGGGGAGAAAAGCTCCACATTCTACCAATCGGTGCAGGTCCCAGCATTCAGACCCCCACTAATCAATAACTTATCACTTATCCTGTGGAGAGGTGATTACTTGTTTTCATCGGAGAACCCCTGTAAGTGCATCTTGTTCCAAGTATTTAATTAATCACTAATGGAAACAAAGAATCTTCTCCTAATTAATATCAGAGAGAACAGATGACTGCCATACACAACACAATCCACTGTACCAACACAAACAGTACCACATACAAGGGAGAAATACTGCCACACCATGACTGGACTACATATTACCACCACATAGAGACCGAATAATACTACATACAAGGGAGAAATACCACCACACCATGACCAGACCACATATTACCACCACATAGTGACCGAATAATACCACATACAAGGGAGAAATACCACTAAACCATGACCAGACCACATATTACCACCACATAGTGACCGAATAATACTACATACAAGGTAGAAATATCACCACACCTTGACCAGACCAGATATTACCACCCCATAGTGACCGAATATTACTACATACAAGGGAGAAATACCACCATGCCATGACCAGACCAGATATTAACAGCAAATAGCGTCCAAATAATTCCCCATCATTTCTCTCTCCTACCTCCATAATTGCTCTTCCCCATCCCAATCATTGCTCTCCCCCACCTTCTCCAACATTGTCATATCTCCCCCACCTTCTCCATCGTTGCCATATCTCCCCCCACCACCTCCATCATCATTGCCATATCTCCCCCCACCACCTCCATCATTGCCATATCTCCCCCCACCTGCTCCGTCATCATTGCCATATCTCCCCCACCTGCTCTGTCATCATTGCCATATCTCCCCCAACCTGCGCCGTCATCATTGCCATATCTCCCCCCACCTACTCCATCATCATTGCCATTTCTCCCCCCACCTGCTCCACCATCATTGCCATATGTCCCCCACCTCCTCTATCACTAATGCCATGTCATATCTCCCCCTACCTCCTCCATCACCATGCCATGCATATCTCCCCCCACCTCCCCCATTGCCATGCCATATATCCCCCACCATGTCATATCTCCCCCCACCTCCTCAATCACCATTGCTCTCCCTCAAAAAAAACCAAAACTTATCTCTCAGCGCGCTCCCCCGCAGCACTGTCCTCTGCTTCCTGCCCGGCATCTTTCTCCCTGACACAGGCCCATGCTGCATGATGACGTCATCAAGCAGCGCGAGCCTGTGTGAGGGAGGAAACGCCGAGCAGAAAGCAGAGGTGAGGACGGATCCCTGCAGCTACACGGCCATTTTCCTCCTGTCGGCAGTGGAGCTGGAGGGATCGCTCCTTGCCTGCCGCACAGGATGAGGGCAATCTGCCCATGGGACCGAGAAGCAGGCCAGATTGCCTTCATCAGCCGCACTGCAGGGGCCCCCCTGACCCTCCAGGCCCTTGCAGTGCGGAGCACCGGCGGCCATGTTAACCAGGGGCACCCGTGTGTCCTGCTCGGGGGCCCGCTGAGGACCCGGGCCCACCGGAGAATTCTTCAGTGTCCCGGTGCCCCAGTCCGACCCTGTATATAGACACACTTACACATTGGTGTGTACATACAGTACATGTGCAAGTGTGTGAGTATATACTGTATGTGTATATGTGTATAGTGGCGTTGCTTGAAGTTTATAGGCCCTGTAAGGCAGCGCTAGTCATCATGCTGGGGGACACTCGCTGCATCGGGTCAATTAAAGCACACCAGCCACGTTTTCCAGTATTTCACAATCCAGCAGTTTATTACACTTCACTACTGCTTATCACCGAGTCCAACTCAGTGGCTCGCCGACATACACATATAATGTCCAGGAGCCTTTCAAGTGGCAGACAGGCCCACTTGGCTCCAGTTACAGCCATCAGCAAAGTCACTTATATCAACGTCCATATAATGCAGTGCTTTACCTTTGCCGGGTTTTAGCTGCTTCAGTCAGATTTGTTCTGCCACCACTGTGGCTTTACGGCTTCCCAGATGGGGGTCTCCAGCCCTCGTTCCTTCAAAGGCTACTGGTATGTTTTCTCACCTAACATCCAGCCTCTGCCTTCCAGGACTCTTGCCTTCCAAGCCTCTGGCCCTCCAAGGCTACTGGTATCGCTTACACGTAAGGATCCAGCCTCTGCCTTTCAGGCTTCACTAGGCCTCACTAAGCCTCTCCAGGCTAACGGTGTCCCACACAGGGGAACAGGCCTCAAGCCTTTCACACCTGTCTCAAATCTACCAGGATTTATATATCCTCTAGTGCACACACAGGACCTGTGCTGATGTCACAGTCATGTGATCAGACCTTCTGTATGCACAGGATCTGTGCGATGTCACAGTCATGTGATCAGTCACCTCGGGAGGTACATGGTCGGTCAAAACACACCCTGGACCATTACAGTAATGCCACAAGCCGCTGCATTACAGCCCCAATGAAAAATTTCCAACATGGCCCCCAACCATTACAGATCTTTAATAGTACTGGTGTTCTCTTATGGGCCAAAAGGATATTTTGGCCCCATAGGCTCCAGGGCTAAGTGCGACTGCAACACATGTACCTACTATAGTTATGTCTCTATGTTTGTATCTGGACAATCAGACAGGCATTTACCATGTAGCCTATAGTTATTCTGTCCTATTGTGTAGTAGATGTGTAGGTACTGTAGTAATCTGGCAATTCACCTATATCTCTGCTCTGTACAACAGCTGCATTTGCTCCTTGGTCTGGAATACGTGAGCTGCGGGGACTTTTACAGCTACTTACTGATGAAGGGGCAGCTTGACATCCCCAGTGCAAGGTAAAGTTTTATTTTTATGTAATTATACACGAATAGAAATATACAGTATATATAAACAGCAGTTCTGTCATCAGTATTGATTGCTCTTTGATGGCAATATGGATTAGACTAAAGCAATATATTAGTCATCAGAACCTGGACAGAATCCTGACCGGCCACTTTATTACACTATGGATAGGGCAGGATTTCTTGTATTTCTGTAGACAGTCACTAATTTCTTGTCTCTCTGTCAGATTCTATGCCGCTGAACTCGTCTGTGGAATCCAACATCTCCACTCAAAGGGCGTCATCCACAGAGACCTCAAGCCCGAGAACATCTTGGTGGCTGAAACGGGCCATATTAAGATCACAGATTTCGGTCTCGCAATTGACAACATGCATGGAGACCGAACAGCCACTGGATACGCTGGAACTGCAGGCTACATGGCTCCTGAGGTGAGAAGAACAAGGATTTTCTCTTTTTTTCATACTATAATTGTATGTCTGCCTGGATCACACACATAATCCAACAAATGTCCATTACAGTAAATGGGACATTCTGACATTGACATCTGGCATGCCATACACATTAGATAGGCAGCTTGGCTCAGCTGAGTGTACATGCGTTCTGAATGGCAGGGGGGAGTATGACCATGCCAGACACAAAGGATCGGGCACTGAAATTCAGCATCCAGGGTTTGAGCTGAATTGGGATGTCTCCATACACATTAGATGATCTCTCCGGAATCTGTGAGTCCGGCCACAATACATGATCATGCTATATGTTTTGCCAGCATTAGAGACCCAAAGAGTTACAAGTCAGCCAACAAAGGTTCTGGAGCTCAGAAGAGCAGCATGGCTCCTTTCAGTCATTAGTGTAGTAATCATAATATTCAAGTGATGCCACAACCAGAGGAATCATCCACTCTCACTATATTACATAGTCTTACAATTATTGTGCTGAGAACTTTATTACACTGAAGATATGGAACTTTTTGACCAACTCTTTATCTATTTTCTTCTTCTTTATGTAGATTTTGGCTGGGAAGGAGTATAACGCCGGAGTAGACTGGTATTCTTTTGGTGTCATCTTAAAAGAAATGGTTACCGATGAGTGCGCCTACCATCAGACACTCAACGATAAATCCTCCGGCATCAGGAACATCATTAAACAGGTCAGTTGTCTTAACAGTCATTAGTACTATGATGTATACAATGTTATAGTTGTAGAGATGAGCAAACCTTTTGAAATTCAAATTAACCAGCTTGTTCCAATTTTTTCCCAAAAATGTTAAAATCGCAAGTACTCAACATAAATGGGTAAACTTGTGGTAACTGTTCTTTACTGCTGTGCTGTCACATACTATCTGTGCAGTCTTTTACTGTTTTATGTCTTTCTCTCTCAATCTCTACTGCTAAGCTGTGATGTGCTCTCCCTATCCAGATTCACCACAAAATGACTCCTACATTCATTGCTTTGGCTTTCATACAGGCTATGATAGTCCCTCCTGATTGTGCTATAACATGTGATGTGACACCTTAAAGCATTATGGTGAAGCCTGGACGGCTTACATCAGAGGTCCTATAAGTCTTCTCTGACTGATGTAATTTTTAGTAATACTGTATGAAAATTGTCTGCAATCATTTTAGGTGATTCCCAAGAAGCAAATCACAAATTGTTGAAATTCACCGGGTTCAGCAGATTCACAAAAATTCAACACAAATTCAGTTCGCATCAAGTGGATTTGCTCATCTCTGCATAGTAGTCATCATTTTCTCTCCAGTTTACATTCATGGATTTTGGTTTTATCTTTATTAGCTCCTTCAGAAAGATCCTGCCAGTCGCTTAGGAGCCAACGGTAACATCAGAAAGCACAGGTTTTTTCAGCGTATCGACTGGGTCTCTGTGGAAGCCCTGAAACTGCCTCCACCATACATCCCTGTGGTAAGTATATGAGCAGATATGGTTTCTTAGTATTAAAATCTTTGTGTCTATTCTTTTACAACTTGTTTTTAACGGAGACTCTGATATAAAGTCATAATTTTAATGTTATAATTCCTTTTTTCCTTTATAGCCATCTGAGCCTCCCCGTCGTCATAAACCATTCCATCTGGAGAAACTAGAAGCAGCAGAGGCCACAGCACTTATATCAACAAAGGACCAGGCATTGTTTGAGGGATTTTCATTTGTCAACTTGGAAACCCTTGAGCAGACCCCAGCTCTATAGTCATCAGAGCGAGCGGCCCACCTGAGCCTCCGGAAGACTGAAAATCAGAAGACTGGACATCACTGGAACAAACGCTGCAAGAATGAAGGTGACCATGGAGACGTCGAGGGACCCCGAATGAAGACACAGAGAATGACGGAGCCAGCAGATCCACCTATGGGCTGGCGGTAAGAATAAGCGCCATAATATCTGCGCTTTATTCCAATCATAGGCATGTGCCAAACATTTTTCACTGACCGGTAATAGGATTTCCTCCTGCTCATTTTAGCTGCATTTTTTGGTGCTGTCTTGGGCAATGATGAAATACTGAGGTGCGTGATGGCCGGCTATTAAGGGGTGGAGGAGGCCGGATTTTTTTTTTTAACAACATCTTGCACTTGCCTATGATAAATCTACCATTACCGGCAGTTGGATTTCCTCATACTTATGACAGTGTTGTCATAGGAGTGGGGAAAAAGGTGAGAGATGGCCGGCTATTAAGGGGTGGCAGGAGGCCGGATTTTTTTTTTTTTTTTTTTTAAATAGGGAAAATTTGGCCTATGGAGAACACAAGAGCTTACAGCTAGTGGACCTGCACATCCTCCAGATGTAAGTGTAAAATGAGAGCCGCAGTCTTAAAAAGTACATTTTGTTAAGACCCTGAGGATGGCAGAGCCGGCAGATCCACCTATGAGCTGGGGGTAAGAATGGAGGACTATTTCATCAAAGTCCCGTGAAGACACCCATGCCAATGTCATTCCAGTCCATGCCAGGGGTACCCATTCCAGAAGCCATTGAGCCTTCTCATGGAACATCTATATAGTTAAACAAAACAAAAAACCTGCAAAGCTTTTTAATGCAACTAAAACCTCTTACATTTTTCTTACATCTGTAAATAACAACATAATGAAGTGGGTTAAAAGTGTATTTTGAATATTCCCATTTTTTAAGGCACCTAAACAGGAAAGGGTTCTTTACAGTCAGAGCAGTGGGACTGTGGAATGCCGACCACAAGAAGTAGTGATGGCAGACACTATAACAGCTTTCAAAAAAGGGCTGGATGATTTCCTCGATACACATAACATTGAGGGTTACCGTTAAATTAGACAAAATGTTACACCTATAGAAGTACATTTAATACCATAATAGTAATTACATAATTAGTATCATAATTAGGTTTGATCCAGGGTTCCAGGACTGATCGCCTATTTTCGGGGTCAAGAAGGAATTTTTCCCCTGTGACACAAACTGGCTGAAGGTGTCCTGGGGTTTTTTGCCTTCTTCTGGATCAACAATGTAGGCATAGGGTAGTATTATTAGTGATAGGAAAGTTAGAATAATACTGTAATAAGATAGCAGGATGTTAATAATAGTAACGATATCAAATAGTCACATTTATAAAAATAAAAACAAATTAAATAATAACTGCAGTAGTACAATAAGTAGTGTAATATTAAATATATAACTAGTAATAACATAATTAGGTTTGATCCAGGGTTCTAGGACTGATCGCCTTTTCTTGGGGTCAAGAAGGAATTTTTCCCCGTGATGCAAATTGGCGTTAGGTGTCCTGGGGTTTTTGCCTTCTTCAGGATCAACAGATTTAGGCATAGGGATTCTGGTAATACCATTATTAGAATCACAAGAGTAATACAAAACATAAAATTAATTAAAAAAATTAAATTATAAACGGGTACATTCTTAATTGTTATAGTGCAGCAATAATAAAAAAGGTAATAATAATAATAATAATAATACATTTGTGAGGTCTAGTGCCAGTTAGTTAGTAAGTTAGTGTAGTGTTAGTGTACGGAGTACAATTGGGGGAGGAAAGTTGAACTTGATAGACCGAAGTCTTTCTTCAACCTACGTTACAATGTTACTAATATCTGCGCTTTATTCCAATCATAGGCATGTGCCAAACATTTTTCACTGACCGGTAATAGGATTTCCTCCTGCTCATTTTAGCTGCATTTTTTGGTGCTGTCTTGGGCAATGATGAAATACCGAGGTGCGTGATGGCCGGCTATTAAGGGGTGGCAGGAGGCCGGATTTTTTTTTTTAACAACACCTTGCACTTGCCTATGATAAATCTACCATTACCGGCAGTTGGATTTCCTCATACTTATGACAGTGTTGTCATAGGAGTGGGGAAAAAGGTGAGAGATGGCCGGCTATTAAGGGGTGGCAGGAGGCCGGATTTTTTTTTTTTTTTTTTTAAATAGGGAAAATTTGGCCTATGGAGAACACAAGAGCTTACAGCTAGTGGACTTGCACATCCTCCAGATGTAAGTGTAAAATGAGAGCTGCAGTCTTAAAAAGTACATTTCATTAAGACCCTGAGGATGGCAGAGCCGGCAGATCCACCTATGAGCCGGATGTAAGTATAGGCGCCATAATATGTAAACCCAGATCGCCAAATGGAGGACTATTTCATCAAAGTCCCGTGAAGACACCCATGCCAATGTCATTCCAGTCCATGCCAGGGGTACCCATTCCAGAAGCCATTGAGCCTTCTCATGGAACATCTATATAGTTAAACAAAACAAAAAAACCTGCAAAGCTTTTTAATGCAACTAAAACCTCTTACATGTTTCTTATATCTGTAAATAATGAATAAAGTGGGTTAAAAGTTGATTTTGAATATTCCCATTTTTTAAGGCACCTAAACAGGAAAGGGTTCTTACAGTCAGAGCAGTCAGACTGTGGAATTCCCTACCACAAGACGTAGTGATGGCAGACACTATAACAGCTTTCAAAAAAGGGCTGGACGATTTCCTCGATACACATAACATTGAGGGTTACCGTTAAATTAGACAAAATGTTACAACTATAGTAGTACATGTAGTACGGTAATAGTATTATTATTATTTATTATTATAGCGCCATTTATTCCATGGCACTTTACATGTCAAGAAGGGGTATACATACAAGAACTATTACAACAATCTTGAACACAATGTGACGGCGACTGGTACGGGAGGAGCGCGGACCCTGCCCGCGAGGGCTCACAATCTACGAGAGAGTAGGTGAGGGTAGAGCTGGTCGTGCAGCGGTATGGTGGAGCGGTGGTTACTGCAGGTTGTAGGCTTGTCGGAAGAGGTGGGTCTTCAGGCTCTTTTTGAAGGTTTCCACGGTCGACGAGAATCTGATGTGTTGGGGTAGAGAGTTCCAGAGTAGGGGGGAAGCACGGGAGAAATCTTGTATGCGATTGTGGGAGGAGGAGATTAGAGGGGAGTAGAAAAGGAGATCTTGTGAGGATCGGAGGTTGCGTGCAGGTATGTAGCGGGAGACTAGGTCAGAGATATTTGGAGGAGACAGGTTGTGAATGGCTTTGTATGTCATGGTTAGGGTTTTGAACTGGAGTCTCTGCGCAATGGGGAGCCAGTGAAGAGATTGACAGAGAGGAGAGGCCGGGGAATAGCGGGGGGACAGGTCGATTAGTCGGGCAGCAGAGTTTAGGATGGATTGGAGGGGTACGAGAGTGTTGGAAGGGAGGCCACAGAGCAGGAGGTTGCAGTAGTCAAGGCGGGAGATGATTCGGGCGTGCACTAGTGTTTTTGCAGATTCATGGTTGAGGAATGTGCGGATCCGGGAGATATTTTTGAGTTGGAGTCGGCAGGAAGTGGAAAGGGCTTGGATATGTGGTTTGAAGAAGAGTTCAGAGTCCAGGGTTACCCCAAGGCAGTGAGCCTGAGGGACTGGGGAGAGTGGGCAGCCATTGACTATGATGGATAGGTCAGTTGGGGGGGTTGAATGAATTGGCGGAAAGATGATGAATTCTGTTTTGTCCATGTTAAGTTTTAGAAATCTAGCAGAGAAGAAGGATGAAATCGCAGACAGACATTGTGGGATTTTGTTTAGTAAGGAGGTGATATCGGGTCCAGAGAGGTAGATCTGTGTGTCATCAGCATAGAGGTGATAATGAAAGCCATGAGACTCTATGAGCTGTCCCAGGCCTAAGGTGTAGATGGAGAAGAGCAGGGGTCCTAGAACTGAACCTTGGGGGACACCGACAGATAGGGGGCGAGATGAGGAGGTGGTGTGTGAGTGGGAGACACTGAATGTCCTGTCTGTTAGGTATGAAGAGACCCAAGATAGGACCAAGTCTGTGATGACGAGAGATGGGAGAGTTTGTAGTAAGAGGGAATGGTCCACTGTGTCGAAGGCAGATGACTGGTCTAGGAGGAGGAGGACAGAGTAGTGTCGCATAGATTTGGCGGTTAGTAGGTCATTGGTGACTTTAGTCAGTGCAGTTTCAGTAGAATGGTGCGGTCGGAAACCAGATTGTAGGCTGTCGAAGAGGGAGCAGGAGGAGAGGTGGGAGGACAGCTCAGAGTGGACGTGTTGTTCCAGTAGTTTTGAGGCATAGGGGAGAAGTGATATAGGGCGATAGCTAGACAGAGAGGATGGGTCAAGGGAGGGCTTTTTGAGGATGGGTGTGATTGAGGCATGTTTGAAGCATGAGGGGAAGACACCAGTTGTTAGTGACAGGTTGAAGAGGTGGGCTAGGGGTGGGATGAAGATAGTGGTAAGGTTTGGGATGAGGTGGGACGGGATTGGGTCAAGTTTACAGGCGGTGAGGTGTGATTTGGAGAGTAAAGAGAAAAGTTGATCTTCTGTAATGGTGGAGAATGTGGTTTTGGAGGAGGAGGGTTGAGTAGGTGTGGGGAGGGACTGTGGGGGCTTTAGGCAAAAGCTTTGTCTGATGGTGTCAATCTTCTGCTTGAAGAATGAGGCAAAGTCTTCGGCTGAAATAAGAGGAGAGGGAGGAGGCACTGGGGGACGGAGGAGAGAATTGAAGGTGTTGAATAGTTGTTTGGGGTTGTGAGACAGGGAGGATATGAGAGATGAGAAGTATGTTTGTTTTGCTGCAGTGAGTGTGGACTTGAACGTAGTGAGGGACTGTTTAAATGCGATGAAGTGCTCATTGGAGTGGGACCTTTTCCTTCTACGCTCAGCAACCCTGGAGGGCCATCGCAGTTCTTTAGTTAGGCTGGTGTGCCAGGGTTGTCTGTTGGTTGTGCGAGCTTTGGTATGTGTGAGGGGGGCGACTGAATCGAGAGCTGCAGCTATTGTGGTGTTGTATAAAGTGGCAGCAACATCTGCATCATGTAAGGAACTAATGTCTGTAAGAGGGAGAAGGGATTCAGAGAGTGACTGTAGGTCAAGGTGTTTGAGATTTCTGCGAGGGTATGCAAGTTTGTGGAGTGGGGATTGTTGCCCTGGAGAGGAGAGGGTAGAGAATGTAAGTAGGTTGTGGTCAGAGAGAGGGAGAGGTGAGTTACAGAGGTTAGATAGGGAACAGAGGCGGGTGAAGATGAGGTCCAGCGTGTGGCCGTCTTTGTGGGTGGGTGTGGAAGACCACTGGGAAAGACCGAAGGAGGAAGTGAGGGATAGGAGCTTAGAGACAGCTGAGAGGGAAGTGTCAATGGGGATGTTGAAGTCGCCCATGAGAATAGTGGGGATGTCAACAGAGAGGAAATGAAGTAGCCAAGTGGTGAAGTGGTCAAAGAAAGTGGTGGCTGATCCTGGGGGTGGTAAATGACAGCCAGTTGGAGGCTGGAGGGGGAGTAGATGCGCACGCAGTGCACTTCAAAAGAGGGGACAGTAGTTGAGGGCAACAGAGGGATATGGGTGAAGGAGCAGTTATCTGAGAGGAGGAAACCTATTCCTCCACCGTGCTTGCCGGTGGGGCGGGGGTTATGGGAAAGGTGGAATCCACAGTACGAAAGTGCAGCAGGAGAGGCCGTGTCGGAGGGGGTGAGCCATGTTTCAGTGATGCCGAGGAAGGAAAGCTTGTTAGTGATGAAGAGATCGTGAATGTAGGAAAGTTTGCTGCAGAGAGAGCGAGCGTTCCATAGAGCTCCTGTTAGGGGGACTGGGGAAGCGGGGGCTGGGCGGATGGGTATAAGGTTAGAAGGGTTACGAGAGTTTGGGATAGATCGTGGGTAGGAGGTGGAAGTGACTGTGGGGATGTGGTGAGGAGGGCGGTACTGTGGTGAGGAGTACGGTAATTACATAACTAGTATGATAATTAGGTTTGATCCAGGGTTCCAGGACTGATCGCCTTTTCTCGGGCTAAGAAGGAATTTTTCCCCTGTGACACAAATTGGCTGAAGGTGTCCTGGGGTTTTTTGCCTTCTTCTGGATCAACAATGTAGGTATAGGGCAGTATTATTAGTGATAGGAAAGTTAGAATAATACTGTAATAAGATAGCAGGATGTTAATAATAGTAACGATGTCAAATAGTCACATTTATAAAAATAAAAACAAATTAATTAATAACTGCAGTAGTACAATAAGTAGTGTAATATTAAATATATAACTAGTAATAACATAATTAGGTTTGATCCAGGGTTCTAGGACTGATCGCCTTTTCTCGGGCTAAGAAGGAATTTTTCCCCTGTGACACAAATTGGCTGAATGTGTCCTGGGGTTTTTGCCTTCTTCAGGATCAACAGATTTAGGCATAGGGATTCTGGTAATACCATTATTAGAATCACAAGAGTAATACAAAATGTAAAACTAATTAAAAAATTAAATTATAAACGGGTACATTCTTAATTGTTATAGTGCAGCAATAATAAAAATGGTAGTAATAATAATAATAATAAGAAGAAGAAGAATAATAATACATTTGTGAGGTCTAGTGCCAGTTAGTTAGTAAGTTAGTGTAGTGTTAGTGTACGGAGTACCAGTGGGGGAAAAAGGTTGAACTTGATAGACCGAGGTCTTTCTTCAACCTACGTTACAATGTTACTAATATCTGCGCTTTATTCCAATCATAGGCATGTGCCAAATATTTTTCACTGACCGGTAATAGGATTTCCTCCTGCTCATTTTAGCTCCAATTTTTGGTGCTGTCTTGTGCAATGATGAAATACTGAGGTGCGTGATGGCCGGCTATTAAGGGGTGGAGGAGGTTGTATTTTTTTTTTTAACAACATCTTGCACTTGCCTATGATAAATCTACCATTACCGGCAGTTGGATTTCCTCATACTTATGACAGTGTTGTCATAGGAGTGGGGAAAAAGGTGAGAGATGGCCGGCTATTAAGGGGTGGCAGGAGGCCGGATTTTTTTTTTTTTTTTTTAAATAGGGAAAATTTGGCCTATGGAGAACACAAGAGCTTACAGCTAGTGGACCTGCACATCCTCCAGATGTAAGTGTAAAATGAGAGCCGCAGTCCTAAAAAGTACATTTCATTAAGACCCTGAGGATGGCAGAGCCGGCAGATCCACCTATGAGCCGGATGTAAGTATAGGCGCCATAATATCTGCCCTTATGTTACAGGGTGGTGTTCCGTATATTAATTATTAATGTCAGGCTTGACTATTAATAATCGGTATCCGGCTAATACCTCACCTGTTACTACTCTGATTCCTTTGCTATATGTGATACTAACGGCGACTAACTGAGACGAAACCGTGTATCAATAAAATACATTTATTACACACAAGTCTACAGTTAATATACTACCAATTTCCACAGTACACAATAATATTAACAATAGCACACAATACGGATATACAATTAACCCCACCAATAACCTAATTATACTTCCCACCCACTTGCCTAAAAGCATACAAACATTAATTACAAACCACCCGCCTATCACCTACTATCCCTACAGCAATCAAGGGGTTTATGAGGCTATGTGCCCACGATGCAGAAATGCTGCAGATTTTTTACGCTTCTCCCTGCAGGAAAAACGCATGCGGTTGTTTCATGTGTTTTTCCAGCCAGGTAGAAGCGTTTGTCGAGCGTTTTTTGCAGCATTTCCGCATGCGGGTTATCAAGCGCTTTTGCAAGTTATTTTAGTGCTTGACAACTTGGTCACACTATATAAATCCATGCAACCGGCATGGATTTTATATAGTGTGAACAAGTTAGTTAAAAAAAAGAATAAGAATGGTAAAAAATAAAAAATTAATTTTATACTCACCTTCCGATGTCCTCCCGATGTTCTCTCCGATGGGTCTGGTGTCTTGGGCGGCTCGCGGTGGTGTGAAGGACCTGCGGTGACGTCATTGAGTCATGTGACAGGTCACATGACTCAATGACATCATGGCAGGTCCTTCACAACACCGCGACCCATAGAGAAGACCAGACGGAGGGGAGAAAACCCCAGGAGGACATCGGAAGGTAAGTATAATCTTTATTTTTTATTTTAAATTCTTTTTTAACAGGTTCTATGGTACCTGGGTCTGGATGAGTCTCCTCTCATCCACACCCGGGTACCATCTGCACATAGAAACGCATAATATCCGTGTATACAAATGTACTGACACGGATATTATGCGTTTCAATGCAAGTCAATGGCGGCAATTGATGCGTATTTTTCCGCAATGATAATCCGCAGCGGAAATTTCCGCAGCATGTGCACAGCACATGAGGATTGTCATTGGGGACCATGGAGCACGTATTACCAAGCGTTTTTTAAGCATTTTCGCTGCAGAAATTCCGCAGCAAAAACGCTTGAAAAACGCATAGTGGGCATGCAGCCTAATAGTGCGATACTTAGCCCAGTAGCTGTTGTCAGGCTGATTCTGGGCTGCTTGGCACTTGGTGTGGCTATGAGAAAAGTAGAGGAAAGTGACACAAGGAGAGACGGCACTTGAGGTGAGTACTTCTAGAGCACAAGGGGACTGAAGGGATGCTGCTGTCAGACAGCAGTCAGAGAGCAACTGAGGGAGGATGGGACAGGGGAGCTGCACAGAGAGGCTATAGGCTGAGAGGTAGAAAGCTGAGGGGCTGAGGAGGATAGCTGCTGTGAGCAGGGGTGTGGGTAAGGAGAAGAGGTAGGAAGCTGAGGGGCTGAGGAGGACAGCTGCTGTGAGCAGGGGTGTGGGTAAGGAGAAGAGGTAGGAAGCTGAGGGGCTGAGGAGGACAGCTGCGGTGAGCAGGGGTGTGGGTAAGGAGAAGAGGTAGGAAGATGAGGAGCTGAGGAGGACAGCTGAGGTGAGCAGGGGTGTGGGTAAGGAGAAGAGGTAGGAAGCTGAGGGGCTGAGGAGGACAGCTGCGGTGAGCAGGGGTGTGGGCAAGGAGAAGAGGTAGGAAGCTGAGGGGCTGAGGAGGACAGCTGCGGTGAGCAGGGGTGTGGGTAAGGAGAAGAGGTAGGAAGCTGAGGGGCTGAAGAGGACAGCTGCGATGAGCAGGGCAGTGGGCAAAGAGAAGAGGTAGGAAGCTGAGGGGCTGAGGAGGACAGCTGCGGTGAGCAGGGCTGTGGGCAAGGGGAAGTAATAGGAAGCTGAGGGGCTGAGGAGGACAGCTGCGGTGAGCAGGGCTGTAGGCAAGGAGAAGAGGTAGGAAGCTGAGGGGCTGAGGAGGACAGCTACGGTGAGCAGGGGTGTGGGCAAGGAGAAGAGGTAGGCAGCTGAGGGGCTGAGGAGGACAGCTGCGGTGAGCAGGGGTGTGGGCAAGGAGAAGAGGTAGGAAGCTGAGGGGCTGAGGAGGACAGCTGCGGTGAGCAGGGCTGTGGGCAAGGGGAATGAGTAGGAAGCTGAGGGGCTGAGGAGGACAGCTGCGGTGAGCAGGGGTGTGGGCAAGGAGAAGAGGTAGGTAGCTGAGGGGCTGAGGAGGACAGCTGCAGTGAGCAGGGCTGTGGGCAAGGGGAAGGGTAGGAAGCTGAAGGGCTGAGGAGGACAGTTGCGGTGAGCAGGGGTGTGGGCAAGGAGAAGAGGTAGAAATCTGAGGGGCTGAGGAGGACAGCTGTGGTGAGCAGGGGTGTGGGCAAGGAGAAGAGGTAGGAAGCTGAGGGGCTGAGGAGGACAGCTGCGGTGAGCAGGGGTGTGGGCAAGGAGAAGAGGTAGGAATCTGAGGGGCTGAGGAGGACAGCTGCGGTGAGCAGGGGTGTGGGCAAGGAGAAGAGGTAGGAATCTGAGGGGTTGAGGAGGACAGCTGCAGTGAGCAGGGGTGTGGGCAAGAAGAAGAGGTAGGAAGCTGAGGAGTACATCTGCAGTGAGCAGGGCTGTGGGCAATGGACTTAGTCTAAGGCATGATTAAAGTAGTTTTTACAAAAAAATTTTTTTTGCTAAAATATGAAAACAGTAAGCTCCTTTTCAGCTCCTGTTTAAAAATGCCAGAGCATATCTCAAAAGTATTAATTAGATACCATAGTACATGAGCTCTTGACTGGCAGTGAAACTATGAATTCAACATTTTATTATATGGAGGTAACCAATTCTGGTTTTCCAAAGTTAGAAAAAGTTGTTACAGGGGACGGTTCATGGAGTTTTTGCAACTTTTAAAAGGGCTCTCACAAACACTCTTGGCGCTAGCCACTTAGCTTAGCTTTGATGAACCGGGTCCACAGACTCTTCAGCTGGACATCACCACCAGCCCCAGCCTCACTAATATGCTTGGATGCATGCACCACACTTGCGTCAACAGTGCCATCCACAGTGTAAGAGTGGTGACGCCTGATGAAAGAGGTTGCAGTTGGGGCAGTTTCAGACCAGAATGTAACATTTTTATATCAGTGACCTTTGCAGCATTTTGGTTCTCCACTAGTGGAATTACCGGTGCCATACAAATGACACAATCCAGGGCAATATACAGAACGGACTGACCCAGGCGTTTTGTTATGAAATGGTTACTGCTGTTCTCCTTCATCAGATTCAAGAGGCAGCAGACCTAGGTGATCACAATTATTTGACATGTTGAAAGTGTAAACTGTTATACACACCTTCTAAATAAGAACACCATCCCAGCTGTAAAACATCAGGGTGGCAGCATCATGTTGTAGGGTTGTTTTGCTGCAGGAGGGACTGGTGCACTTCACAAAATAAATGGCATCATGAGAAAAGAAGACACAGGCGTGTCTCTGATTAACTCAGATGTTGCCAAAAAAATCAGAATCTACCAAACACATGACATCACCATATGGGCAATCCAGAATTGTTTAAAGGCATTGTAATATTAGTGTATGTAAACTTTTGACTTAGAAGTAAGTAATAAAAATGCCTTAAAACATTCTCTCTCTCTCATTATTCTGACATTTGGCAAATATTAAAAATTTTGGTAATCCTAATTGATCAGCTGATAGAAAACCTTCAACTTATTGACTGGGACAAAGTACTTAATCAATGGAATACGAATAGTAAATGGGAAACCTTCAAAAGAATTCTGAATACTCAGTGCGAGAGGTATATACCGTATGGCAGAGGTCCCCAACCGCCGGTCCGCGGACCAGGACCGGGCCGTTGGGGTTTTTCAGCCGGTCCGCGGGGAGAGGGGGCCCCTCCAGCCTCCAGCAGGGCCGCCATCAGGGCATGACTGCCCTGACTCCAGTATGGGGCCCGGCCGGTAGGAGCCCCCTCGGAGCCCCCCTCTTGTGCGTCTCTCTCCTCATGGGGCCCCTGGCCGCATGCTAAGCGCCGGGTCCGGGACATCTTAGCGCTGCGCTGCTGCGGCAGCACCTTCATGATTCCCCTGACTTCCGGTCATGTGACGGCGCCGTCACATGGCCGGAAGTCAGGAGAACCTGGTGTCAGCGATTTGGACGAGCGCCAGGATTCTGCAGGGATCGCATGGGGGTAAGTATAACAAGTTTTATTTTTTTTTAAATACAATTAACTAGGAGTGGGGGGAATGGGAGATGCACATGGGGGGAGGGGAGAGATGAGAGATGCACATGGGGGAGGGGAGAGATGAGAGATCCACATGGGGGGGAGGGGAGAGATGAGAGATCCACATGGGGGAGGGGAGAGATGAGAGATCCACATGGGGGGGAGGGGAGAGATGAGAGATGCACATGGGGGAGGGGAGAGATGAGAGATCCACATGGGGGGGAGGGGAGAGATGAGAGATGCACATGGGGGGAGGGGAGAGATGAGAGATGCACATGGGGGGGAGGGAAGAGATGAGAGATGCACATGGGGGGAGGGGAGAGATGAGACATGCACATGGGGGAGGGGAGAGATGAGAGATCCACATGGGGGGGAGGGGAGAGATGAGAGATGCACATGGGGGAGGGGAGAGATGAGAGATCCACATGGGGGGAGGGGAGAGATGAGAGATGCACATGGGGGAGGGGAGAGATGAGAGATCCACATGGGGGGGAGGGGAGAGATGAGAGATGCACATGGGGGGAGGGGAGAGATGAGAGATGCACATGGGGGGGAGGGGAGAGATGAGAGATGCACATGGGGGGGAGGGGAGAGATGAGAGATGCACATGGGGGGAGGGGAGAGATGAGAGATGCACATGGGAGGGAGGGGAGAGATGAGAGATGCACGGGGGGTGAGAGATGCACGGGGGGGTGAGAGATGCACGGGGGGGATGAGAGATGCACGGGGGGTGGATGAGAGATGCACGGGGGGGTGAGAGATGCACGGGGGGGATGAGAGATGCACGGGGGGATGAGAGATGCACGGGGGGGATGAGAGATGCACGGAGGGGATGAGAGATGCACGGGGGGTGGATGAGAGATGCACGGAGGGGGATGAGAGATGCACGGAGGGGGATGAGAGATGCACGGGGGGGTGAGAGATGCACGGGGGGATGAGAGATGCACGGAGGGGATGAGAGATGCACGGGGGGTGGATGAGAGATGCACGGAGGGGGATGAGAGATGCACGGAGGGGGATGAGAGATGCACGGAGGGGGATGAGAGATGCACGGGGGTGAGCTGCACATGGGGGGGTGAGAGATGCACATGGGGGGGTTATGTTTACATAACTTTGTTGCCTTATGAAGGGCGGGGGGGGGCCCTCAAAAATTTCTTGCACAGGGGCCCACTACAGTCTGTGTCCGCCCCTGGGATGAAGTAAATGCAGCTGAACAGCAGCTGTCAGGACAGCTGCCCTGTCCTGCTGCAGGGTGTGATGGGGCCTCAGTGATGCGGCTCCTGGCACAGCACATTATGTGGGGCTCCTGGCATAGCTCCTGGCGGGGACCTGGTCTACACTATATGATAAGTATGCACTAAACTCCAAATCCCTCCATTACCCCGCCCCCATATGACCAAAGCCCCGCCCACCCCACCCCCTCCTTGCTGGGCCATGGAAAAATGATCTTGCTTCAAGCCGGTCCCTGGTGCAAAAAAGGTTGGGGACCACTGCCGTATGGGAATAAAAGGGCCTGAAATAAGAGGAAACCAATATGGTTGAACAAGAACGTAAAAGGGGCGTTAAATAGCAAAAAAGAGGCATTCAAGAGATTAAAACAGGAAAACAGTAAGGAGGCACTAATGTGTTACAAGGAAAAAACGAGAACCTGCAAAAAACAAATAAAAATAGTGAAGGAGGAAACAAAGAGACGTATTGCTAGGGAAAGTAGATCAAATCCCAAACTGTTCTTTACGTATATAAATAGTAAAAGGATTAAATCGGATAATATTGGACCGATAAAAAGTGAGGAAGGCAAAATCATAGAGAAAGATGAGGATAAAGCTAATCTATTAAATAATTTTTTTTCGACAACTTTCACAAAGGAAATCGAACTAACAGGAGAAATGAGAAGTGACAAACTTAATCCTCCACTAAGTATGACAAATCTAACCCAAGCTGGGGTACAGAAACGCCTCAGTAACATTAAAATAAACAAATCACCAGGACCTGATGGCATACACCCACGGGTACTAAGGGAACTAAGTAATGTGATAGACAGACCGTTATATCTTATATTTAAGGACTCTGTTGAGACTGGGTCTGTGCCACTTGATTGGCGACAGGCGAATGTAGTGCCAATATTCAAAAAGGGAGCGAAAAGTGACGCCGGAAACTATCGGCCGGTGAGTCTGACGTCCGTTGTGGGCAAAATTTTTGAAAGCTTCATTAAAGAGGCAATTATGGAGCATCTTGATGCTAATAATCTTTTAATCCCGAACCAACATGGATTCATGAGGAATCGCTCCTGCCAAACAAACCTGATTGACTTCTACGAGGAGGTTAGCTCTCGAGTAGATCAGGGGGAACCAGTGGATGTCGTGTATCTCGACTTCTCAAAAGCTTTCGATAGCGTGCCACATAATAGGTTGGTATACAAAATGAGAATGATGGGGCTGGGGGAAAATGTCTGCAAGTGGGTAGCTAACTGGCTAAGGGATAGAAGGCAGAGGGTGGTTATAAATGGAATATACTCAGATTGGGTAAGCGTCACTAGTGGGGTACCACAGGGGTCTGTACTAGGCCCAATGTTATTTAATATCTTTATTAACGACATAGTCAACGGGATAAATAGTAAAATATCAATATTTGCAGATGACACAAAGTTATGTAAAACAATTAATACAAAAGAGGATAGTGAAGACCTACAGAGGGATTTGGATAAGCTGGGTAGGTGGAGCATTAAATGGCAAATGAGGTTTAACGAGGAGAAATGTAAGGTCATACATATGGGAAGGAAAAATGGAAGTCACCAGTACTCACTGAATGGGAAATCATTGGGGAATTCAGAGATGGAGAAGGACTTGGGCATCTTGATTGATGGCAAACTAAATTGGAGTGCCCAAAGTCAGGCCGCTGCTGTAAGGGCAAACAGGGTAATGGGATGTATCAGAAGAGGTATAGCTGCAAAGGATGAGAACATTGTTCTTCCACTGTACAAAGCACTGGTCAGACCACACTTGGAATACTGTGCTCAGTTATGGGCCCCAATATATAGAAAGGATATAAATGAGCTTGAAAAGGTACAAAGGAGGGCAACAAAATTAATAAAGGGAATGGAGGGACTGCAATACCCAGAGAGGTTGGCAAAACTAGGACTATTCAGCCTGGAAAAGAGAAGGTTGAGGGGGGACATAATAAATGTGTACAAATATGTTAGGGGACAGTATAGAGACCTTGCCAGGGATTTGTTCAAAAGGAGGGATATTACGGTAACAAGAGGGCATTCACTAAGACTGGAAGAGAAAAGGTTTCAGCACCAGCATAGGAAGGGGTTCTTTACGGTAAGAGCAGTGAGAATATGGAATTCACTGAGTGAGGAGACGGTAATGTCAGATTCACTAAACCAGTTCAAGCGGGGACTGGATGCATTTCTAGATACCAGGCAGATTTCAGCATATACTTAAAAATAAAATAAAATAGTAAGTTGATACAGGGATTTATTCTGACTGCTGGTTTCAGAGTCAGGAGGGAATTTTTCCTCAGGTGAAGATTGGCCAAATCATTTGGGGTTTTTGCCCTCCTCTGGATCAACTTTAGCAATTACAGAACTAACAGGTCGAACTTGATGGACGCAAGTCTTTATTCGGCTTTTACTAACTATGTTTACAAACTATGTTACTATGTTTTGGAAGAATGTTCTCTGGTCAGATGAGATAAAAGTCGAGCTTTTTGGGAAAAACCATCAACATAGAGTGTACAGGAAAAAAAAAGAGGCATTCAAAGAAAAGAACGTGGTCCCTACAGTCAAACATGGCGGAGGTTCCCTGATGTTTTGGGGTTGCTTTGCTGCCTCTGGCACTGGACTGCTTGACCGTGTGCATGGCATTATGAAGTCTGAAGACTACCAACAAATTTTGCAGCATAATGTAGGGCCCAGTGTGAGAAAGCTGGGTCGCCCTTAGAGGTCATGGGTCTTCCAGCAGGACAATGACCCAAAACACACTTCCAAAAGCACTATAAAATGGTTTTAGAGAAAGCACTGGAGACTTCTAAGGTGGCCAGCAATGAGTCCAGACCTGAATCCCATAGAACACCTGTGGAGAGATCACAAAATGGCAGTTTGGAGAAGGCACCCTTCAAATATCAGGGACCTGGAGCAGTTTGCCAAAGAAGAATGGTCTACGATTCCAGCAGAGCATTGTAAGAAACTCATTGATGGTTACCGGAAGCGGTTGTTCGCAGTTATTTTGGCTAAAGGTTGTGCAACCAAGTATTAGGCTGAGGGTGCCAATACTTTTGTCTGGCCCATTTTTGGAGTTTTGTGTGAAATGATCAAGGTTTTGATTTTTGCTTCATTCTCTTTTGTATTTTTTCCTTGCAAGCAAATTAAATGAAGATAATAATACCAAAGAATTTGTGATTGCAATCATTTTCAGGAAGAAACTGAGTATTATCTGTCAGAATTGCAGGGGTGCCAATACTTTTGGCCACCACTGTAATAAGTGAGCTGTCATTTATTCATAAGACGTTCTATTCTTCAGAGCTGAGACTGTAAAATAAAAAGTGAACAATAAAATATCTGATGACTGTTCTTTCACTGTGAGTAAGAAACAGATAATAAAATTAAAGGAAAAAATAACTGAGGGGAGAACCCTGCAGGTTTATTGTCCTTCTATAGCTGTATGGTGGCAGGATGGTGACACTGCTGGAGTCCTGGTGAGGATCTGCATGATATTCATTTCTGTTGACTTTTTATTGCCAACATATTCTGCAGTGATGTACATATAGTCCCTGCCCACAATGCGGTACACATGAGGGACAATTTCATATTAAGCCAAGTAACCTATGATGTCAAGGTCTCATATTTACAAGGTGCTTATTGGCAATCTGAGCCGGCGAATGGCTCTGTGTCCGTATATTCGCTATATACTGCCCGCAATATCTTGTAGAAAGCTCACAGTGACTAAAATGTATAAATAGTTCTCTTTGGAGAATTTAATTAGATCCATTCATACCTTACCTTATAATGAGGACTTAAAGGGCTTTTATAACTAGGTAAAACAAGCTTAACGGGACTGTCCAGGACTTATATATTAATGACCGATTTTAGGATAAGTCATCAACAGGGAGGGACTGGGCTGGCGGGGTACCCTTCTGCAGAGGAGAGGGGGAGAAGAGAATGAAAAAATAAAAAAACCTGCGGTTTTAAGGGGCACGGGCCCTTTAAAAGCGCAGGCACAGTGTATGCAGGGACGCGCGCACGCGGCGTTCATTACCTGAACCGCCGCGACACACGTCCCAGTGAAGCAGCTGAAGCTGCGCGTCTCCCTTCCCCGGCCGGCGTATGACGTCATCGTCATGCGCCTGCAGTGAAGGAGGCGCGCAACTCAGCCGCCGGAGAAGGAGGACACCGCACAGGAGAGCAGGAAGGTAAGAGGTGTCTGTGTGTGTGTCTGTGTGTATATGAGTGGATGCAGAATGGGATGGGCCCCCACAAGGGGGGAGCTGGATGGACACACAAGGGGGAACCCTGGCTGGACCCACAAGGGGGAGCCCTGGCTGGACACACAAGGGGAAGCCCTGACTGGACACACAAGAGGGAACCCTGGCTGGACACACAAGGGGGAACCCTGGCTGGACACACAAGTGGGAACACTGGCTGGACACACAAGGGTGAGAGCCTGGCTGAACACACAAGGGGGAACCCTGGCTGGACACACAAGGGGGGGAGCCTGGCTGGACACATAAGGGGGAGCCTGGCTGGACACATGGGAAAGGGTGGGCAGGATGGCTATATGGTGGGGCAGGCTGGACACATGGAGGCCAGGATGGATATGTGAGGGGGATGGATATATGGGGGGCCGGATATATGGGGGGCGGGGCAGGCTGGACACATGATGGCCAGGATGGATATGTGGGGGGCAGGCTGGACACATGGGGGGCTAGGATAGGTATGTGGGGGGGCAGGCTCGATACACGTGGGCTAGGATAAATATATGGAGGGGCCACGCTGGACATATGGGGGCCAGTATGGATATATGGGGGGGTGTCAGGATGGATATATGCAGGGGGGAAGGGCAGGATGGATATATGAGGGGGCAGGCTGGACACATGGAGGCCAGGATGGATATATGGGGGGCAGGCTGGAAACATGGAGGCCAGGATGGATATATTGGGGGGGGCAGGCTGGACACATGGAGGCCAGGATGGATATGTAGGGGGGGCATGCTGGACACATGGAGGCCAGGATGGATATATGGGGGGGCAGGCTTGACACATGGGGCTTTAGGACAGATATATGGGAGGGGGCAGGCTGGACACATGGAGGCCAGGACAGATATATGGGGGGGCAGGCTGGAAACATGGAGGCCAGGATGGATATGTGGGGGGGCAGGCTGGACACATGGAGGCCAGGATGGATATATGGGGGGAACAGGAGGGCCACATGGGGGACTAGGATGGGTATATGGGAGGGGGAAGGCTCGATACACGTGGGCTAGGATAAATATATGGAGGGGTCACACTGGACATATGGTGGCCAGAAGGGATATATGGGGGGTGTCAGGATGGATATATGCAGGGAAGGGGGGGCCAGGATGGATATATGGGGGTGCCAGGCTGAACAAGGGACTTAATTACTGTTTGGTGCCAGATTGAGGAACATACTTTATTAGTTTATGGTGGCCAGTGAGGAACATTATTATTTTAGAGTCCAATTAGAGACATTATTACTTCTGTAATATAATTTACTTTTTAGGAAATTGTTTTCCATGGGATAGGACAAAAGCGGGCTCCTGTTACTGTGCAGGGCGGCACTATATCGCTTTTTTTCTTCAACTGGTGTAGTGTAGAAGTCGGGGGGTGGAGTGGGAATATTCCCTAGAAGAGATCAGTTATTGATAACTGTGTGTTATTTTCTGCAGAGATGATTCCTGGCTGGAAGAAGTGATGGCCGTCTGTGCCAGATGAAGAAGAAAAGCGAAGATGAAGGACTTCACCTAGAGACGTCACTGGTGAGTCAGTGTATTACATGTGACTCGCCCCCTGGGCCGTGGGGCACTCGGATCCGTGCAATAGGGAGACGATGGGGGTAGTAGTGGCGACCCGGTTCTGTGGCTCAGGGTGGTCAGGCCAATGGTAGTCTGCTATGTTCTGCTGATAATGTCCGACTACGCCACCCGTGGATTGCGGTTATTAGGAACCGCCGCTGCATGCAGACCGCTGGGGCTGATGAGGTGTGCAGCTAGGGTAGTGTGACTCTCCACGGGAAGAGTGCGGCCCCAGGGCAGTATAATGGATGTTGGGAGTGATGGTAGTGGGAGTCCCAGTGCTGATTGTCCTGGAGGAGCAAGGAGCACACAGACAACAGGTTGCAGTCCAGTGTCTTTACTAAACAGGTAAACTGACCCACAAACAGTCCCGGCTAGGAGGGGACCTGGATGTCTGAGAGCAACGGGGAAATTGGCCCTGGTCAGGGTGAGGGTGTAGGCCTACCGTGCTTTCTGCGCTCCTTCTGGCTATCTCCTCCTGATAGGGTAACAGCCCACGTTTCCGAGCTTTCCGTGTTTTCTCGCCTGTATGGCCTGCGACGTGGGTTCCTTTCTGCTCCCAGCCTTGTATGGCTTTACTGGTCCCTTCTGTTGTGGCAGGGCCTCCAGGCTTCTTAGGCCAAGGAATATACAGTCCCTTGCGGACTGGTTCTCTGCTGGGGGATGTGGAATCCTTCCAGCCTCAGACACCAAAGTCTGGTAGATTAAGTCTGTTATCTGCCAAGACAGGCTTGCTTCGCCTCTTGTCTCTGGCTTGTGGCTCTCCTCCTGCCACACTTCCTCTTAGGTGCAGTGCAACTGTCTGTCCCTGCTCTGCTGAGACACGTCTCAGTCCTGAGACAGGTCATCTGGGTTCTCTCTAACCCTGCCCCCAGCACCAGCTTTTATAGGGGCAGCCTGCTCCCCCTGCTGGCCTGAGACAGGAGGCATTGCATGCTAATGTTCCCCTGACTAGAGAACCTCCCCCCTGCTCTCAGACACAGCTTTAATTACACTTGTGGCATCCAGGCCAGGGTGACACATTCCCCCCTAGTGAAATTTAGTACTCCGGGACTAAACAGTAAACAAAGACAATATGCATAACAATAAAACATTAATAGACAGACGACGCACAAATTGAGTTCTTAAGGTCACAGTGTGGCCTGTGACCGGGTGTCCATATCACCAGCACAACGGGGAGCCTTAACCAGGTGGGGGTCTGTCCTACCCCAAGTCCTTCACAGTCTTAGTTCATTCCTGGGTTAGGCTCTGAACGCAGTCCATACAAGGTCCCGGTTATAAAAAGTCCATAACCTGTGAGTCCTTACGGTAGCTGCAAGAAACTGAAACAGAGTATTACCAAACATGCATGTAACTTTGCAAACAATTCAACATTTGGCAACAGGGTTATTTACAATTTTAGTACACTCTATATTCTCCAGCGAGCGGGTATCTGTCCCTTTGTGCTCCTGGTTGACCTACGTAGCCCACTGTCTGGTGGTGGACTGACTTGGCTTTCCCCACTAGCGTTAGGGGTGCAGCTACCAGCTGGGTGTACAGGTAGGGCAGGCAGCTGTGTGCGGGTCCTTTGGCTTACCGCAGGCATGGCAGGCTCACTGTCAGCAGAGGGTTGACTCTCCTGGGCTGCTGGTACAGGCTCTTCTGCCTCTGAAACTGCTTGCTCCTCTTCACCTTCCGGCTCTGGTGTTGGTTGTTGCTGTGCCGGTTGCAGGAAATGCAGGACAGGTACCACTATGGCATCATTTATGCGAGTCCAGGACTGAGGGAACTCTCCGAGAACGGTGCTGATCATTTCTTCTTTGTCCTCTGCGGGTTCAAGGTCACTCTGATCCTCTTCTGCACTACGGAGTTGCTCAGGGCACCTTTTGAGATGGTCTCTGGAGACGACACTAGTGGTTTCTCCTCCGTCCTTGGTGATTACGCACACCTTTGGGTTGTCGTGGTCAGACTGCAGTACGGTGTAGGGTTCCCTTTCCCACTGGTCGTCCAACTTATGTAGCCTTCTTTTTCGCTTTAGGACTTGCTCACCAGGTTCTAGGGGACTAGCAGGGGCGTGTTGATTGAAGAGTCTTTCTTGCTTCTCTCTCACCTGGGCCAGGCTCTTCTCCACACTCTCCTGTACCTTCTTGTACTGCAGTTGCCTTTCCGTATCCCAGTCCGCATCCGGGGAGGTGTCCTCAGGTATTAGGACTCCCATCTCCAGGTCTACGGGCAGCTTTCCTGGTCTAGCTCGCATCAGGTAAGCCGGGGTGCAGTTTGTAGCATTCACCGGGATATTGTTGTATAGGTCTATCAGGTCCGGCAGTTTTTCTGGCCACAGGCTGCGTTCCTCCAGGGGCAACGTCTTCAGGAGATCAATGACTATATTGTTCATCTTCTCACACATCCCGTTGGTTTGGGGGTGGTAAGGCGTTGTACGAATCTTCTTACAGCCATAGAGGTTGCAGAACTCCTGGAAGATTTCAGCCTCGAACGCTGGACCCTGGTCTGTCAGGACCTGTTCCGGATACCCGTGTGGATGGCAGAAATATTGCTGGAAGGCTCTGGCCGCTGTTTGGGCTGTCAAGTCCTTTACCGGGACCACCACTAGAAAACGGGAATAGTGGTCCACGATTGTCAGGGCATAGATGTATCCTGACCGGCTGGGAGCCAATTTGACGTGGTCCAGAGCTACCAGCTCAAGAGGCTGCGTGGTGACGATGGGCCTCAAGGGTGTCTTCTGGCTGGCACGGTCCTTCCTCCTTAGGTGACAAGGGCCACAGTCTCTGCACCATTTTTCTACAGCTCCTCTCATGCCGACCCAAAAGAATCTTCCTGTTAGTAGGAACTCCAGTTTCTTCCAACCGAAGTGTCCCGCTCTGTCATGGTAAGCCCCCAGGACCATAGCTGCATCCCTCCTTGGGACCACGACTTGCCAGGTCAGCTCGTGCGTCCGGTGGTTGACAATCCTTCTGCACAATTTGCCTTCGTAGAGGAACAGCTTGCTCTTCTCCTTCCATAGCTGCTTGGCTTCCTCTGGGGCATCTGGATCTAAGCGGGCGTCTTCCCGGGTCAGCAGATCTTTCACCAGGCGGACTGCAGGGTCACTATCTTGGGTCTCGGCCCAGCTGTGGTGAGGTAGGGGATTCATCATCACAGTTGTTAGATCCTCCTCCTTCACGCGGTGAGAGTGTTGAGCGGCTCCATACCGGTGAAACGCGGGGAGTTCTACCTCCTCCAGCTCTTCTGGGTCTTCGTCACCTTCAGGTAAGTGAGGCATCCTTGATAGGGCGTCCGCGTTGGCGTTGGTTTTGCCTGCCCGGTACTTGATCACGAAGTCATAGTTGGAGAGACGGGCCATCCACCGCTGTTCCAGGGCACCCAGTCTTGCATTGTCCAGGTGTGTCAACGGGTTGTTGTCCGTGTACACGGTGAACTTTGCGGAGGCCAGGTAATGCTTGAAGCGTTCCGTCACGGCCCACACCACCGCCAAGAATTCTAGCTTGAAGGAGCTGTAATTCTCCGGGTTCCTTTCGGTGGGCCTCAGCTTCCGGCTGGCGTATGCGATCACCTGTTATCTGCCCTGTTGGTTTTGGGACAACACGGCTCCCAGTCCCACATTACTGGCATCTGTGTGGAGAATGAAAGGTTGGCCATAATCAGGGTAGGCCAGGATCTCATCCCCTGTGAGGGCCATCTTTAGCTGGCGGAAGGACTCCTCTTCCGGTTTATCCCACTTGAAGGGCGGCTTTTGGCTCCTGGACTTAGACTGTCCGATCAGGAGGTCCTGCATAGGAGCTGCCATCTTGGTGAACCCGGGGATGAATCTTCGGTAGTAGCCTACCAACCCGAGAAACTGTCTCACCTCTTTGATGTTCGAGGGGCTTGGCCAGCTCTTGATTGCCGTGACCTTGTCAGGGTCGGGGGCCACTCCTTCCGCGCTTACCACGTGCCCTAGGTACTGGACCTTTGGTTTCAGCAGGTGACACTTCGATGGTTTCACCTTCAGGCCATAGCCTGCCAGGGCTTCGAACACCTCGGCCAGGTGCTTCAGATGGTCCTCGTAGGTCTTCGAATAGACGATCACGTCGTCCAGGTAAAGGAGGACCGTCTCGAAGTTTCGGTGCCCTAGACAGCATTCCATCAGCCGCTGGAAGGTCCCTGGTGCGTTGCAGAGCCCGAAAGGCATGCAGTTGAATTCGCTCAGTCCCATCGGGGTGGTGAAGGCGGTCTTCTCCTTGTCAGCCTCTGCCACAGGAACCTGCCAGTACCCGCTAGTAAGGTCCAAAGTAGAAAAGAAGTTAGCTGATTTTAGTGCGGCTAAAGACTCCTCTATTCTAGGCAGCGGATATGCGTCTTTGTGAGTGATACGGTTGATTTGTCTATAGTCGACGCACATTCTCATGGTGCCGTCTTTCTTTTTGACCAGAACCAAGGGGGCTGCCCAGGGGCTACAGCTGTCTCTAATAACCCCAGCTTCTTTCATCTCTCTTAGCATGCCCCTTGCGTTCTGATAATGTGCAGGGGGTACAGGTCTGTGCCTCTCTTTTATCGGTGGGTGGCTCCCTGTGGGGATGTGGTGTTCTATCCCCTTTACTCTGCCGAAGTCTAGCGGGTGCTTACTAAAGACTCTCTCGTACTCCTGTACCACCCAGTAGACTCCTTGTTTTTGGTGCAGGGGAGTGGAGTCAGCACCCACGTGGAGTTTCTGGCACCAGTCCTCCTTTTGTTTCTGGGAGCCATTACTCTCCGCCTGTGGAGATGGAGGCAAAGGTTCCACGGCCCTGATAGCTTTGTGTTCGACCACAAACAGCTTGGCAAGTGTAGCGTACCTGGGTAAGTGTACCTCCCTCTCCCCAATGTTGAGGATGCGGACGGGCACCCTCCCATGACGGACATCAACCACCCCCCGGGCTGTCAAAATGGTGGGCCTGCTGTCTGAGTACACGGGTTCTACCATGTCTTGGTAGTCTCTACCTCTCAACCCGATTGCAGTCCGACACCAGATCATCATTTCACTTTTGGGAGGCATGGAAATGGGGAATGGGTCACTCAGTCTTACGCTACCGATCTCACCACCAGACAGTTCTACCTGCTGCCGTCTCATCAGGGCCTTTATCTCCTTGTTGAGGATTCTCTGTTGGCTGGAACTAGCATTCACCGCCACCTGTTGTAAGATTACAATTACCTCTGAAAGACAATTTTCAATCACGTTAGTACCCACAGTTATTTTAGGGTGACTTTCATGACGGTCAATGTCCACAATAATCACTCCCTGTGCCGGTAGTTCAACTTTACCAATCTTAATGGTCATCTCCTTGAACCCCATCTGCGGCACGGGTAAGCCATTACTGGCGATGATGCTCAAGTTACCGTCTGGATACCGTGTGATATCAGCATCAGTCCAATATTGCTTAAAAAGTACATAAGGGATAGTGGTTACTTGTGACCCAGTATCCAGCAAGGCGCTCATGGGGATACCGTCCAGCACCACGGGTAAAACCGGGCGCCCCCCAACGTACTTATTACGCCAATTGTAAGGGCCTGGTGATGTTATGCCTGGGGGTTGGCCCTCTGCCCCAGGTTGGACCCGTTTAAATTACAGTACCTGGAAATGTGTCCGGGCTGGTTGCATCGACGGCAAATGGGCTGTCCATCCTCTGCGTAGCGGTCTGTGGGCCTCCCTCGGAACGACGGGATCCTCCTCTGTCGACGCCATGGGACATTCTCCGGACTTGAAGCCAGCTCGATGGGTCTTGACGGGTCCACTTGCAACGCCTGGACGGTCCTGGTCAACGCCGCGACGCTCCTGGTCAGCTCCTGGACTTGGTGGTGCAGATCTTTCGACGGGGCTTGGTTCAGGGCCTGTGCATCAGCCTCCACGGAGTCCATAGAGGAGGGCGCCGCCTCCTGGTGGTAAGTGATAGCAGGGCGCCGGGGGTTTATAGCGCTACTGGTTGCAGATTCACGGAGCACCCTTATGCCTTATGGCCCTGTCCTTAAATTGGGCAAAGGTCAGGTCGGGGTTCTGAAAGAACATGAGGCGCAGTTGGGCCCTGTGGGCGCTAGACAGCAGACATTCTATTAATTGTTCTGTTAGCAGCTTAACCGTTTCCTGCACGCTGCCAGGGTCAGTTTGTTGAATAGCCCTCAAGGCTTCCTGCAGATTTAGGGCATAGTCTCTGATGCTGTCCTGTGCCCGCTGCTTACATCCATAGAACCTCATTTTAATCTCAGCGGAGGTACGTGTGTCAAAGGTACCCCGCAGCCGGGCCAGAATACCCTTCACAGTCCTTTTCTCCTCAGTGGGCCATGATTTTACCTCCCGCTGGGCTGCGCCAGTTAACTGCCCTGTTAATATGCTGACCTTCTGTTCCTCTGTCAGGGGGTAAACGTGGAACAAACTGTATAGCCTTTCCTTGAAGTCAGTTAGGGCATGGGGCTCCCCTGAGTATTTGGGCAGCCAGGCCGCTCCAGGGATGTAGGGCAAGGAAAAGGGCATCACCGCTGCTGCAGCTGCGTTGGTGGTAGTGGGCGCCTCTGTGTCCGTCATCTTCCTCCCCCCCTAGTTACGCGTGGCCTACCTTCCGACGATCCTCTTCTGTAGGCCGCGGCTCCGCTGCTGCTGCTATGGACGAGGACCTGGCGTCGCGTCCTGATGACGTCAGCGTCGCTCTCTCTCCCTTCCAGCACCTTGCGCAGCGTCGGTGCGTGGGGCGGAGCTTCGGATCTCGCGCGGTTTTGACGTCCACGCCCATCTTCTTCCCGCGCGGCGTCCTGAAGATGGCGTCCGATGGCGGGAAGCAGCTGCGGATGGTGGGAAGGCGGCAGAAGACGGCGGGAAACGGTCCAAGATGGCGTCCGATGGCGGGAATCGGCTCCGGATGGCGGGAAACGACTCCGGACGGCGGGAAACTTTGCCACAGGTAAGTTACAAAAGTCTTTTTCAGGCACGCAGTACCCGGTGGTTGCGGGCACGAAATCCTGCCGACTACGCCAAAGCTGACTCGCCCCCTGGGCCGTGGGGCACTCGGATCCGGGCAATAGGGAGACGATGGGGGTAGTAGTGACGACCCGGTTCCGTGGCTCAGGGTGGTCAGGCCAATGGTAGTCTGCTATGTTCTGCTGATAATGTCCGACTACGCCACCCGTGGATTGCGGTTATTAGGAACCGCCGCTGCATGCAGACCGCTGGGGCTGATGAGGTGTGCATCTAGGGTAGTGTGACTCTCCACGGGAAGAGTGCGGCCCCAGGGCAGTATAATGGATGTTGGGAGTGATGGTAGTGGGAGTCCCAGTGCTGATAGTGCTGGAGGAGCAAGGAGCACACAGACAACAGGTTGCAGTCCAGAGTCTTTACTAAACAGGTAAACTGACCCACAAACAGTCCCGGCTAGGAGGGGACCTGGATGTCTGAGAGCAACGGGGAAATTGGCCCTGGTCAGGGTGAGGGTGTAGGCCTACCGTGCTTTCTGCGCTCCTTCTGGCTATCTCCTCCTGATAGGGTAACAGCCCACGTTTCCGAGCTTTCCGTGTTTTCTCGCCTGTATGGCCTGCGACGTGGGTTCCTTTCTGCTCCCAGCCTTGTATGGCTTTACTGGTCCCTTCTGTTGTTGCAGAGCCTCCAGGCTTCTTAGGCCAAGGAATATACAGTCCCTTGCGGACTGGTTCTCTGCTGGGGGATGTGGAATCCTTCCAGCCTCAGACACCAAAGTCTGGTAGATTAAGTCTGTTATCTGCCAAGACAGGCTCTCTTCGCCTCTTGTCTCTGGCTTGTGGCTCTCCTCCTGCCACACTTCCTCTTAGGTGCAGTGCAACTGTCTGTCCCTGCTCTGCTGAGACACGTCTCAGTCCTGAGACAGGTCATCTGGGTTCTCTCTAACCCTGACCTCAGCACCAGCTTTTATAGGGGCAGCCTGCTCCCCCTACTGGCCTGAGACAGGAGGCATTGCATGCTAATGTTCCCCTGACTAGAGAACCTCCCCCCTGCTCTCAGACACAGCTTTAATTACACTTGTGGCATCCAGGCCAGGGTGACACACATGTACACTTACACTACACACGTGGTCAAAACTGTTGGTACCCCTCGTTTAATGAAAGAAAAACCCACAATGGTCACAGAAATAACTTGAATCTGACAAAAGTAATAATAAATTAAAAATCTATGAAAATGAACAAATGAAAGTCAGACATTGCTTTTCTGCTTCCACAGAATAAAAAAAATAAAATAAACTGCTGAAACAGGCCTGGACAGAAATGATCGTTCTTCTTAACTTAATATTTTGCTGAACAACCTTTTGACGCAATCACTGCAATCAAACGACTCCTGTAACTGTCAATGAGACTTCTGCACCTCTCCACAGGTATTTTGGCCACTCCTCATGAGCAAACTGCTCCAGTTGTCTCATGGTTGAAGGTTGCCTTTTCCAGACGTCATGTTTCAGCTCTTTCCAAAGATGCTCAATAGGATTTAGGTCAGGGCTCATAGAAGCCACTTCAGAATAGTCCAATGTTTTCCTCTTAGCCATTGTTGGGTGTTTTTAGCTGTGTGTTTTGGGTCATAATACTGTTGCAAGACACATGACCTGCGACTGAGACCACGCTTTCTGACACTGGGCAGCACATTTCTCTCTAGAATCCCTTGATAGTCTTGAGATTTCATTGTACCCTGCACAGATTCAAGACACCCTGTGCCAGATGCGGCAGACCAGCCCCAAAACATAAAAGAGACTCCTCCATGTTTCACAGTAGGGACAGTGTTCTTATCTTGATATGCTTCATTTTTCCATCTGTGAACATAGATCTGATGTGCCTTGCCAAAAACTTCCATTTTTGTCTCATCTGTCCATAGGGCATTCTCCTAAAAGCTTTGTGACTTGTGAACATGTAGTTTGGCAAATTCCAGTCTGGCTTTTTTATGATTTTTTTTCAACAATGGTGTACTCCTTGGTCGTCTCCCATGAAGTCCACTTTAGATCAAACAACGACGGATGGTGCGATCTGACACTGATGTTCCTTGAGCTTGAAGTTCACCTTTAATCTCTTTAGAAGTTTTCCTGGGCTCTTTTGTTACCATTCATATTATTCGTCTCTTTGATTTGTTATCAATTTTCCTCCTGCGGCCACGTCCAGGGAGGTTGGCTACAGTCCCATGGATCTTAAATTTCTGAATAATATGTGCAACTGTAGTTACAGGAACATCAAGCTGCTTGGAGATGGTCTTATAACCTTTACCTTTAACATGCTTGTCTATAATTTTCTTTCTAATCTCCTGAGACAACTCTTTCCTTTGCTTACTTTGGTCCATGTTGAGTGTGGTACACACCATGTCACCAAACAGCACAGTGAGTATCTGTAGCCCTATATACAGGCCCACTGACTGATTACAAGATTGTAGACACCTGTGATGCTAATTAGTGGACACAACTTGATTTAACATGTCCCTTTTGTCACATTATTTTCAGGGGTACCATCATTTCTGTCCAGGCCTATTTCAAGAGTTTAATTTTTTTCAAATTCTGTGGAAGCAGGGTTGAAAAGCAATGTCTGTCTTTCATTTGTTCATTTTCATCGATTTTTAATTTATTATTACTTTTGTCAGATTCAAGTTTTTTCTGTGACCTTTGTGGGTTTTTCTTTCATTAAACGAGGGGTACCAACAATTTTGACCACGTGTGTATATAGTATATACAGAGCTCCTGTGTATGTCACTGGTGATCACTGTATTACCTATACACTATATACAGAGCTCCTGTCTATAATGTCACTGGTGATCACTGTGTTACTTGTACACTGACACTATATACAGAGCTCCTGTGTATAATGTCGCTGGTGGTAATAACAGTGTTGTTAGTTTTGTGGTTTTGTATTCATGATCAGTACTGTAGTATTTGGTCACCTTGGGGTGGTAATATATGGTCTGGTCATAGTTTGGCCATATTTGTTCCTTGTATGTGGTATTATTCAGTCACTATGTAGTGGTAATATGTGATCTAGTCAAGGTGTGGCGATATTTGTCCCTTTTGTATGTGGTATTATTGGTGTTGATATAGTGGACTGTGCTGTGTATGGCGGTCATTTTGTTCTCGCTGATCTTAACTAGGAAAAGATTTTTTTCCATTAGGCCACAGCCCCACCATCAGTATTTGGTCAGTATTTTTCTCAGGAGTGGCTGCCGAAACCAGGAATGGTTGATAAATGCAGAATTGGTGACTTGTTTCTATTATACCTTTTCTCTGATTGTTCATCACCTGTTTTGGCTCCCACTCCTGAGAAAAAATACTGACTGGACACTGACCGAATACTGATAGTAGGGCCGTGGCCTTAGCGATTAAATACTTGGACCAGAGCGGCAGAGATGCACTTACAGGGGTTCTCCGGTGAAAACAAGTAATCACCTCTCCACAGGATCATTGATAATATTGATTGGTGGGGGTCTGACTGCTTGCACACACCGGCAGAATGTGGAGCTTTTCTCCCCATTAGACTGGAGCGGCATGTGAGATGCGACCACTGATCCATTCATTCTCTCAGTGGCTGTGAGCGCTGCTCTTTTTTGCAAGTCTCTAAGAGAATGAATAGAGCTGCGGTCAGACGTCCCACCTGCCGCAGCATTTTAAAATAGGGATAAGTGTTCTGTCAGGGATAAAACTTCCCCATTCTTCCGATAGGTGCGTTTTCCAATGTTCGGACACAAATGCTCAATAAGTGATCACCTATCCTGTAGAGCCCATGGATCGGTGATAACTTGTTTTAACTAGTGTTGAGCGAGTATGTTCTGTCCGAGTATGCTCGGGCCGAGCTCCGAGTATTTACAGCTGCTCGGTGATATGGTTGAATCGCTCCCGTGTGCATGATTTGCAACTGTTTGACAGCTTTAACCCCTTAACGACATGTCACGTATTAGTACGCGCATGTCGTTATCCTCCGGTTCAGTGAGGGCTCCGGCGCTGAGCCCGCACTGAACCAAGCACATGTCAGCTGATTATTACAGCTGACATGTGCCCGCAACAGGCGCGGGTGGAATTGCTATGAGCGCCATCTAGTGGTCGGTGCTCATAGGACAGGACCATTTCTGCTGCATACAGGGGATCTGCTGGTTCCCTGTATGTAGCAGAGGTGATCGGACAGTTGCTGCTTCTAGTCTCCTATGTAGAGTACAGAAGCAAGCAAAAAGTGAAAAAAAAAGTTTTAAAAAATATGAAAAAAAATAAAAAAATTTAAAAGTTTAAATCACCCCCCTTTCGCCCCATTCAAAATAAAATCATAAAATAAACGCCACATACACATATTTGGTATTGCCGCGTTCAGAATCGCCTGATCTATCAATATAAAAATAGAATTAATGCGATCGGTAAATGGCGTAATGAGAAAAAAATTCTAAACGCCAGAATTACGTTTTTTGGTCACCGTAAAATTGCAATAAAATGCAATAACGGACGATCAAAACATCGGATCTACCCCAAAATAGCATCTATAAAAACTTCAGCTCGGTTCACAAAAAATAAGCCCTCACCCTGCCCCAGATCCCGAAAAATGGAGACGCTACGGGTCTCGGAAAATGGCACCATTTTTTTTTTTTTTTTTACCAAACTTTGGATTTTTTTTTCATCACTTAAATAAAAAAGAACCTATACATGTTTGGTGTCTATGAGCTCTTAATGACCTGGAGAATAATAATGGCAGGTCAGTTTTAGCATTCAGTGAACGTGGTAAAAAAAATAAAAAAAAACCTCAGTGGTATTGCACTTTTTTTGCAATTTCACGGCGCTTGGAATTTTTTTCCCGTTTTCCCGTACACGGCATGGTAAAACTAGTAATGGCGTTGAAAAGTACAACTCGTCCCGCAAAAAATAAGCCCTAACATGGCCATATTGACCAAAAAATAAAATGCTATGGCTCTGGGAACAAGTGGAGCAAAAAGCGAAAATGCAAAAACGGAAAATGCTCCGCGGCTTAAGGGGTTAATACATGTGAGGAATGTCTATTTCTTACACATTCCTCACATGTATTAAAACCGTCAAACAGTCGCAAATCATGCACACGGGAGCGATTCAACCATATCACCGAGCAGCTATAAATACTCGGAGCTCGGCCCGAGCATACTCGCCGAAAGGGTTAACAGAACATACTCGCTCAACACTAGTTTTAACCAAAGAAGCCCTTTAATGCAAACATGTCCATCCCAGTTAGAGTGTCGCCCAGTAGATGTGCAGGAGCCGCCAGTCAATGCTCCACTATAACAGCGAGAGCGGATAACAGATATTTGCATCTTGCTGTAGGTGGGCCCCTAGAGTTAATTTCCCCTGTGGGCCCCAGACACCGCAGTCCGACCCTGGTCATCAATATCAGATCAGTGAGGTTCCAACACACGGCCCCCTCACCAATAAGACAGCAGCTGGAAATACTCAGCGTAGAGACCAAACAGCACAGCGCTGTACACTGTGTAGTGGCCGATCTTGGTACTGCAGCTCCTATTGAAATGATTGTGATCTGAGCTGTAGTACCTGAAACCAGCCATTGCACAGTGTGCGGAGCTGTGCTATTCCAGCTCTTAACACTGTGTACATCATCTTGCAGAAGTAGCTGATGTCTGGGGATTTCAGGTGTCAGACCCCCACTAATCACTGTATGAGTTCTGCTCTACTCCTTTATTAAAGGGGTGGTCTTGTGTTCCTCTCATCAGAAGCTGAAGATTTACAGTTCTGGCCGGTGGCTTGGCTGAGCCGCTTGTCTGAATTGTGCCCTCTTGCATTCTGCGGGCAGAGGCGGCTTTGCCTCTGCAGAATGGGACAGGCACAGGGGCACTGAAGTCCACCAGTCTGCAAGTGAGCGCTTCTTGCCAAGGAGACCGGCCACTTCTCAGGTGGTCAGTAACCATAGCAATGAGCTGTACACTGCAGAATTAAAAATCTTTTCCTTCTTGAGAACAGAGAAGATTTTGAATAAGAAGGAAATTGCAAAGTTTCTTGTTTTTACAAGCTCTTTGCAATCTTAGCCTTTTAATACATTCATTTTATTTAGTTATATATTTATTTTACTCTCTTATATAGCGCCGTTAGATTTCGTAGCACCTTACAGACATTATCATCACTGTCCCCATTGGGGCTCACAATATGAATTCCCTATCAGTATGTCTTTGGAGTGTGGGAGGAAACCGGAGAACCCGGAGGAAACCCACACAAACACGGGGAGAACATACAAACTCCTTGCAGATGTTGTCCTTGCTATTATATGAACCCAGCCCCACAGCGTTAATCATTGACCCACCATGTTGCCCACATTCCTCGGCTTTTTTAAGATTTTCTGCAATGAATAAGGACACTGAAGAAAATCTAGATTGATCAACATTTCCTATCACAAATGCAGTTGCTGCAAAACTTGTCCATAGTCCTGTTCCCAGCTGAAAATTGGATACAATTGTATCTTGTGTAGACAATGCTCTGTGAGCTAAATAGCCGGGATCCACTGCTACAAGGCAGGAAACAGACAGATTCTGCTGATGGGTTCTGCTCCCAGAGCATTATTCAGCCCGGACATCTCAGCTCAGAGCAAAACCAGCTATAAGGCTGTGTGCACACCTAGCAGATTTGATGCAGATTTACATGCGTTTTTTCTGCTAGAGAGAAGCGTTTTCACATGCATTTTTTCAAGCACTTTTCCAAGCAATTTTGAGCATCACTTGGAAAAGTGCTTGACAAGTTGATCACACAATATAAATCCATGCAACCGACATGGATCTATAATGTGTGAACAACTTAGATGCTTTAAATGCAGCATCTATAGTAAAAAAAAGAAAACGTTAATAAATAAAAAAAAACAACGGTATATTCACCTCTCCGGCGGCCCCCGGTCTGCTCTCCGGTCTCCTCCGGTCTGCTGTCTGTACTGTCAGGACCTGCGGTGACGTCATTTAGTCAGGTGATGGTCGCATGACCGCTGACGTCGGCATCAGGTGATGGTCGCGTGACCATCAGCTGACTAAATGACGTCACCGCAGGTCCTGACCGTACACTGCGGGAGGCTGAAGAGAGAAGACGCGGCCGGGAGCAGACCGGAGAGCAGACCGGGGGCCGCCGGAGAGGTGAATATACAGGTTTTGTTTGTTTTTAACTTTTTTATTTCTTTTTTTCACCGCGTGGTAGCCGGGATGAAGAGGAGTTGTAGTCTCGTCTTCCTCCCAGATACCACACGCATTGCGAATAAGCTTCAGCGTAATCGCAGTAGAAATGGTCATGCTGCGTTTTGCAAAGTAATGCGAATTCGGCGCGCAAATTAGCGCATCATGTGCACAGCACATCCGAATTCACATGGCTTTGCATGGCAGACTGTTCTACAAACGTTTTCGCGGCCGTAAAAATGCCGCAAAAATGCTACAAAAACGCTACGTGGGCACATGGCCTAAGGCTGTGTGCCCACAATGCGTTTTTTAAGCGTTTCGGCATGGCAAAAACGCTGCAGAAACGCTTAAAAACGCATGTTAGAAGGTCTGCCATGTTCCCCAATGATAGTCCGCATGTGCTGTGCACATGCTGCGGAAATTTCCACTGCGGATTATCATTGCGGAAAAAAACGCAGCACTACCAATTATTTCGCGTAAGCGCTGCTTTTTCGCCGCCATTGACTTGCATTGGAACAAATGGATTCCGCTTCACTAGATAAGCACATGCGGAATACATGCGTTCAATGTGCGGATGGTACCCGCGTGTGGAGGATGGGAGACTCTCTTCTGGAGCCGGGTACCATAGAACCTGTCAAAAAAAAGAATAAAATATAAAATAAATGTTATATTTACCTTCTGACGGCCCCCGCTGCGCTCGTCCTCCCATGCCGGCAGCTCGCGATGGACTGAAGGACCTGCGCTGACGTCATAGTCATGTGACAGCAGGTCCTTCAGTGTACCGCGATCTGCCGGCAGCCAGGACGGAGCGAAGCAAGACTGCGGGGTCCATCGGAAGTTAAGTAGAGATTTATAGATGGTGGCCTGATTCTAACGCATCGGGTATTCTAGAATATGTATGCGGCAGACCGGGCGCAATCAGCAGAGCGGTGTTTAAATTTGGCGCCAAAATCGCTGATTGGTCACGGCCAACAACCGCGACCAATCAGCAAAGCGGTGTTGAAATTTGGCGGCTATATCGCTGATTGGTCACGGCCGGCAGTCGCGACTAATCAGCAGGGCGGGGTTTAAATTTTGCGCCAATAATGCTGATTGGTCGCGGCCAGCGAACATGACCAATCAGCAGAGCGGGGTTTAAATTTTGCGCCAATAATGCTGATTGGTTGCAGCCGCCGGTCGCGACCAATCAGCAAAGCGGTGTTTAAATTTGGCGCCAATAGTGGTGACTGGTCACGGCCACGACCATTCAGCAGAGCGGTGTTTAAATTTGGCGGCAATAATGCTGATTAGTCGCGGCCGGCAATTTGGTGCCAACAATACTGATTAGTCGCGGCCGGCAACCGCGACCAATCAGCAGAGCGGGGTTTAAATTTGGCGCCAATAATGCTGATTGGTCGCAATCGCCGCCCACGACCAATCAGCAGAGCGGTGTTTAAATTTGGCGCCAAAATCGCTGATTGGTCGCGGCTGGCCACCGCGACCAATCAGCAGAGCGGTGTTTAAATTTGGCGCCAATACTGCTGATTGGTCGCGGCCGGCAACCGCGACCAATCAGCATAGCGGGGTTTAAATTTGGCACCAATACTGCTGATTGGTCGCGGACGGCGACCGCGACCAATCAGCAGAGCGGTGTTTAAATTTTGTGCCAATATTGCTGATTGGTCGAGGACGGCGACCGCGACTAATCAGCAGAGCGGTGTTTAAATTTGGCGCCAATACTGCTGATTGATCCCGGCCAGCGACCGCGATCAATCAGCAGAGCGGTGTTTAAATTTGGCGCCAGTAATGCTGATTAGTCGCGGCCGGCATCCGCGACCAACTAGCGGAGCGGGTTTAAATTTGGCGCCAAAATCGCTGATTGGTCTCGTCTGGCGTCCGCGACCAATCAGCACAGCAGTGTTTAAATGTGGCGGCAAGATCGGTGATTGGTCGCGGCCGCTATTTAAATGTGGCGCCCAAATCGGTGATTGGTCACGGGCAGCGGCCGCGACCAATCAGCAGAGCGGTGTTTAACTTTAGCGCCAAGATCACTGATTGGTCGCGTGTGGAGAGCGAGACCAATCAGCGAATCGTATTGGTGAGGACCGGGGAGCGGAATCGTATTAGTGAGGACCGGGGAGCGCCGCTGCCTGTGCGGCTACTTCCGCTGCGAGAAGCCGGGAGATGAGCGACTGCTCGCAGCTGAAGTATCCGGACCCGCAGCGCCGCTCCCCGGTCCTCCCTTGACACCCTAGCCGCTGATTTCCCCACAGTATCCGCATGGTGTTACAAAGGTCCGGACATTTGTGTTAAAAATCGGTGATTGGTCGCTGGCGCTGCCCGCGACCAATCACCGATTTGGGCGCCAAATTTAAATATCGGCCGCGACCAATCACCGATCTTGGCTCCACATTTAAACACCGCTGTGCTGATTGGTCGCCGACGCTTGGCGCGACCAATCACCGATTTTGGCGCCACATTTAAATAGCGTCCGCGACCAATCAGTACAGCGGTGTTTAAATGTGGAGCCAAGATCGGTGATTGGTCGCGGCCGATATTTAAATTTGGCGCCCAAATCGGTGATTGGTCGCGGGCAGCGTCCGCGACCAATCAGCACAGTAGTGTTTAACTTTTGCGGCAAGATCAGTGATTGGTTGCGGGCCAAGACCGCGACCAATCACCGATTTGTGCGGCACATTTAAATAGCGGCTGCGACCAATTGGATGTCAGCGCCGCTCCCCGGTCCTCCCTTCACACCCTAGCCGCTGATGTCCCCCACAGTATCCGCATGGTGTTACAAAGGTCCGGACAATTGTGTTAAAAATCGCTGATTGGTCGCCGACGCTGGGCGCGACCAATCACCGATTTTGGCGCCAAAGTTAAATATCGGCCGCGACCAATCACCGATCTTGGCTCCACATTTAAACACCGCTGTACTGATTGGTCGCGGACGCTATTTAAATGTGGCGCCAAAATCGGTGATTGGTCGCGCCAATCAGCGATTTTTAACACAAATGCCTGGACCTTTGTAACACCATGCAGATACTGTGGGGACATCAGCGGCTAGGGTGTGAAGGGAGGACCGGGGAGCGGCGCTGACATCCATGCGGCTAGGGGGTGAAGGGAGGACCGGGGAGCGGCGCTGACATCCAATTGGTCGCGGCCGCTATTTAAATGTGCCGCACAAATCGGTGATTGGTCGCGGTCTTGGCCCGCGACCAATCACTGATCTTGCCGCAAAAGTTAAACACTACTGTACTGATTGGTCGCGGACGCTGCCCGCGACCAATCACCAATTTGGGCGCCAAATTTAAATATCGGCCGCGACCAATCACCGATCTTGGCTACACGATCTTGGCTCCCGGCTGCATCTCCGTCCCGCAGATGGGTCCGGCGGTCGATGTCCTTCTGCTGGTACCGGCCGGGAGATGAGCGCCTCGCGGCGCTCATCTCCCGGCTGCATCGCCGCTGAGCTCCTTCCCGCAGATGAGCCGCTAACGGCCGCCATCTTTTTTCAGAAATCCCGCGGCGCTGATTGGCCGCTGCCGGACCAATGAGCGACGCGGGATTTCCAGCACAGACGGACAAACAGACAGACAGACAGATGGGAAAAGACAATTATACAGTAGATTTTTTTATTTTTAACCAGTCTTTGGGGTCACACTATATAAATCCATGCCGTTTTCATGGATTTCTATAGTGTGACCAAATTGACAAGCACTTTCCAAGTGATGCTAAAATCGCTTGTAAAGCGCTTGTCAACCCGCATGTGGAAATGCATGTGAAGAGCGCTTCACTTCTGCATGTCCCTGGCAGGAAAAACGCATGTACAATCCGCATGTACAATCCGCATGTACAATCCGCATATACAATCCGCATGTACAATCCGCATGTACAATCCGCATGTACAATCCGCATATACAATCCGCATGTACAATCCGCATGTACAATCCGCATGTACAATCCGCATGTACAATCTGCATGTACAATCCGCATGTACAATCCGCATATACAATCCGCATGTACAATCCGCATGTACAATCCCCATGTACAATCCGCATGTACAATCCGCATATACAATCCGCATGTACAATCCGCATGTACAATCCGCGTGTACAATCCGCATGTACAATCCGCATGTACAATCCGCATGTACAATCCGCATGTACAATCCGCATGCGTTTTTTCTGCCAGGGAGATGCAGAAACGCTCAGGAAAAATCCGGAGCTTTTGTGCATCGTGGGCACATAGCCTAAGTCTCTGCATTTGTCTGCTTACACATCTGTACATTTCTGAACACATTCAGGAAAAATTGCAGTACATTTGTTAAAATTGGGCATATAGCATACTACAGGTGCTTCTCACAAAATTAGAATATCATCAAAAAGTTAATTTATTTCAGTTCTTCAATACAAAAAGTAAAACTCATATTATATAGAGTCATTACAGACAGAGTGATCTATTTCAAGTGTTTATTTCTGTTAATGCTATTATCTCAGTAAATTAGAATACTTTATAACACCAGCTTGAAAAATGTTTTTAAAATCTGAAATGTTGTCCTACTGAAATATATGTTCAGTAAATGCCCTCAATACTTGGCCAGGCTCCTTTTGCATCAATTACTGCATCAATGCGGCAATGCGGCATGGAGGCGATCAGCCTGTGACACTGCTGAGGTGTTATGGAAGCCCAGGTGGCTTTGATAGAAGCCTTCAGCTCGTCTGCATTGTTGGGTCTGGTGTCTCTCATCTTTCTCTTGACAATACCCCATAGATTCTCTATAATAGATTCTCTATGGGGTTAAGGTCAGGTGAGTTTGCTGCCAATCAAGCACAGTGATACTGTTGTGTAAACCAGGTATTGGTACTTTTGGCCGTGTGGACAGGTGCCAAGTCCTGCTGGAAAATGACATTTCCATCTCCATAAAGCTTGTGGGCAGAGGGAAGCATGAAGTGCTCTACAATGTCCTGGCAGACGGGTGCGCTGACTTTGGTCTTGATAAAACACAGTGGACCTACACCAGCAGATGACATGGCTCCCCAAACCATCACCGATTGTGGAAACTTCACACGAGACCTCCAGCAGCTTGGATTGTGGCCTCTCCACTCTTCCTCCAGACTCTGGGACCTTGATTTCCAAATTAAATGCAAAATTTACTTTCATCGGAAAACAACACCTTGGACCACTGAGCAACAGTCCAGGTGTTTTTCTCCTTGGCCCAGGTAAGATGCTTCTGGCGTTGTCTATTGGTGATGAGTGGCTCGACACAAGGAATGTGACACTTGTAGCCCATGTCCTGGATACGTCTGTGTGTGGTGGCTCTTGAAGCAATGACTCCAGCAGCAGTCCACTCCTTGTGAATCTTCCCCAAATGTTTGAATGTCCTTTCCTTAACAATCTTTTCAAGGCTGCGGTTATCCCGGTTGCTTGTGCACCTCTTCCTACCACACTTTTTCTTTCCACTCAACTTTCCATAAATATGCTTGGATACAGCACTCTGTTAACAGCCAGCTTCTTTAGCAATGACCTTTTGTGGTTTACACTCCTTGTGGAGTGTGTCAATGACTGCCTTCTGGACATCTGTCAAGTCAGCAGTCTTCCCCATGATTGTGGAGCCTACTGAAACAGACAAAGGGACCTTTTTAAATGCGTAAGAAGCCTTTGCAGGTGATTTTTGTTAATTATTCTAATTTACTGAGATAATGACTTTGTGTTTTCATTGGCTGTAAGCCATCATTATCAACATTAACAGAAATAAACACTTGAAATAGATCACTCTGTAATGACTCTGTATAATATATGAGTTTCACTTTTTGGATTGAAGAACTGAAATAAATTAACTTTTTGATGATATTCTAATTTTGTGAGAAGCACCTGTATGTTTGATGCATCTCATTAGCTAAGCTCAACCTCTTCCTTGCTTCACCTCAATTTGAGCCATAAATTGTGATATTTCATTTTGGTGCATTTTATGACTCCTTTTTGTCACACTTTTCTCATAACTATTTTTTTTATAACTGAGGGAAAATAACAAAATCTTATTTGTTGTACTCAAGTTTTCACAGAAACATCTGATAAAGTGTTGACTTATTTTTCTGAGTTAAACTCTTCCTTTTGGCCCTCTATATATTTGAGTTTGACAGCCCTGATGTAGATGGATGATGATGTGGCAAGAAGGGGCAGAGGGGCAGAGCCTCCTGGCTCTCAGCTTCGCTCTCCACTGCTCACAGGAGACAGCAGTTACTTCACAAATGTAACTGATAGAAAAGATGTCACGTAAGAGGGGGTCAGGGGAGCGATGTGCTGCAGGAGGGGGAAGATTAGCCAGGGGAGTGGTGTGCTGCAGGGAGAGGAGGATTATGCAGGGGAGTGATGTAATGCAGGAGGGGGAGGCTTAGGCAGGGAAGCGATGTGCTGCAGGAAGAGGTGGCTTATGCAGGGGAGTGATGTAATGCAATAGGAGAGGATTAGGCAGGGAGCGATATGCTGCAGGAAGTGCAGGATTTGGCAGAGGGCGATGTGGTGCAAGAGGGGATTTGGCAGTGGGTGATGTGCTGCAAGGAGGGGAGGATTAGACGGGAGCAATGTGCCGCAAGAGGGGGAGGTTTAGACAGGGGAGTGATGTGCTGCAGGAGTGGGAGAATTAAGCGGTGAGAAATATGCTGCAGGACGGGGAGGGTTAGGCAGGGGAGCAATGTGCTGCAGGTGGAAGGAGAATCTGTGACTACAGCCCAGTGTTTAAGGTTTATTGGAGCCTGTCTTTTATATATTTTATTGTTTTTTTTTCTGACAAAACTGCATAACATCTGACATGAAGTCCGCTTAGCAGTCACTGTCCCTGTAGATTGTTACTGTCCAGGTTCACCGCTGTCTCTTTTTGTTTTTAGTGCCAATCTGACAGCAGTGAAGGTTCCGCTGATAATGGCGGTCGGGTTCCGAATAGAATGTTCATGTCTGTTCTCATTGTAGTAACATCACGGAATATGCTAATTTCTTCTGACCACATCCGATGACTGAATAAAGGCGCCTCACCCACTTGTCTATGTCATCACTTTGTGGTGTCACAATGATCTAAGGGGATAAAAAAACGCTCCTGGCAGCTTTACAGTCATTCGTCCCTTCGTGTTAAAGGAGCAGGATGATAGAGCCGCACCATGCCAGCCAGAAGAAAAGAAAGTGGAGCCCTTCAAGATGATGAAGCAAGAAAGCAGACTGTGGAAGGCCATCCAGGACCAAGAGCATCATGAGGGCCTGGTAACGTATACTACACAACTGTTCTGTATATGCTCATGCCATGTAAACCTATGGTGGCCGATTCATCAAGGCTGGTGGATTTCTATACCAGCATTCATGAAGCGCCTATTGGAGGAACGTGCACCAAATTCATTAAAAAGACTAAACCTCTTAATGAACTTGACTCATCCTTAAAGGGGTTGTTCCCTTTCAATAAATGAATGTCCCTAGCTGCAGGTCATTTAATTAAAAAAAAGAGGTTCCACCATCTCAGAGCTGCAGCAGCTCAGTGCGCTCAGCTGGGCAGTCCGTCTGATTACATTTGTTGGCTGCGGCAGTATTGAGGTGATGTCAGTGCCATACACAATCCCAGGAATGGGTCAGGACAGCACAGTTTGATTCTTTATACCTGCAGCCAGGGTCATTCATTTATTGAAATATCCCCTTAAAGCTGACGTACTACACCTCAAGAAATGTACTCCAGTCAAAAGATGGAGTCAATTTCAGTCCTATTTTACACCACTTTTCCAGCCTAATTTGTAATAAGTTTTCAGGTAAAGCTAAGCCACAAGCGGTCCAGATAAGCTCTGTTCACTATTTAAGAAGTTAAAAGAGTGGGTGTAAAAAGGTCAGAGTATTCAAATGTAAGTTGCGCAGGAATTTACTGAGATTCAAACAGTTGTGCAACACATTTCCGGTGAAAACTGCTTGATGAAAAATGTTCCTTGAATAATATAACATTTCAGGTTAGTAGCATAAAGATCCTAATTCACTTTGTCTAAAGGAAGTTAGTTGGCAAATTTTTATTGTGTGAGCAATGAGGTTATGGAACTCTCTACCACATGAACTTGAAATACTTAATTTTCTAAAAAAAATTCAAGGAGGGCATATGTGTGCCTTTCTTGAATAATATAAAATTGCAGGTTATCCGTACTAGATTTTGTTATGGGACGTTGATCCAGGGAACTAGTCTGATTGCCATATGTGGAGTCGGGAAGGAATTTTTCCTCTAATATGGGGCAATTAGCATCTGCCTCATGGGGTTTTTGCCTTCCTCTGGATCAACACATTAGCTTTTAGGTTGAACTTGATGGACTTGTGTCTTTCAACCTTAAAACTATGAAACTGTCCATGTATTGAGGTTCAAGGGTGAAGCCCAGGGTTCATTTGGAAACATCAGAAATGGTGTGTTTTGCGCCCAGTCTGTCCAAGGAAGCCTGTTTGAGCCAACGGCCTCAGAAATATCCTAACATTTAAGAAAGTAGCAATAGTTAGGGTTGGCTGAACCATTCTAGCCTTAAGTTTGCCCCTCCAGTCAGTATCTACTATGTAGATGCAATCAAGGCCCTGCAATAAGTCTTTATCGCTGTACAGAGCTGAAAGAGTGAAGGCCAGAGTTCCTTTGGAACCTGTAGGATAGACTGGCTTTTGCCAAGTCTTTCCAAAGAAGCTTTTTTGAGCCATAGGCCTCAGACAGGTCCTAACAAGAAAGTGGCATTAGATAGGTTTTTCTTTAGTTAGGATTGATTCAACTACTCAAGCCTCAAGCGCACTCCTCCGGCCAGCAGCTACTCTGTAGATGCAACCCTGGGCCTATGGTAAGTATCTATCCCTGTACAGGGGTGTAATGGTAAAAACCAGGGTTCCCTTGGGATCTGCAGAATGGAGTAGCTTGCGCCAAGTCTGTCCGAGGAAGTCTGTTTGAGCCAACAGCCTTAAACAGATCCCAGTATTTAGGAAAAAAAAGCTTTAGTTAGAGTTGAATCAACCACTATAGCCTCAAGCTCGCTCCTCCGGCCAGCAGCTACTCTGTAGATGCAGCCCTGGGCCTATGGTAAGTATCTATCCCTGTACAGGGGTGTAATGGTAAAGGCCAGGGTTCCCTTGGGATCTGCAGAATGGAGTAGCTTGCGCCAAGTCTGTCCGAGAAAGCCTTTTTGAGCTGATGGATTTAAACAAATTTCAACATTTAGGAAAAAAGCATTAATCTATTTCAGTTAGAGTTAATTCAATTACTCTAGCATAAAGATCCTAATTCACTTTGTCTAAAGGAAGTTAGTTGGCAAATTTTTTTTGTGTGAGCAATGAGGTTATGAAACTCTCTACCACATGAAATTGAAATACTTAATTTTCTAAAAAAAATTCAAGGAGGGCATGTGTGTGCCTTTCTTGAATAATATAAAATTGCAGGTTATCCGTACTAGATTTTGTTATGGGACGTTGATCCAGGGAACTAGTCTGATTGCCATATGTGGAGTCGGGAAGGAATTTTTCCCCTAATATGGGGCAATTAGCATCTGCCTCATGGGGTTTTTGCCTTCCTCTGGATCAACACATTAGCTTTTAGGTTGAACTTGATGGACTTGTGTCTTTCAACCTTAAAACTATGAAACGGTCCCTGTATAGAGGTTCAAGGGTGAAGCCCAGGGTTCATTTGGAAACATCAGAAATGGTGTGTTTTGCGCCCAGTCTGTCCAAGGAAGCCTGTTTGAGCCAACGGCCTCAGAAATATCTTAACATTTAAGAAAGTAGCAATAGTTAGGGTTGGCTGAACCATTCTAGCCTTAAGTTTGCCCCTCCAGTCAGCATCTACTATGTAGATGTAATCAAGGCCCTGTAATAAGTCTTTATCGCTGTACAGGGCTGTAAGAGTGAAGGCCAGAGTTCCTCTGGAACCTGTAGGATAGACTGGCTTTTGCCAAGTCTTTCCAAAGAAGCTTTTTTGAGCCATAGGCCTCAGACAGGTCCTAACAAGAAAGTGGCATTAGATAGGTTTTTCTTTAGTTAGGATTGATTCAACTACTCAAGCCTCAAGCGCACTCCTCCGGCCAGCAGCTACTCTGTAGATGCAACCCTGGGCCTATGGTAAGTATCTATCCCTGTACAGGTGTGTAATGGTAAAAACCAGGGTTCCCTTGGGATCTGCAGAATGGAGTAGCTTGCGCCAAGTCTGTCCGAGGAAGTCTGTTTGAGCCAACAGCCTTAAACAGATCCCTGTATTTAGGAAAAAAAAGCTTTAGTTAGAGTTGAATCAACCACTATAGCCTCAAGCTCGCTCCTCCGGCCAGCAGCTACTCTGTAGATGCAGCCCTGGGCCTATGGTAAGTATCTATCCCTGTACAGGGGTGTAATGGTAAAGGCCAGGGTTCCCTTGGGATCTGCAGAATGGAGTAGCTTGCGCCAAGTCTGTCCGAGAAAGCCTTTTTGAGCTGATGAATTTAAACAAATTTCAACATTTAGGAAAAAAGCATTAATCTATTTCAGTTAGAGTTAATTCAATTACTCTAGCATAAAGATCCTAATTCACTTTGTCTAAAGGAAGTTAGTTGGCAAATTTTTATTGTGTGAGCAATGAGGTTATGAAACTCTCTACCACATGAAATTGAAATACTTAATTTTCTAAAAAAAATTCAAGGAGGGCATGTGTGTGCCTTTCTTAAATAATATAAAATTGCAGGTTATCCGTACTAGATTTTGTTATGGGACGTTGATCCAGGGAACTAGTCTGATTGCCATATGTGGAGTCGGGAAGGAATTTTTCCCCTAATATGGGGCAATTAGCATCTGCCTCATGGGGTTTTTGCCTTCCTCTGGATCAACACATTAGCTTTTAGGTTGAACTTGACAGACTTGTGTCTTTCAACCTTAAAACTATGAAACGGTCCCTGTATAGAGGTTCAAGGGTGAAGCCCAGGGTTCATTTGGAAACATCAGAAATGGTGTGTTTTGCGCCAAGTCTGTCCAAGGAAGCCTGTTTGAGCCAATGGCCTCAGAAATATCCTAACATTTAAGAAAGTAGCAATAGTTAGGGTTGGCTGAACCATTCTAACTTTAAGTTTGCCCCTCCAGTCAGCATCTACTATGTAGATGCAATCAAGGCCCTGTAATAAGTCTTTATCACTGTACAGGGCTGTAAGAGTGAAGGCCAGAGTTCCTTTGGAACCTGTAGGATAGACTGGCTTTTGCCAAGTCTTTCCAAAGAATCTTTTTTGAGCCATAGGCCTCAGACAGGTCCTAACAAGAAAGTGTCATTAGATAGGTTTTTCTTTAGTTAGGATTGATTCAACTACTCAAGCCTCAAGCGCACTCCTCCGGGCAGCAGCTACTCTGTAGATGCAACCCTGGGCCTATGGTAAGTATCTATCCCTGTACAGGTGTGTAATGGTAAAAACCAGGGTTCCCTTGGGATCTGCAGAATGGAGTAGCTTGCGCCAAGTCTGTCCGAGGAAGTCTGTTTGAGCCAACAGCCTTAAACAGATCCCAGTATTTAGGAAAAAAAAGCTTTAGTTAGAGTTGAATCAACCACTATAGCCTCAAGCTCGCTCCTCCGGCCAGCAGCTACTCTGTAGATGCAGCCCTGGGCCTATGGTAAGTATCTATCCCTGTACAGGGGTGTAATGGTAAAGGCCAGGGTTCCCTTGGGATCTGCAGAATGGAGTAGCTTGCGCCAAGTCTGTCCGAGAAAGCCTTTTTGAGCTGATGGATTTAAACAAATTTCAACATTTAGGAAAAAAGCATTAATCTATTTCAGTTAGAGTTAATTCAATTACTCTAGCATAAAGATCCTAATTCACTTTGTCTAAAGGAAGTTAGTTGGCAAATTTTTATTGTGTGAGCAATGAGGTTATGAAACTCTCTACCACATGAAATTGAAATACTTAATTTTCTAAAAAAAATTCAAGGAGGGCATGTGTGTGCCTTTCTTGAATAATATAAAATTGCAGGTTATCCGTACTAGATTTTGTTATGGGACGTTGATCCAGGGAACTAGTCTAATTGCCATATGTGGAGTCGGGAAGGAATTTTTCCCCTAATATGGGGCAATTAGCATCTGCCTCATGGGGTTTTTGCCTTCCTCTGGATCAACACATTAGCTTTTAGGTTGAACTTGATGGACTTGTGTCTTTCAACCTTAAAACTATGAAACGGTCCCTGTATAGAGGTTCAAGGGTGAAGCCCAGGGTTCATTTGGAAACATCAGAAATGGTGTGTTTTGCGCCAAGTCTGTCCAAGGAAGCCTGTTTGAGCCAACGGCCTCAGAAATATCCTAACATTTAGGAAAGTAGCAATAGTTAGGGTTGGCTGAACCATTCTAACCTTAAGTTTGCCCCTCCAGTCAGCATCTACTATGTAGATGCAATCAAGGCCCTGTAATAAGTCTTTATCACTGTACAGGGATGTAAGAGTGAAGGTCAGAGTTCCTTTGGAACCTGTAGGATAGACTGGCTTTTGCCAAGTTTTTCCAAAGAAGCTTTTTTGAGCCATAGGCCTCAGACAGGTCCTAACAAGAAAGTGTCATTAGATAGGTTTTTCTTTAGTTAGGATTGACTCAACTACTCAAGCCTCAAGCACACTCCTCCGGCCAGCAGCTACTCTGTAGATGCAACCCTGGGCCTATGGTAAGTATCTATCCCTGTACAGGGGTGTAATGGTAAAAATAAGGGTTCCCTTGGGATCTGCAGAATGGAGTAGCTTGCGCCAAGTCTGTCCGAGGAAGTCTGTTTGAGCCAACAGCCTTAAACAGATCCCAGTATTTAGGAAAAAAAAGCTTTAGTTAGAGTTGAATCAACCACTATAGCCTCAAGCTCGCTCCTCCGGCCAGCAGCTACTCTGTAGATGCAACCCTGGGCCTATGGTAAGTATCTATCCCTGTACAGGGGTGTAATGGTAAAGGCCAGGGTTCCCTTGGGATCTGCAGAATGGAGTAGCTTGCGCCAAGTCTGTCCGAGGAAGTCTTTTTGAGCCAATGGCCTTAGACAGAACCCATCATTTAGTAATAAAAAAGCTTTAGTTAGAGTTATAGCCTCAAGCTCGCTCCTCTGGCCAGCAGCTACTCTGTAGATGCAACCCTGAGCATGTGGTAAGTCTCCATTCCTGTAAAGGGGTGTAATGGTAAAGATCAGGGTTCCTTTTGACCTGCTTATGCCAAGTCTGTCAAAGGAAGCCTTTTTGAGCTGATGGCTCTAAACAGATCCTAATGTTTAGGAAAAAAGCTTATGTGTATTTCAGTTAGATTAAAAGTAAAGCCAACAAAAGAGAATTTAACTTTCCCCAAAAAATCAATTATTAATATAGCATTTACCTGCCCAGATCTCAGAACTAATGCACTATTAGGATGTAGCAATCCCATATAATTTTGTGTGCAGTTTTAATACTATGTAATCACCCCCCTCCATTAATTGGTAATATGTGAGTGGTTGTCGCATCAGTATTTTGCACCTGTATTGCTGTCATCGTTATTATATGGTATGATTAGTACTGAGACCTAGGCAGGTAAACACTGTTGCCCTTTTTTCCTGTGTTAATTCTTGAATTTTGGTGGGAATTTAAATTTGTCTTTGCTTTTAATGTTAGTGTAGGGACTCGCAAGTATGAGGACCCTTGACGCGGGTTGCGAGCTTGTGTATTTTGGCCAAAATATTTACTAATACCTCATATATATCATATATATTTTTTGCACGTTATTTTTATTCAGGGTGCAGCCAGACCCATCAATGTTGGCCTTGTAAACTAGGGTGTCTGTCTTCATGGGGTGTAGTTAAAAAGTGCTGGGCAGCCCGCCTAATCTAATAGTTTGGGCTTCACTAATAGGCTGTAAGCCAGACATTGTGCACTACCTATGTGTGACCAGTGCCCTATACAAGGCTTATTTGTGTGCAGTTTTAATACTAAGCTATCACCCCCTCCATGAATTGGTAGGTTGTGAGTGGTTGTCTCATCAATATTTTGCACCTGTGTTGCTGACTTCTTCATTATATGGGTTTGCTGCATCCTTGTAATTATTGTTGCTGTATTTGCGGTGTTAATTCTTGAATTTTGGTGGGAACTTTAATTCCTTGTTTTTGTGACTTTGCTTTTAATGTTAGTGTAGGGACTCGCAAGTATGAGGACCCTTGAGCAGGTTGCGAGCTTGTATATTTTGGCCAAAATATCGACCAATACCTCATATATATCATATATATTTTTTACATGCTATTTTTATTCAGGGTGCAGCCAAGCCCATCTACAGGTGCATCTCACAAAATTAGAATATCACCATAAAAGTTAATTTATTTCAGTTCTTCAATACAAAACGTGAAACTCATATATTATATAGAGCCATTACACACAGAGTGATCTATTTCACGTGTTTATTTCTGTTAATGTTGATGATTATGGCTTACAGCCAATGAAAACTCAAAAGTCATTATTTCAATTAATTAGAATACCTTATAACAACAGCTTGAAAAATGTTTTCAAAATCCAAAATGTTATCCTACTGAAATGTATGTTCAATAAATGCCCTCAATACTTGGTCGGGGATCCTTTTACATCAATTACTGCATCAATGCGGCAATGTGGCATGGAGGGATCAGCCTGTGGCACTGCTGAGGGGTTATGGAAGCCCAGGTGGCTTTGATAGAAGCCTTCAGCTCGTCTGCATTGTTGGGTCTGGTGTCTCTCATTTTCCTCTTGACAATACCCCATAGATTCTTTATGGGGTTAAGGTCAGGTGAGTTTGCTGCCAATCAAGCACAGTGATACTGTTGTTTTAAACCAGGTATTAGTACTTTTGTCAGTGTGGACAGGGGCCAAGTCCTGCTGGAAAATGAAATGTCCATCTCCAAAAAGCTTGGCGTAGCTAAGGTTTTGGTTCAGGGGGCCGAAACTTCTGAGTGGGCCTCTAACCAGGTAACCCTGATTCCAACTATAGCGGCGCACCCAGATAGTGGATGTAGGAAAACCTCAGCAGATGACCGCGCTGTTACTAAAAATAATCTCTATACAAAGACCAGCACTGATATTACCGCCATATGGTGACATATATTGATAGATGCCAGTCCTGCAGAACATATAAGAGATCACAGCTCAGTTATATATAGTACCTTACAGCTGACGTTCTTTCTGATTAAATTGTTCACTTTTCCCGTCTTTTCCATCTGGCCCAGACCGACACGACAACTTCTCCAGCCAGGACTCAGAGTCTCAGGTCTGCAGAGATCACAACAAAGACACATTTGACTCCTTACATTTCAGGCACTGACCACATCTATCCCCAACCTGCACAAACTTCTCATCCTGCTGATACCCCAATACTGAGCCTCTGCTGCAAAATGTGTCCCTATTACTGCACCTACTGTGTGCCCTCTAGATGGTAAAACAAACCTCTAAAATAAAGTAATGCCGTGTGCAAGTGTCCTAGAAAACAGTGCCCACATTGTGCCCCCTAGAAAGTAATAGTGCCCCTTCGACAGTCACGATAACCTGAGTTCCCCTATAACAATAAGTGCCCACCTAAGATTTAATAATGTCCTGAGTCTCCCCCCATGTAGAGCTCCGCTCTAACCAGTATGATGTTCTCCTATTCACTATATAATTCCCCCTCACTGTATAGTACCCCCACACAGTATACTGACCCCTTAGTAGCCCCCAAGCTGATGGCTCCCACACTGTATGATGGCCTCCACACCATACAAAGATCCCACATTATCTCCCACACTGTATGATGGCCCCCACACTGTTCAAAGAACCCACATTATCTCCCACACTGTATAAATAGAGTACATATAGTATAATGCACCAGATAGTCCTCAATATAGTATAATGCACTCCCCATAGTCCTTCGTATAGTATAATGCGCCCCCATAGGCAGAGTCTGTAGTATAATGTGCCCCCCTCCTCATAGGCAGAGTCTGTGATATAATGCCCCCCCCATCTCATAGGCAGCATCTGTAGTATAATGCCCCACCTATAGGCAGAGTCTGTAGTAAAATGCACCCCCCATAGGCAGAGTCTGTAGTATAATGCTCCCCCTCTTATAGGTAGAGTCTGTAGTACAATGTCCCCCCATAGGCAGAGTCTGTAGTCTACTGCTCTCCCCTGCTCATAAACAGAGTCTGTAGTATAATGCCCCCCATAGGCAGAGTCTGTAGTAGAATGCCCCCCCATAGACAGTGGCTTTAGTATAATGCTCCCCCCCTCCCCATAGACAGTCTGTAGTATAATGCCCCCCCTCCCCATAGGCAGAGTCTTTAGTATAATGCCCCCCCTCTCTGTGGGCAGAGTCTTTAGGATAATGCTCCCCCATAGGCAGAGTCTGTAGTATAATGCACCTCCCCCTTCCCATAGGCAGAGTCTGTAATATAATGCCGCCCCCCACCCGGCAAAAAATAAATAAACAGTACTCATCTCTCCTCCTGGTTCCCTCGCTGCTCAGAGCACCCAGCACGCACACATCTTCAGCACAGCGGGCTGGGCGCCAAGTGATGATGTCAGAGACGTCAGTCACAGAAGGGACTAATGGGAGAGAGATCCGCGCTCCCTCTCTCATCAGTAAACTTGCGGCGGTGGCGGGCAGTGGGGCCCGATGCTGACACCAGGGGCATGCTAGATACAGTTACACTGGCGTAGCCCTGGATGGGCCCCCTAAGAGCGAGGGGCCCGGGGCCACCGCCCCCTTTGCCCCCCTGGTAGCTTGATACTGTGGCAGAGGGAAGCATGAAGTGCTCTAAAATTTCCTGGTAGACGGCTGCGCTGACTTTTGTGTTGAAAAAACACAGTGGACCTACACCAGCAGATGACACGGCTCCCCAAACCATCACTGATTGTGGAAACTTCACACTAGACCTCAAGCAGATTGGATTGTGGCCTCTCCACTCTTCTTCCAGACTCTGGGACCTTGATTTCAAATGAAAATTGGAACTCTGGACATCTGTCAAGCCAGCAGTCTTCATCATGATTGTCATGATTGTGGAGCCTACTAAAACAGACTAAGGGACCTTTTTAAATGCTTAGGAAGTCTTTGCAGGTGTTTTTTGTTAATTATTTTAATTTACTGAGTTAATGACTTTTGTGTTTTCATTGGCTATAAGCCATAATCATCAACATTAACAGAAATAAACACTTGAAATAGATCACTGTGTTTGTAATGACTCTATATAATATATGAGGTTCACTTTTTGCATTGAAGAACTGAAATAAATTAACTTTTTGATGATATTCTAATTTTGTGAGATGCACCTATATGTTATGGCCTTGTAAATTAGAGTGTCTATCTTCATGGGGTGCACTTAAATAGTGCTGGGCAGCCCGTGTTCTTGCCTCAGCAGCGAATTTAGCTATCCAGGGAATCTAGTCACTTTATGTGTATATCAGTTCTGACATTATGTTGCTTGCATTTGAATCCTGTCTCTTTTTTATTGTTTGATAACTGCACTGTCTGCTAGTGATTTAATGTATTTGCTCTAGTTTCAATTTGCAATGCATTATGGGAAAGTTCCAAGAGCATTGTGAGACAGTTCTTGTTGCATTGTGGTCCTGTTCTTGTCACAGTTTGGGCAGCGACCATTATTTCCTCTTCTCTTCTGATGGAGAAGTTCCCTTATCACTCATCTTGTAAAGTGGCACAGAGCGGTAGTCGTGACTGAACGTCGGTCTGATTTCGCTCTGGCACTTTACAGACAATGGGTGTCCCAGTCCCAGTGTGCTCTAGGGTATGGGGTGCAGCACACTCTCTTGTAGGCCGCAGGCCTCCACTGCCTTCAGGCTTCTGTCCTCAGAAGCCGCCGCACACAATTTAGGGGACACGAAGTTCTTTGTAACAGTCAAACATATACTTGACAGTTCAAGTTCATCAGGTGGGTACAGATGGGATAAGGCACAGCAATTCACATTATCCTCCTTCTTAGCATAACTCCTCTTCAGCCCTGTTGCTAGCTCATCCTGTATTTCTCGTCCACCTCTGCAGTGCACCCGGGACTGGCCTTCAACTTCCATCTATGCAGGTCCCTGTCCATCTTCCTTTGTACTTCAGAGCACACAAAGTGTCCGGCAGCTCCTATGCCAGACCTTAGGCTCTGGACGTGACTGGAGCGACTGCTCTGGATCCCAGTAATGCCTCCCACTGCCTGGAACATTGAGTACTATATACAGTGGGTACGGAAAGCATTCAGACCCCTTTACATCTTTCACTCTTTGTTTCATTGCAGCCATTTGGTAAATTCTAAAAAGTTCTTTTTTTTTTCTCATTAAAGTCCACTGTGCACCCCATCTTGACTGAAAAAAAACAGAAATGTAGAAATTTTTGCAAATTTATTAAAAAAGGAAAACTGAAATATCACATGGTCATAAGTATTCAGACCCTTTGCTCATATTTAAGTCACATGCTGTCCATTTCTTGTGATCCTCCTTGAGATGGTTCTACTCTTTCATTGGAGTCCAGCTGTGTTTAATTAAACTGATAGGACTTGATTTGGAAAAGCACACACCTGTCTATATAAGACCTCACAGCTCACAGTGCATGTCAGACCAAATGAGAATCATGAGCTCAAAGGAACTGCCTGTTACGATGTTAGTAGATACCCTGAAGTCCAATGGCGTGGGCCAAAAGCAGAGACTGAGACAAGAGTAGTGTGAAAGTCTATTTTAAACTCAAGTGCAAAAGATCACAGCAAACAGTTTATGAAGGTAAGTTCATTCCAAACAATACTTCTTAGAACCTAATCTGTAAGGCACGGCCTTCATTACTATTAGGGTATGTAAACGTTAACGATAGTCCAAGTTTACTTAGGTACAGTAATATGCAAACAGAAATAAGGATAGTAAGCAGACGTAGGCATTCCTCAGTTGATTGTGGACTCACGTAGTGCAGAAGAGAAGACAAACTGGAATATGGATCTGGATATTGAAGAATGCAGGAGGTGCAGCGGAGGAAACAGCGATGTCTTAAGCAGAGCTGGAGCCGGGTATTTAAACACAGAGCAAGATGGTGACTATACCAGAGGTGTAGAGATCCAGGAGAAGTTTTCTTCAGGAAGACAAAAGTTCAGAGATCCCAGCGTGAGTGAACAACAGCCAGTGGTTCCTTTCAGCAGAAGTCCCCTTAGCAGAGGATTCAGGCAGCAATCCTTTCAGCGGATGACTAGGAGTAAACACAAGGTCAGCAAGACTCTATTCAGAGGGCTAGCAAAGGTGAGTAGAAAGCTAAAAGCACACAATACTCAGGCAAGGCATGATTGCAACACATACAGTTTAAGTAGGTCCACAGGCAGGAAACACATGACCCCAGTGAGGCAATGGAAGCCATCTTGGCTAAGGGAAAAACTACTGGCAAAGTAAAATTAAACCTGGCATCCTGACACTGCCCAAGGAGCTTAGAAACAGAATTGTGGCAAGGCACAGATCTGGCCAAGTTTACAAAAGAATTTCTGCATTAGTCAAGGGTCCTAAGAACACAGTGGCCTCCATAATCCTTAAGTGGAAGAAGTTTGGGACCACCAGAAGTCTTCCTAGACCTGGCCGTCCAGCTAAACTGAGCAATCGTGGGAGAAAAGCCTTGGTGAGAGAGGTAAAGATGAACCCCAAGATCACTGTGGCTCAGCTCCAAAGATGCAGTAGGGAGATGGGAGAAAGTTGCATAAAGTCAACTATCACTGCAGCCCTCCACAAGTCGAGCCTTTATGGCAGAGTGGCCCAACGGAAGCCTCTCCTCAGTGCAAGACATATGAAAGCCTGCACAGAGTTTGCTTAAAAACACATGAAGGACTCCCAGTCTATGAGAAATAAGATTCTTTGGTCTGATGAGACTAAGATAGAACTTTTTGGTAATAATTCTAAGGGGTCACCTGCCCAATACAATCCCAACAGTGAAACATGGTGGTGGCAGCATCATGGGGGTGTTTTTCAGCTGCAGGGACAGGACGACTGGTTGGAATTGAAAGAAACATGAATGCGGCCAAGTACACAGATATCCTGGATGAAAACCTCTTCCAGAGTGCTCTGGACCTCAGACTTGGCCGAAGGTTCACCTTCCAACAAGACAATGACCCTATGCACACAGTTAAAATAACAAAGGAGTGGCTTCAGAACAACTCTGTGACCATTCTAGACTGGCCCAGCCAGAGCCCTGACCTAAACCCAATTGAACATCTCTGGAGAGACCTGAAAATGGCTGTCCACCAACGTTCACCATCCAACCTGACAGAACTGGAGAGGATCTGCAAGGAAGAATGGCAGAGGAACCCCAAATCCAGGTGTGAAAAACTTGTTGCATCATTCCCAAGAAGACTCATGGATGCACTAGCTCAAAAGGGGGCTTCTACTCAATACTGGTCATTTGGTCTTACATGCACTGTGAGCTGTGAGGTCTTATATAGACAGGTGTGTGCCTTTCCAAATCAAGTCCTATCAGTTTAATTAAACACAGCTGGACTCCAATGAAAGAGTAGAACCATCTCAAGGAGGATCACAAGGAAATGGACAGCATGTGACTTAAATATGAGCAAAGGGTCTGAATACTTATGACCATGTGATATTTCAGTTTTCCTTTTTTAATAAATTTGCAAAAATTTCTACATTTCTGTTTTTTTCAGTCAAGATGGGGTGCAGAGTGGACTTTAATGAGAAAAAAATGAACTTTTTAGAATTTACCAAATGGCTGCAATGAAACAAAGAGTGAAAAATTTAAAGGGGTCTGAATGCTTTCCGTACCCACTGTACTTCAATAAAACTCACCCTATAGATACCCTAGCCTGAACCTGCATGTCAACGGAGATGGGCATCCTACATATAGATGACAATGGCACCCTTGCTGAACGGCAGCTGCCCCTAGACCCTAAAAGTCCCTTATTCGTACTTACATAGACCAAAGATCTGACAGTCTACCAGAAACTGGTACAGATATCACATCAAACAATCAATCCTCAGTGTGTACTAAATGATTAAAGTGACAACAGTGAATAAAGTGACAATGTGCAAATTTATAAAAACACCCAAGAACGTTCCTAATATCTTTGGACCTCCAAGCCAAAGGATACATTCGGGCATCCAAACAAAGGCTACAATCAGCCCTGTTCAACACCCTAGATGCTGATTACCTGCCTTATAGTGGAGGGTGACACCCTAGTTAATGTTGACACTGTGGCGCCCCCGCTCCACGGCGGCTATCCCTGGATAACCCTAGCCAGCCCTGGAATTAATCACCCATAGAGGTATCAATGACATAAATGATCACAAGACTAAACAATAAAAAGAACTTATCTTGATAAAGTGCAATACTGATGCGTATCATCTTTATGCCGCATGTCCCGATTTTAAAGAGATTTAATAAAATTTGTATTTTAGGGTTTATGTTATACTTATGTCTTATGGTATCCTAAGCTTATCTTATGCTATACTCACATTATGCATTAACACTTCACATGCTGTTACATCACCATTATACATTACATAAGACACATATCACTTTTAGATATAAAACCGCAAGACAGTATTCACATGAGGTGTTTGTTGTCTTCAGGGGCAGGAACAGGGTAAGACAGTCCACATCCCTACAGTTTTGTATCTTGGGCTCTGTGCACACAGCCTGCTCCAAGCTTAGCCGGTAAGAGCCCTATCTATGTGGTACAATATGTAACATACCTGGCGGCGTCCTTGCATGGTGGTCCATCTCCCACTGTGCAAGAGGGCGCACTTGATCTCCTGTCCAGAATGTCTCTCTGGCTTCCCTCCATGCTGTCTGTTTGTGTCTGTTTCTGCTGCTTAAGGGCGGCGCCCGATCTCTTCCTGCCTTTTGTACCTGCTGTGGGTCACACCCCTTGTGCGTCCTCAGCCTATTGCTGTCTGTCACTTGGTATATAGCTCAGCAGCTCCCTTCTATCCCCGCCTGAGCATAGTGTTTCCTTCAGTGTGTGCTTGCACTCTGAAGGTGCCAGGTCCCGTCTCTTGTCTCCTGCTTTTTGTATCAGTTCCCGTGTCTGAACTGAGTCCTGTATTTCTCCTGCTTTGCGGTTTCAGTTCCCGTGTCTGAACTGAGTCCTGTATGTCTCCTGCTTTGCGGTATCAGCTCCCGTGTCTGAACTGAGTCCTGTATGTCTCCTGCTTTGCGGTATCAGCTCCCGTGTCTGAACTGACTCCTTTCTGCGTTCTCTTGTCTGTCCTGTCTGAACACGCTCCTAGCCTGTTCCTCTCGCCTTCTAGTGGCCGATTTCCTAGACCCGCTCCTGTGTCTGGTCTGTCCTGTCTGAACACGCTCCTTGCCTGTTCGTTCCGCCTCTCTGGGGGCCGTATTCCCAGACCCGCTCCTGTATCCCTCTGCAGTGTCGGTCTCCTCCGTACACTCAGTTCCAGTCTGAACTCTCTCCTGTCCTTTACCTGTTTTGCCTCTATGTCCGTTCCCTTCCTTTTTCTGCAGAGTCTGAACTCGTACCTAACTCCTGCTTGTTGTCTCTGCAAGTACTGTGTGAGTATCTGGCTCTGTCTTTCCCTTCCTGTCTGTTCCGTGTGAACAGAGCCCTGTCCTCCCTGCTCAGCCTTGTCTGCACTCTAGCTGTGCTTGCCTGTAACCCTCTGCCTGTATTGTTCCTGAGTCCCGGTGTGTACTGGGTCCTATCCCGCCTGTGTTCCTACCTGCTAGTGCCTCCCTGTCTGCACTCTAGCTGTGCTTGCCTTTACCCCCCTGCCTGCATACCCGCCTGCCTGCATACCAGTCGTGCCTGCCTATACCCTCCAGTCTGTGTGCCAGCCTACCAGCCTGTTCCTGTATTTCCCTGTGTGGGTCAACAGCCGTGTCCGGGGTCTGTCCTGGAGTAGCACCTGGTCCCTCTGCTCGGTTCCTCCTTGGTGCACTGGCGTCGTATGCCGTCGTGCGACCCTGGTCGGATCGGGTGAATACTTAGTCACGCCCCTCCAGGCATTCACTCTCCGGCACGGTCCAGTGGAATCACTACCAATCACACGCACACGCCGCTTAGCCCGGGCGTGTGCATAACAGCATGCTCAGGCCATGGTTCCCGTTGAGCCCCACGGCCTTCGCTCTTTGAGAAGTTTTTCCAGCGAATACATGCATTAAAATAAATAAATAAATTTTTTTCCCCCCTTTAGCTGAGTTCCAGGCGAATTACGCACCCGTCCAGATGGATCTATCAGCCCTCGTTCCTGCGGATCCGCCACGTTACTATGGGGATCCAAGACAGTGTCGTGCATTTGTGGAGCAATGCATGCTACACTTTAAGGCCTACCCTCTCTATTTTCCTTCCGATTGGGCTAAAGTGGCCTTTATGATTGACTACCTAGCGGGTGATGCCTTGAAATGGGTCACCCCCCTATGGGAAGCATGGGATCCTGTCATCCTTGACCTGCAGGCCTTCCTGGTGGCCTTTCGTATGGTCTTCGAGGACCCTAACTCTGAAGCCCCTGCTGAAGCTTCACTTCCCAATATCCCGGAGCAGCCCCGACGGGTAATGTGTGTGGGTAGCGCAATAGTCCTCCAGCCCAATGAGACTACTGCCCACCCAGAATCCTCACAGGGTGACTACGCTTTCCGGAATACTTCTCTCAACCTCAAGAGGCAGTCCAGACGTGCTAGACTTAGAGGCAAGCCGTCACGCCAGGGTCTGTCCTCCCTGAGACCTCCTGACCCCAACCTTGAAGTCCCTACTGAAGCTTCATCCCCCTGTATCCCGGAGAAACCCCAATGGGTAATGTGCGTGGGTAGTGCACCAGTTCTCCTGGCCGAAGAGACTTCTGCCCATCCAGACTCCACACAGGAGAACTTCCTGCACCCGGCATCAGATGCTTCTTTCTCTTTAACCGGTGTGCATGTCCAAGGATGCTCCAAAGCTGTGGTTACCTCAGAGTCTGTGCACCTCTACTACCTGGCGGAGGATCCCCTGTTGCCTCCTGAACCCTCCGGGATACCACTCGATGACAAATGGAGAGAGACTTCTCTACACCCGGTACTCAATACTTTGTCCGCTTCGTCCTGTGAGCCTGACAATGGGTACCCCAAAGTGGTAGTTACCTCCGAGTCTCTACACCCCTCCGACCAGGCGGAGGATCTCCAGTTGTCTCCTGAACCCTTCGGGGTGCTACCTGGTAGCGAAAGGACAGAGACTCTCCTATACTCTGTACCTGATACCTCGCTCGCTTCGTCCAGTGAGTCCAACTTAGTGTACTCCGAAGCAGAGGTTACTTCTGAGTCTCTACACCCCTCCGACCAGGCGGAGGACCTCCAGTTGTGTTCAGAATCCTTCGGGGTGCCACCTGGTGGTGAATGGACAGAGACTTTCCTATATCCTGGATCTGATACCTCGCTTGCTTCGTCCAGTGAGTCCGACCTAGTGTACTCTGAAGCAGAGGTTACCCGTGAGTCTCTACACCCCTCTGACCAGGCGGAGGACCGCCAGCTGTCTCCAGAACCCTTCGGGGTGCCACCTGGTGGTGAATGGACAGAGACTTTCCTATACTCGGTACCCGATACCTCGCCTGCTTCCTCCAGTGAGTCCGACCTAGTGTACTCTGAAGCAGAGGTTACCCGTGAGTCTCTACACCCCTCTGACCAGGCGGAGGACCGCCAGCTGTCTCCAGAACCCTTCGGGGTGCCACCTGGTGGTGAATGGACAGAGACTTTCCTATACTCGGTACCCGATACCTCGCCTGCTTCCTCCAGTGAGTCCGACCTAGTGTACTCTGAAGCAGTTGTTTTCTCTGAGCCTCTGCACTCTTCTGACCCGGCGGAGGACCTCCAGTTGTTTCCTGAATCCTCCGGGATACCACCAGATAACAAAGAGACAGTGACTTTTCCTCATTATGTACGTGATAACCCGTCTATTTCTTCCTGTGAGCTTGACAAGATGTACCTCGAAGCAGAGATTACCCTTAAGTCTCTGTCCCCCTCCAACCCAGTGAACGACTGGCCCTCGAATTCCCTGCGGAAGATTCTGGCAGGCCTGAAGAAGAGGGGGCGTAAGGGGGGAGGTACTGTAACATACCTGGCGGCGTCCTTGCATGGTGGTCCATCTCCCACTGTGCAAGAGGGCGCACTTGATCTCCTGTCCAGAATGTCTCTCTGGCTTCCCTCCATGCTGTCTGTTTGTGTCTGTTTCTGCTGCTTAAGGGCGGCGCCCGATCTCTTCCTGCCTTTTGTACCTGCTGTGGGTCACACCCCTTGTGCGTCCTCAGCCTATTGCTGTCTGTCACTTGGTATATAGCTCAGCAGCTCCCTTCTATCCCCGCCTGAGCATAGTGTTTCCTTCAGTGTGTGCTTGCACTCTGAAGGTGCCAGGTCCCGTCTCTTGTCTCCTGCTTTTTGTATCAGTTCCCGTGTCTGAACTGAGTCCTGTATTTCTCCTGCTTTGCGGTTTCAGTTCCCGTGTCTGAACTGAGTCCTGTATGTCTCCTGCTTTGCGGTATCAGCTCCCGTGTCTGAACTGAGTCCTGTATGTCTCCTGCTTTGCGGTATCAGCTCCCGTGTCTGAACTGACTCCTTTCTGCGTTCTCTTGTCTGTCCTGTCTGAACACGCTCCTAGCCTGTTCCTCTCGCCTTCTAGTGGCCGATTTCCTAGACCCGCTCCTGTGTCTGGTCTGTCCTGTCTGAACACGCTCCTTGCCTGTTCGTTCCGCCTCTCTGGGGGCCGTATTCCCAGACCCGCTCCTGTATCCCTCTGCAGTGTCGGTCTCCTCCGTACACTCAGTTCCAGTCTGAACTCTCTCCTGTCCTTTACCTGTTTTGCCTCTATGTCCGTTCCCTTCCTTTTTCTGCAGAGTCTGAACTCGTACCTAACTCCTGCTTGTTGTCTCTGCAAGTACTGTGTGAGTATCTGGCTCTGTCTTTCCCTTCCTGTCTGTTCCGTGTGAACAGAGCCCTGTCCTCCCTGCTCAGCCTTGTCTGCACTCTAGCTGTGCTTGCCTGTAACCCTCTGCCTGTATTGTTCCTGAGTCCCGGTGTGTACTGGGTCCTATCCCGCCTGTGTTCCTACCTGCTAGTGCCTCCCTGTCTGCACTCTAGCTGTGCTTGCCTTTACCCCCCTGCCTGCATACCCGCCTGCCTGCATACCAGTCGTGCCTGCCTATACCCTCCAGTCTGTGTGCCAGCCTACCAGCCTGTTCCTGTATTTCCCTGTGTGGGTCAACAGCCGTGTCCGGGGTCTGTCCTGGAGTAGCACCTGGTCCCTCTGCTCGGTTCCTCCTTGGTGCACTGGCGTCGTATGCCGTCGTGCGACCCTGGTCGGATCGGGTGAATACTTAGTCACGCCCCTCCAGGCATTCACTCTCCGGCACGGTCCAGTGGAATCACTACCAATCACACGCACACGCCGCTTAGCCCGGGCGTGTGCATAACACAATACTGGGGTTCATCGTATGTTTTCCGCATCTACTGTATGGAGGTTTCTCTACTATCAATAAAGAGAAGGTTTTTCGCAGCCTTATTCTTAAGAAGACAGGGGGTTTAGCTCCATGTCACACTACACACCGTGGTAAGGTGTATGAGGGGAGCATAGCCCGCCTAATCTAATAGTATGGGCGTCACTAATAGGCTGTAAACCAGACACTGTGCGTGACCAGCGCCAAAATATTTACCAGAACCTCATATATAGATTTTGCACGTTATTTTTATTCAGGGTTCAGACAAGCCCATCTATGCTGGATTTGTAAACTAGGGGGTCTGTCCTCATGGGGTGCACTTAGATAGTGCTTTGCAGCCTGCCTAATCTAACAGTATGAGGGTCACTAATAGGCTGTAAGCCCTACATTGAGCACTATCTGTGTTAGGCGTCAGGTGTTTTCTGGATCTGAAATGGGTTCAGAATCATCAGTGGATTCTGTGGTCTCCTATTCCAGTCCAGCCAGGGCAGATGCTGCTCAGCATCGTCATCAGTCCCAACGCCTAGCTGGTGCACGAGATGTACAAGCTGTCTCTTGGGTCTTTGTTCCTAGCAACATGAAGGATAGGTTGCGGAGGGAAACAGGGCTGTTACAGCCTAAGTCCAGGATACACTGCACTGAGCATGCCCGTGACATGGCGGACCGTGATTAGTGGTTTGGGAGTCAGCTGATCCGGTGACCTGGCACCGCCTGATTGGTCGCGGGTGACGTCACCAATAATGTGACGGTGGGCAGGGCTTAATATTTAAATAGCACGCCCACAAACATGGCGGCGCGCTCTGATCATTGAGCTGAGTTGGTGTTATTGTGTGGACGCTTGGTCGTTTCGGCTCCACGTGTACTTTTGCTGTTATACCTTCTGACAGGCAGGTTTAGCAGGGGATAGACAGCCTTAGATGGAGGGAGGCAGGTAGCTTCGTCTGACAGTCTGGCTCCAACAAGGGGGTCGCTATACACCCCGAGCAGACTGCGGACTCCGTATTCCCGGCACCGCCTGTTAGCCACGTGGAGAGATACTCCGCAGTCCGGTAGCACGCTGGCTGGGAGCATGTATACGCCGGCGTGAATCACACACGCATCCGAGCGCCTGCTGCGTAGCCTCTGTGCAGTTAACAGGGCTACGGCTACATTATGTGTCGCACATCTCTCGTGCAGTTAACGGAGATAGTGCGAATCCCTATTCCCGTTCCGGTGTGCAGTAACACGGGGGGGATTGTTATTTCAGTTGGTTGTTTTACCTTCTTACCCGGAAGGTGTTCGTCCGCAGTCCTCCAGGCTGCATCGCGGACCCCGGGTTCGTTTGCTTTCCATTATTTAATAAAGTTGTTTGCAACCATTCCCCTAACAATCTGTGTGTGACCAGTGACCTATACAAGCCATTTTTTGTGTGCAGTTTTAATACTAAGCAATGACCCCCTCCAAGAATTGGTAGGTTATGAGTTGGTTGTCTCATCAGTATTTTGCACCTGTGCTGCCCCTGCCTTTATTATATGGTTTGCTTCATCCTGATTAGTGCATTAGTTTTGAGACCTGGGCTGGAGAATAAATACTGTTCCTCTTTTTTGCTGTGTTAATAATTTTTTTCAGTTTTAATTCAACTACTCTAGCATCAAGCTCCTAATTCGCTTTGTCTAAAGGAAGTTAGATGGCAATGTTTTATTGTGTGAGGTATGGAACTCTCTACCACATGACCTTGTAATACTTAATTCTCTAAAAAAAAGTTCAAGGAGGTCCTGTGTGACTTTCTTGAATAACATTACAGGTTATTCATACTAGATTTTGTTATGGGACGTTGATCCAAGCAACTAGTCTGATTGCCATATGTGGAGTCGGGAAGGAATTTTTCCCCTAATTTTGGGCAAGCAGCATCTGCCTCATGGGTTTTTTTGACTTCCTCTGGATCAACACATAAGCTTTTCACAGGTCTCTATATATAGTGTGATGGCTCCCACAGCTCTTTATATACAGTACTAGATGGTGTCCCGATTCTAACGCATCGGGTATTCTAGAATCTGTATGCGGCCGACCAGGCGCAATCAACAGAGTGGTGTTTAAATGTGGCGCCAAAATCGCTGATTGGTCGCGGCGCCAATATCGCTGATTCCGACCAATCAGCGAATCGTATTACTGAGGACCGGGCAGCGACGCTACCTGTGCGGGTACTTCCGCTGCGAGGAACCGGGAGATGGCCGGCTGCTCACAGCCGAAGTATCCCGACTGGCGGCGCCGCTCCCCGGTCCTCGCTTCACACTTGCCGTCGGGAGATCAGCGGCCCTAGCCATTGATCTCCCGACGGTAGCCGCATGGAGGTCAGCAGCGCCGCCGGTCGCGGTACTTCTGCTGCGAGCAGCCGGGAGATGAGCAGCTAGCGCCGGTCATCTCCCGGCTGCATCGCCGCTGACCTCCGTGCGGCAGATGAGCTGCTAACGGCCGCCATCTTTTTCTGAAATCCCGCGTCGCTGATTGGCCGCGGCTGGACCAATTAGCGACGCAGGATTTCCTGGACAGAAGGACAGACAGACAGACGGGATTAGACGATTATATACAGTACAGACCAAAAGTTTGGACACACCTTCTCATTTAAAGATTTTTCTGTATTTTCATGACTATGAAAATTGTACATTCACACTGAAGGCATCAAAACTATGAATTAACACATGTGGAATTATATACTTAACAAAAAAGTGTGAAACAACTGAAAATATGTCTTATATTCTAGGTTCTTCAAAGTAGCCACCTTTTGCTTTGATGACTGCTTTGCACACTCTTGGCATTCTCTTGATGAGCTTCAAGAGGTAGTCAATGGAAATGGTCTTCCAACAATCTTGAAGGAGTTCCCAGAGATGCTTAGCACTTGTTGGCCCTTTTGCCTTCACTCTGCGGTCCAGCTCACCCCAAATCATCTCGATTGGGTTCAGGTCTGGTGACTGTGGAGGCCAGGTCATCTGGCGTAGCACCCCATCATTCTCCTTCTTGGTCAAATAGCCCTTACACAGCCTGGAGGTGTGTTTGGGGTCATTGTCCTGTTGAAAAATAAATGATGGTCCAACTAAACGCAAACCGGATGGAATAGCATGCCGCTGCAAGATGCTGTTGTAGCCATGCTGGTTCAGTATGCCTTCAATTTTGAATAAATCCCCAACAGTGTCACCAGCAAAGCACCCCCACACCATCACACCTCCTCCTCCATGCTTCTCGGTGGGAACCAGACATGTAGAGTCCATCCGTTCACCTTTTCTGCATCGCACAAAGACACGGTGGTTGGAACCAAAGATCTCAAATTTAGACTCATCAGACCAAAGCACAGATTTCCACTGGTCTAATGTCCATTCCTTGTGTTCTTTAGCCCAAATAAGTCTCTTCTGCTTGTTGCCTGTCCTTAGCAGTGGTTTCCTAGCAGCTATTTTACCATGAAGGCCTGCTGCACAAAGTCTCCTCTTAACAGTTGTTGAAGAGATGTGTCTGCTGCTAGAACTCTGTGTGGCATTGACCTGGTCTCTAATCTGAGCTGCTGTTAACCTGCGATTTCTGAGGCTGGTGACTCGGATAAACTTATCCTCAGAAGCAGAGGTGACTCTTGGTCTTCCTTTCCTGGGGCAGTCCTCATGTGAGCCAGTTTCTTGCAGCGCTTGATGGTTTTTGCATCTGCACTTGGGGACACTTTCAAAGTTTTACCAATTTTTTGCATTGACTGACCTTCATTTCTTAAAGTAATGATGGCCACTCATTTTTCTTTACTTAGCTGCTTTTTTCTTGCCATAATACAAATTCTAACAGTCTATTTAGTAGGACTATCAGCTGTGTATCCACCAGACTTCTGCACAACACAGCTGATGATCCGAACCCCATTTATAAGGCAAGAACTCCCACTTATTAAACCTGACAGGGCACACCTGTGAAGTGAAAACCATTTCTGGTGACTACCTCTTGAAGCTCATCAAGAGAATGCCAAGAGTGTGCAAAGCAGTCATCAAAGCAAAAGGTGGCTACTTTGAAGAACCTAGAATATAAGACATATTTTCAGTTGTTTCACACTTTTTTTGTTAAGTATATAATTTCACATGTGTTAATTCATAGTTTTGATGCCTTCAGTGTGAATGTACAATTTTCATAGTCATGAAAATACAGAAAAATCTTTAAATGAGAAGGTGTGTCCAAACTTTTGGTCTGTACTGTATATTAGATGATGACCCCACAGACCCTTTACACAGCATTATGTTTCCACAGCTCCTTGTATACAGTATGATTCCCTCATTGTTCCCTAAATACAGTATGATGTGCTCACAGCTCCATATACACCGTATGATGTCCCCACACATGCAGATACACAATATGATACCTATACACAATATGATGCCCCTACATCTCCCTATACACAATATGATGCCCCTACATCTCCCTCCATCTGAACAAGTCTCTCCAACTTCAGAAAGATTATGGACGCATCACATTTTTTTTTACGTACAGGGAAAAAAGTGCCCTATTTTTATGGACTGTCCAAGAATTTCTGGACAGTTGGCTACCCTGCTATTAGTTCCACTGGGGTGGCAGCCTAGGTGGATGCTGGAAGCACAACCGTCTCTCCCTAAGATTCGGAGAGGGAAGGACACCGATTCCTGACCCTTGCTGTGGCCTTTTCGTTGAGAGGGATGGTTTATTGAGGGCCCATATATACACACAGTCATGGCCGGAAGTGTTTAGCAACCTTGAGATTGTTCCAGAAAGTGAAGTATTTCTCCCAGAAAATTATTACAATTACACATGTTTTGTTATACATTTGTTATAATATTTATTTCCTTTGTGTGTATTGAAACAGCACAAAAAATGGGAAAAAAAGGCAAATTGGACATAATTTCACACAAAACTCCAAAAATGGGCCGGACAAAATTGTTGGCACTTTTCCAAAATTGTGGAAAAACAACTTTGCTTCAAGCATGTGATGCTCGTTAAAACTCACCTGTGGCAAGTAACAGTCGTGGGTAATATGAAAGTCATACCTGAGACCAGATAAAAAGTGGAGAAGATAGATAGATATGAGATTGATAGATAGATAGATATGAGATAGATAGATGGATATGTGGCACCCCAGGGGTCTGGTTACCACTGTAATAGAAATATTATGTCTGAGAGCAAGTGGGAGGTTTCCTGGTTCGGAGCCCTTAAACATGCAACACCTCCTGTCCCAGACCAGATAGGGGAGGAACCTGCCCTATATAAACTGGATCTGGGGCGGGGTTAGTGAAGTCAGAGCCTGGAGTTAGTTCCAGACACAGGGAAAGTAACAGCGAGGAGCTCTGTAGGAGCAGGAGCTGAAGACCAGGGACTTGAGCTAAGCGGAGTTCGTCCTGGCAGAAGACTCTGAGAACCGGACACAGGAGTCCGAGGTTGCGGGGACTTATATATACCCAGCAGCAGAAACCCGCCGGCAGGGGATTTCAAGTCCTCTGGCCATAGAAGCCCGGAGGCTCAGTCACGAGCAAGGGACCAGCACTGCAATCGAGGAGCAGGGGCTATCAGAAGGCCCCAAGTCACCAGCCATACAGGTGAGCACCACACGGAACACTCAGGGACGTGGGCTACTTCCTCTCGCTTACAGCAAGGTAGCCAGGAAGAGTGCAGATAGTCGGGGAGGCCTACAACTCCACCTGGCCAGGGGAACTCCAGTTTGCTCACAGACTGACCAGGCCTCTTATGCTAGCCAGTACTCCCGGGAGGGTCTGCCTTATCACCATCAGTAAAGACCCTGAACTGCACTGCAAAGCCTCTGAGTCGTTCCTGCTGCGCTCGTGTACCATCACTCCTATCAATCCACACTCACTAGCCTGAGGCTATACTCCTCCCGTGGGGAGTTATACTACACTCTGCTGCCCTCACAACATCAGCCTCAGAGGTCTGCTCAGCAGCGGCCGTTCTTATTGACCGCAATCCACGGGTGGCGTAGTCGGACATTGCATTATACTGATACAGAGACTGCCACAATATTGGTCTGGCCACCCTGAGCCACGGGACCAGGTCGCCACAACTACTCCCAGCATTGCCCTGAAGTCCGGTCCCGGGTGCCCCATGGCCCAGGGGGCGCGTCATATAGATAATAGATAGATGATAGATAGTCCTATGATATGAGATAGAGGTCGTTATAGACAGGTTTATACACTCTCTCCCGAAGTCGGTAAAATCCTGGGTTGCCCAGGGAGATCCCTATAATGCTGATGACTTGGTGGGGTTGGTGGAAAGATACCAGGCGGTTGAGAGTCCGTTGGGAAAACAAGGGGTCGTAGCCTCTCAATACTGGGGTTCCCAAAAGGAGGCGGACACCCAAAAGAAGGGAGCTAGCGCCACACCTGGGGGGCATCCTAGAGTTCAGGAGGGGTCTGAGTTGCTGCCCAAGGTCCCACCCCATAATATAGTGTGTTGGAGATGTCATACCCCTGGCCATATTGCCTCCCGGTGTCCCATAACCTCTGAACCAATGGACTGTAACATGGGCCGGCGTTGCTCTTATTTTGCCTACCCCGCCTGCAGCGCGGTTCGTCAACATGGCGAGGGCCCTCAGGGATGCTCAGTGTCAGTTAACGGGGCACAAGTCTCTGGACTATTGGTCTCAGGAAGTTTGGTGACCCTGATAAGGGCCACACTCCCTCATCGGCTGGTTTCTGGGAAGGTGGTGGGTGTCCGGTGTATCAATGGGGACGCTAAGAACTATCCTGTGGCCCAGGTGGATGTAAACACAGACTGTGGCACCACATCTCATGAAGTGGCGGTCGTTAAGGACCTATTGCATCCCATAATAATTGGACGTTACTTTGCATTATTCTGGGAAATGTGGGGGAAAGCGGGGACACCTGGTTGCTTGGACGACAGCCAGATCGCCCCTAAGGAAACTTACCCGCAGAACATAGTAGATGAGTTTCCCATGTGTGTGCTGGTGGGCAATGAGGCTGAAGTAGCATCCCCTGAGTCCAATATCCCTGAGCTTTAGGTGTCCGAGGGAAACTTTGGAACTGCCCAACTCAGGGATTTAACTCTGAAAGGGGCCATTGAAAATGTTACTGTGTTAAATGGGGTGCCTCAGGAACCGGGGGCTGACACTCGGTTCCCTCATTTTGCTGTGAATGGGGATTTGCTGTACAGAATAACCAAGCCAAGGGGTGAGGTAATAGAACAGTTGCTGGTGCCAGGGCCCTATAGACGCAGGGTGTTAGACATGGCTCATTCTCATGTGTTGGGTGGTCACCTGGGTGCAGACAAGATTCAAGAACGGATCCTCCAAAGATTCTACTGGCCAGGTTGCTATAGAGAAATATAGAGTTATTGTCGTTCCTGCCCCACATGCCAGATAACCTCCCCAGTGGCCCACTTCCGCAGTCCCCTAGTGCCACTACCAGTCATCGAGGTTCCATTCGAACGCATAGCAATGGATCTAGTGGGGCCTCTGGTCAAGTCCGCCCAAGTGCATCAGTATATCCTGGTGGTATTAGATTATGCTACATGGTATCTGGAGGCCGTACCACTACGAAACTCCTCCACCAGGTGTATAGCCCGGGAGTTAGTCCACATGTTTTCAAGAACTGGGTTGCCTAACGAGATCCTAACAGACCAAGGAACTCCATTTATGTCGAAGGTCATGAGGGAATTGTGCAAGACACTGCAGATTGCACAACTGAGAACCTCCGTGTACTCTCCCCAGACGGACGGACTGGTAGAGAGGTTTAACAAAACCTTGAAAGCAATGTTGAGGAAAGCAGTGGAAAAGGATGGCCGAGACTGGGACTATATGTTGTTCGCCATGAGGGAAGTTCCCAAAGCTTCCACAGGTTTCTCCCAGTTTGAACCACTCTATGGACGACACCCTCAGGACTCCTGGAGGTGGAGAAAGAGTCCTGGGAAGCTGAGACCACTCCCTATAGGAGAGTGGTGGAGCACGTTGCCCAGATGCAAGAGAGGATTGCCCATGTGATGCCCATTGTGAGGGAGCACCTCCTTAAGGCACAAAAGGCACAGTCCAGGGTGTATAATAGGTCGGCCAAGGTGAGATCGTTCAACCCAGGAGATCGAGTGCTTGTGCTAGTCCCACAGTGGAGACAAGTTCATGGCCAAGTGGCAGGGCCCCTATGAGGTGGTAGAGAAAGTGGGGGAAGTCAACTTTAAGATCCACCAACCAGGGAAGAGGAAGCCCTACCAAATTTACCATGTTAACTTGATTAAGCCATGGCAAGATAGAGAGCCTGCGGAAGCTCCCTGTTTAATGGCTGAGGCCGATGTGAAAGAGGTCAAGGTGGCAGAGTCACTGTCACATGCCCAAAAGCAACAGTGCAAAGAGTTGTTACAGTGAAATAAAGACATGTTTTCGGAGTTGCCAGGACTCACTCAGGTCATAGAGCATGAGGTTCTCACAGAGCCTCATGTTCGCGTCAATCTAAAACCATACCGGATCCCCGAAGCCCGCAGAGAGGTGATCTCTAAAGAAGTAAGGCGGATGCTAAACCTGGGAGTCATTGAAGAGTCCAAAAGTGGATGGTCCAGTCCTATAGTCTTAGTGCCGAAACCAGATGGGGAATGGTGGTTTTGCAACGACTATAGGAAGCTGAACGAGGTCTCAAAGTTCGACGCCTACCCAATGCCTAGGGTAGATGAGCTTATCGAAAGGCTAGAACCCGCTCGGTACATCACCACTCTGGACCTCACCAAAGGATATTGGCAAATTCCCCTGTCCAAAGAGGCTAAGGAGAAGACAGCCTTCTCAACGCCAATACGTCAGGATGCCGTTTGGGTTGAAGGGAGCTCCGGCCACCTTCCAGAGAGCCATGGACCGGATCTTAGCACCCCACAAACAGTATGCAGCGGCCTACCTAGATGCCATCGTCATATTTAGCCAGGACTGGGAAAGTCATCTGGACAAAGTTCAAGCCATACTTGATGCCCTAAGGAAGGCGGGCTTTACTATCAACCCGAAGAAATGTGCCATGGGGATGGAGGAAGCCAAGTACCTAGGGTACGTGGTTGGTAGAGGGGAAATAAAACCACAAATAAATAAGGTCGAGGCGATCTTGAACTGGCCACAGCCCCTCTCGAAGAAGCAGGTCATGGCGTTTCTAGGCATTGTGGGCTACTATCGAAGATTTGTCCCTAACTTTGCCCTGATAGCAGCCCCACTGATGGATCTTCTGAAAGGGATGAAGTCAGCTATGGCCAAGTGGTCCCCGGAAGCAGAAGCGACCTGCCAGGAATTGAAACTGGTCCTCTGTAAACAACCAGTCTTGGTGGCACCCAGCTTCTCCAAGGAGTTTGTGGTCCAGATGGATGCATCGGATGTCGGGCTGGGAGCAGTCTTGTCCCAGGAGATTAACGGAGAAGAACACCCTGTAAAATACCTCAGTCTGAAGCTCTCCGCTTGTGAGAAGGACTACTCCATTGTAGAAAAAGAATGTTTGGCCATTAAGTGGGCGTTAAACACTCTGAGGTATTACCTATTAGGTAGAAGGTTCAGGTTAGTGTCAGACCATGCCCCATTGAGGTGGATGCGAGAAAAGAAGGGAAACAATGCCAGAGTGACTAGGTGGTTCCTGGCTCTACAAGATTTTAGTTTCCGGGTAGAGCATAGGCCTGGGAAACAACATGGGAATGCCGCTGCCTTGTCAAGGGTTTATTGTATGGTGACAGAAGGTGCCAAGCCCTACGGCTTTGGACAGAGGGGGGGTGTATGTAAGGTTGCTGCCGGACAGATCGTGGACGGGAGGTATGTGTCCTCGAAGTGCCATGCTTCGGTGATGTAGGATCCGGAGAAGCAGGCTCCAGCACACATAGTGCTGAGAGGAATTTAATGGGTCCGGATTACAGGGCCGGGTTTTATGAGCAGCTGAAAGAGCACCTGTGGCACCTAACAGGTGTTGGCAATAACTAAATCACACTTGCAGCCAGTTAACATGGATTAAAGTTGACTCAACTTCTGTCCTGTGTCCTTGTGTGTACCACATTGAGCATGGAGAAAAGAAAGAAGACCAAAGAACTGTTTGCGGACTTGTGAAACCAAATTGTGAGGAAGCATGAGCAATCTGAAGGCTACAAGTCCGTCTCCAAAGACCTGAATGTTCCTGTGTCTTCCGTACGCAGTGTCATCAAGAAGTTTAAAGCCCATGGCACTGTGGCTAACCTCCCTACATGTGGACGGAAAAGAAAAATTGACGAGAGATTTCAACGCAAGATTGTGCGGATGGTGGATAAAGAACCTCGACTAACATCCAAACAAGTTCAAGCTGCCCTGCAGTCCGAGGCTACAACAGTGTCAACCCGTACTATCCGTCGGCGTCTGAATGAAAAGGGACTGTATGGTAGGATACCCAGGAAGACCCCACTTCTTACCCCGAGACATAAAAAAGCCAGGCTGGAGTTTGCCAAAACTTACCTGATAAAGCCTAAAACTGGAAGTGCATTGAGGTGAAGGTGAAGAGGTATTGGGAATCCTGCAGAAAATACCTGTGTGAATTGCGTGAAGAGGTATTGGGAATCCTGCAGAAAATACCTGTGTGAATTGCGGTGAGTGCTGCATTGTGACCTGCTGAGTGCTTTTCTACCTGTTTAGATTTATTGGGCTTTTTAAAATCTATTTTCTCACTACAGTTTTAGTTTCTTAGTTTACTACCTGTGTATTTAAGGGTTAACTACATTGCACTAAAATCCTGAGGTGTAGATTTACTCACAAGGGGTTAATTAAGGGGAAGGGGTCATAATTAAGGGTTTATAAGGGGCAGCTGGTTGGGCATAAAGTCCTTTGGAAGTGCATTGAGGTGAAGGGTACATTGCTGGAAAAGGAAAAAAAAAAAAAAAAAAACACTTTAAATCTCTTAGTTTGCGAGTGTGAACGAGCTGCGTGTGTCCGGAGCGTAAGTGCGAACGAAAGTAAGTGTGTGACTTGTTTTTCAGTGAAGAGTAGTGTTGAGCGATACCTTCCGATATCAGGAAATATCGTATCGGATTGGATCGGGCCGATACCCAAAAAGTATCGGATATCGCCGATTCCGATACCGGAAACCAATGCAAGTCAATGGGACACAAATATCGGAATGAAAATAAACCCTTTCTTTCCTTGTAGGTTAATTCTACATGAAGTAAAACAACTAAGAATAATGTAGAATGACATGAAAAGCCGGCAATTCATCAGCGGCATTCACCGGTACCCGACAATTTACAACAGAAAGAATAGAGCTTCACACATAGATTAGATAGATAGAAACATGTCAGTCACATATATATGAAGTACAGTGACAGTGTTGCTTACTGTACTTGTCATTTAGTGTAAAGGATTTATTAAAAAAAATATTAGTGTTTTCGTGCACCGTCTCTTTAAAAAAGCCGGCCGGCAATTCAGCAGCGGTACCCGACAATTTATAACAGACAGAATAGAGCTTCACACATAGATTAGATAGATAGAAACATGTCAGTCACATATATATGAAGTACAGTGACAGTGTTGCTTACTGTACTTGTCATTTAGTGTAAAGGATTTATTTAAAAAAATAATAGTGTTTTCATGCACCGTCTCTTTAAGAAAGCCGGCCGGCAATTCAGCATCTGTACCCGACAATTTAGAATAGAAAGAATAGAGAATCATACATAGATTAGATAGATAGAAACATGTCAGTCACATATATATGAAGTACAGTGACAGTGTTGCTTACTGTACTTGTCATTTAGTGTTAAAATAAAGGATTTATTTAAAAAAAATTGGCGTGGGGTTCCCCTTAATTTTAGTCTCTAGCGGAGGTTAAGCAGACGGCTGGGGCAAATGTTTGAAGCCTGGGAAGTGGGTAATACCCACGGAGCTTCCCAGGCTACTAATATCAGCCCCCAGCTGAATACCTAGCCTTTACTAGCTATTAAAATGGGGGGACCCCCCCAAAAAATGACGTGGGGTCCCCCCTAATTTAATAGCTAGCAAAGGCTAGGCAGACAGCTGGGGGCTGATTTTAATAGCCCAGGAAGGGTGCCATGAATATTGGCCCCCTCCCAGGCTAGAAACACCAGCCGTCAGCCACCCCAGAAATGGCGCATCCATAGGATGCGCCAATTCTGGCACTTAGCCTCGCTCTTCCCACTGCCCTGTAGCGGTGGCAGTGGGGTAATAGGGTTGGGGTTGATGTCAGCTTATAATGCCAGCTGACATCAAGCCCAGGTTAGTAATGGAGAGGCGTCTATAAGACACCCCCATTACTAACCCCATAGTCAAAGTTAAAAGAAAACACAAACACCCAGAATAAAGTCCTTTAATTGAAATAAAGACACAATTCTTTATTGTTCTAAATTAAACCATACTTACCATCACGCCCATTCCAGCTGAAGCCAACGATCTCCTGCAATAAAAGTAAAATAATAAAGCAACATCATCCTTACCTTTCCATGGTTCCCACGACAGCTTCAGCTCTGCTACATCGAGATGACAGGCTGGACCGCAGCAGAACGCCGCCATCCAGCCTGTCATCCCGCAGACACTGAGAAGCGCAGGCATGCTTGCGCTCCTCAGTGTCTCTCTGTGACGTCATCCAGATGAGCCGAGTTCATGTCCAATGAACTCAGCTCACCTCATGCACGTCACTGACAGCGTGGGAAAATTCTCCTGCACTCAGCGCTTCAGCGTGAGAATTCTCCCACGGTGTCAGTGACATACATGAGGTGAGGTCATGTCCAATGAACTCAGCTCACCTCATGCACGTCACTGACAGCGTGGGAAAATTCTCACGCTGAAGCGCTGAGTGCAGGAGAATTCTCCCACGCTGTCAGTGACGTGCATGAGGTGAGCCGAGTTCATTGGACATGACCTCGGCTCATCTTTATGCCGTCACAGAGAGACACTGAGGAGCGCAAGCAAGCCTGCGCTTCTCAGTGTCTGCGGGATGACAGGCTGGATGGAAGCGTTCTGCTGCGGTCCAGCCTGTCATCTCGATGTAGCAGAGCTGAAGCTGTCGTGGGAACCATGGAAAGGTAAGGATGAGGTTGCTTTATTATTTTTCTTTTATTGCAGGAGATCGTTGGCTTCAGCTGGAATGGGCGTGATGGTAAGTAGAGTTTAATTTAGAACAATAAAGAATTGTGTGTTTATTTCAATTAAAGGACTTTTTTCTGGGTGTTGTGTTTTTTTTAAATACTTTACTAGAAATTCATGGTGGTCATGTCTAATATTAGCGTGACCCCATGAATTTCGGGCTTAGGGCCAGCTGATAATGCCAAGCTGGCCTTAACCCCTTTATTACCCAGTGAGCCACCACACCAGGGCCCTGGATGAGTTGGGTACAGCGCCAGAAGATGGCGCTTCTATGAACGCCCCATTTTCCGGGGTGGCTGCGGACTGCAATTTGCAGCGGGTGGGGCCCAGAAAGCTTGGGCCTCCCTGTGCTGCGGATTCCAGCCCCCAGCTGCCTAGTTGTACCTGGCTGGACACAAATATAGGGCGAAGCCCCACATCAATTTTTTTTTAATTATTTCATGAATTTCCTGAAATAATTAAAAAAAAATTGACGTGGGGCTTCGCACTATATTTGTGTCCAGCCAGGTACAGCAGGCAGGAACGGGCTGCGTCCAACCACCAGCTGCCTATTTGTACCTGGCCGGACACAACAATATAGGGAAGCCCTTTTTTTCTTTATTATTTCATGAATTTCATGAAATAATTTAAAAAAAAAATACGTGGGGCTTCTCCCTATTTGTGTGTCCAGCCAGGTACAACTAGGCAGCTGGGGGATGGAATCTGCAGCGCAGGGAGGCCCAAGCTTTCTGCCCCCCCCCCCGGTGCAAATTGCAGACCGCAGCCACCCCGGAAAATGGCGCGTTCATAGAAGCTGGATGCTGTACCTGGCTGGCATACAAAAATATGGCAAAGCCCACGTCAAAATTTTTGGGAAAAATTAATTAAAAAATAAATAATAATTTAGGGACTGCATCTTTATTAACTCCTCAAATGTCATTTAGTGTTAAAATAAAGGATTTATTTAAAAAAAAATTGGCGTGGGATCCCCCATAATTTTAGGCTCTAGCGGAGGTTAAGCAGACGGCTGGGGCAGATGTTTGAAGCCTGGGAAGTGGGTAATACCCACGGAGCTTCCCAGACTACTAATATCAGCCCCCAGCTGAATACCTAGCCTTTACTAGCTATTAAAATGGGGGACCCCCCCAAAAAATGACGTGGGGTACCCCCTATTTAATAGCTAGCAAAGGCTAGGCAGACAGCTGGGGGCTGATATTAATAGCCCAGGAAGGGTGCCATGAATATTGGCCCCTCCCAGGCTAGAAACACAAGCCGTCAGCCGCCCCAGAAATGGCGCATCCATAGGATGCGCCAACTCTGGCACTTAGCCTCGCTCTTCCACGCTGCCCTGGTGCGGTGGCAGGGGGTAATAGGGTTGGGGTTCATGTCAGCGCCAGCTGCCATGAAGCCCAGGTTAGTAATGATGGGCGTCTATAAGACACCCCCATTACTAACCTACAAAGTGTTAAAAAGAAAAAACACACTACACCCAGAAAAAAATAATTTATTTGAAATAAAACACACAATTTTATTTAATTCTTAGTTTACAAAAAAAAAATAGTTACCTTTCCACGTTCCTGCGCTGATCTCCCATGCACAGCTGTCACATCTGGAGATGGTGACAGCTGTGCATGGCTACTGTAAGCTCACACTGCCGGGAACATGTCCGCTCCCGGCAGCGGGAGCCACTGACTGAGGTCACCGGAGTGCATTCAGGCAGCGCAGCTCCGGAGACCTCCTTTACGGCACTGCTGTACCGTGGGAATTTCTCACGATACAGCAGGGCCGTAAAGGAGCTAACCGGAGCAGCGCTGCCTGAACTCCGGCGAACCCGCTTATGCAATGACGGGGCTGCTTTACGGCCCCGTCATTCTAGCGGCGGCGGCGGTTCAGAGCGGTCACATTCTATGTGGCTGCTCTAAACTGGAGATCATCGTGGGACACTCGTGGACTACTACGGAGGGGTAAGGATAAGGTTGTGGTTTATTATTTTATATTTTATTACAGGAGATCGATGGCTTCGGGGAATTAGGTGTCTAGGTGAGTATAGGTGTAGTTTTTTATTTTTTTACTTTATTTTAGGTGGCGATCGGCGGGGACAGGTAATGTATGAACTAATTTATTGTAGGCAAGCACTGGCCACCAATGACATGTATTTAAAATTTATTGGGGACACAGTAGGGCAATTTAAATAGCAGGATCAGGCTGATGGGAACTACTGCTCCCATCGAGCTGATCCTGCTGGCACGAGTGGACGGGGGACAGACATAGGCCGATGGGAGTAGTAGTGTCACATCGGCCTATGTCTGCCTGCACGCACACACCCGCAGACATCGCACAGACACCGCACACACTCTCAGACATCGCACAGACACCGCACACACCCGCAGGCATCGCACAGACACCGCACACACTCGCAGACATCGCACAGACACCGCACACACTCGCAGACATCGCACAGACACCGCAGACATCGCACAGACACCGCGCACACCCGCACACATCGCACAGACATCGCACACACCCGCAGACACCGCACACACCCGCAGACATCGCGCAGACACACGCACAGACACACCGCACACACTCGCAGACACACGCACAGACACACACACACACCAATCATGACGGGCTGATCGTCTGGGAGGTGACGCTATGCGGCCAGCCAATCACTGTAATGCCCACAAACAACATGGCTGCGGCATTACAGCAGTGACTGGCTGGCAATCCCTGCATGTTCATTGGCTCTGTAAAGAGCGCCAAACATGCAGGGCGGAGACCCGAGCTCCCGCCCGAGTAACCCGGAAATGCTCGGTGCTCGCCGAACATCCCGAGTAGCGTGATGCTCGGGCAAGTACCGAACAGTGTCGAGCATGTTCGCTCAACACTAGTGGTAATCTAACCTAGTCCTCCCCATAGTTTAGGAGGCGTATGGGCACCCTCCCATTGCGTACATCCACTACCCCTCTAGCAGTCAAGAGTGTAGGCCTATGTTCCGAGCTAAGCGGCTCTACTACCGCCTGGTAGCTCCGTCCTTTAAGACCTATTGCTGCTCTACACCATATCAGCATTTGACTCATAGGGGGTATCACAATGGGTACCGGGTCTGTCACCCGTACATTACCAATTTCACCGCCTGTTAGCTTTACCTGTTGCTGGTACATAAGGGCTCGGATCTCTTTCTGCAGCGCCCTTCTCTGCCCTGGTCTGGCAGTGTCAGCTATCTGTTGGAGCAAGAACACAACTTCTCCCATACAGTTCCTAACAATATTAGTGCCAAGTACCATATACAAGTTGGTATCATTAGGATTAGTCTCTACTACAATTAGTCCCTGGTCCTGCAGTTCCACTCTTCCCACCTTTATTGCCACATCCTTAACCCCGACTAGGTTAAGGGGGAGGCCATTTGAGGCATAAACGGAAAGGTTTGGAGCTGGTGGGCTTAGGTCATCCATGGACCAGAACCTTTTGTAGAGGACGTCAGGCATGATGGTTACCTGAGATCGTGGGTCCAGCAGAGCGGATGTCGCAATGCCGTCCAGCACAACGGACAGGAAAGGTCTTCCTCCCACGAACCTGCTGTACCAGTCTGTTGGGCCTGGGGAGTCTACTCCTGGGTGTCGGCCCTTGGCCCCAGGGTTTTCTCGTTTAAAGGACAGCTCTGGATGGTGTGACCTGACTTGTGGCAGCAGTGGCAGACAGGGTCCTTCGGTGGACGGCGTTGGTCGCTGATCCTCCCAGGGGGTGGCGTTGTCCTCTTCCTCCTTCTCATCCAGGGGACATCTTCAGGGCTGTCGGCTAGCAGGATCCTTCTTTCCTCCTCGGGCTCCGTCCGCAGCTGCAGGGTTCTCAGTACAGTGGTCAGGGTTTTGCTCAACTGACGCACTTCAGAGCGCAGGCTGTCCAGCTCACTAGGGGACGTTGCTTGCACCTTGGCTTCAGCAGCCACTGGGGAAAAGGTGGACGCTGCAGGCACTGGGGTGGCCCCACCCTGGTAACATTGGATAGTAGTTGTTTCCAGGGGCTGCAGTCCTTTTGTAGCCATGTCCTTAAGGATGTCAAAGGTGGCATCTGGATGATCCAGGGACCACCAAAGCACAGTCCTGCTCTCTTCTTGAGACCTCAGTCCCCGTATAAACTGTTCCTTCAGCATTTTATTTTCATTATTGATGCTGGTTGGACTAACCTGTTTCAGAGCTCGCAGGGACCCTTGTAAACGCCAGGCATAGTCCGGATCTCAGTCCTCCGGTTGCTGAGAGCAGTTGTAGAACCTCATCCGGAGGTCTGTCTCAGTACGATTCTCAAAGACAGTCTGTAACTTTTTAAAGATTGCGGACACTGACTCTTGGTCTGCGGCCGACCAGGTTTCTACTTCTTGCTCCGCAGCAACAGTTAATTGTCCTAATACCACAGCGGTTCTTTGCTTGCCTGCCATAGAGTACATATCCAGTATACCGCATATTTTCCACTTAAATCCAGACAGGGTATCTGGTTTGCCGCTGTACTGGGGGAGCCACTTCGTTCCGGGGATGTACGGTAGGGCCATGGGTATGACAGGGGTTACAGGCCCTGCTGGTGGAGCGGCTGCTTCGGCCTGCTCGGCGTCGGGCGCAAGTTGAGCATCAGAGCGGTTAACCGGTATTTCGGCGTTGTGCTGTTCTTCGGACATTCTGGCGCCCCCCTAGTTAACCGTGGCCTACCTTCTCTTCTTTTCTTCCGGTAGGCCGCAGCTCCACAGGTGACGTTCTTCTTCAGGACCTTGCGTCCTACGTCAGAGCGTTCACCGGCGCTCCTTCCAGGACCTGCCGCTTCCTGGTTTGACGTCGAGGCGTGGGGCGAGTCCGGGGCTTCGCGCGCTTTAGCAGGTACACCTCTCAGTTTCCCGCGTTTACGCCCTTCTTTCCGCTCGGCGGCCCAACAATGGCGGCAATCTTTGCCACAGTTAAATATACAGTTTTTGATTAAAGGCGCACAGTACCCGGTGGCAACGGACACAACACTCCGTCGTTGCAGCGGGCACGGGATCCTGTTCGTGACGCCAGGAAGAGATGACGCGCCCAAGGGATGGGGACTCGGCGCCCGGGCCTTGCTGTTAGTTTTGGGGGATGCCGAGGTGGCCGACTCCCAGGGCCGTACCCTGGGGTCACTCTTAAAAAAAAAAACAAGGAATTGGGAGAAAGGTGTATGGGAAAAGGGGAAAGTACGTGACGCCACCTGTGGTGTCTGGTGAGACTCACCAGAGCTGTTACAGTCCTCTGAGGCTGGTGGTCGGGCAGCTTAGTTGGTTCTGCTCCCCACAGGTGGAGCGGGGCCTCAGGGCAGTGTAGGAGAAGGGATGCAGGACAGAGGGGACCCAGCCGGGTGAAAGGAAGAATAGGCACACACACGACAGTTCACTTCAGTACCTTTACTGGTGGTGTTTTCAGGCATGATCCGGGGTACTGTAGGGTGAAGGGTGCATTTCAGGACTCTCCCCAGTGAGCGGGTGTGGAGCCTCCTGTTTCTTGCCTTTTCCTAGTAAGTTTATGACCTGCCTGAAGCTAGGCCTAACTTGGTCTCTGTCTTGCACCTGCTGACCTGGTGGTAGGGCCTTCTGTTGGAGTTCACACTCCCTGGTTTCTTGGGCCTCAGTGACTCCTGACCCTGGTTTTACGGTCAGCTTTTGGTATTCCTGGGACATGTAGTTCGCCAGGGATCCCGGTTGTTTCTGCTTGTCCTAGAGATCCTTGCAGACACGGACCCGGTGTCCGGTAAATGCTTGTGGGGTAAGCTGGTTAAGCTCCTCTGCCCCCTATGTAGCTCGCTTACTCCACTTGCCTTCGGCCTGCTCGGGGCCCTCACTAGGCTTCACACTGGCAGTAGGCCTCGCTACTCTTCACCGCTCTTATGGCGTCGGCACGCCTTGGGCTCACTACCTGAGCTCAATGAGTCTGGACTGTGCTCCACTGCAGGATGGCTACTGCAGGAGCTCCTCTCAACAGGCTTCCTTCTACAGACTGGATCCTCACAGACTGGAACTAGCTCTGTCCCAGAGGAAACTGTTCTCCAGACTGACTGCCTAGCTCCACCTTGCCTTTTTATATCCCTAACGGGCTCCCTCTGGTGGTCTGAGGTGGAAGGTGGAGGTGTGTGTATGCTATGAGGGCCTCTTATGGAGGAATCTGTTCATGCGCCCCTCTAGGATCTGTGGCAGCAATGCACAGCAGGTCGCCACATTTGTATTCAGCCCCCTGTAGTTTACTACCCCTAAATAAAATCCTGAATGACCAATGAAGTCACATAATGAGTAAACTGAGTCCACCTGCGTACAATTTATTGTCAGTATAACTACAGCTGTTCTGTGAAAATCTCAGAGGTTTATTTGAGAACATTAGGAATCAAACAGCATCATGAAAACCAAGGAATACACCGGGCAGGTCAGAGATAAAGCTATGGAGAAGAGTAAAGCAGGGTTAGGTTATAAAAAAAAAATAGCCCAAGCTCTGAACAACTCACGGAGCACAGTTCAATCGATAATAAAGAAAAACGTAAGTAGTATGGTACAACTGCAAACCTATCAAGACATGGCCGTCCACCTAAACTGACAGTCCTTGTATGGAGAGAACTAATTAGAGAAGCAGCCAAGAGGCCCATGGTCACTCTGGAGGAGCTGCAAATCCTCAGCTCAGGTGGGAGAATCTGTCCACAGGACAACTACTAGTCCAGAAATCTGGTCTTTATGGAAGAGTGGCAAAAATAAAGCGTTTTTTGAAAGCAAGCCATAAAAATTCTGTATGGAGGAATATGTGGTGCCCATTATTCTGTATGGAGGACTATATGGGGTCCATTATTATGTATGGAGGAATATGTGGTGCCCATAATAATGTATGGAGGACTATGTGAGGCCCATTATTCTGTATGGAGGACTATATGGGGTCCATTATTCTGTATGGAGGACTATGTGGGGCCCATTATACTGTATACCGGTTGACCCGCGATTTTGTCCAAGTTTTTCATTTTGGCCCTCTGAGTTTGAGTTTGGCATCCCTGGTTTAAGTCAAAGGATATCAGAAGAACAATAAGGGTTCACACTGTTTAAAAAAAAAATTTTGTGCTCAGGAGGAAAATAGTCCATTAATATCTTAACTAAACCTCCGGCACTAATAAGTGAAAAAACAACTGTATATCATTTCAAGAATTTTTTTTTTAATTCCAAAGAGTGACTGTAACAAGATAATAACCACCGGAACGTTTTGTTTCGGCTAATTGCCTTTATCAAGGTTATCTGTGTCAATGAAAAATATGAATACTACATTTAATATGGTCACACAAATAATAGAGCCATACATATTACATACATATATTTTTTTCCAAACATACATAAAGCTCATATGCAAGGTTGCCAAGTAGTGGGTCACTTATTTTAAGCATAGGCGGTCATATTCAAGCGCAAATTGTACCTATAATATAAAAATAATCAGTAAGAAATCATCCAATGCCATATAATGAAAAAAAGGGGAACTGGCAAACTTAGAATTCCAAAGGTATTCATTTCAGAACAAGCCAGGAGGTAGAATACTTGGAGAAATAGTGAAATATATGAAAAGTCATAAATATGCCCCAAAGGTAAAAAGAAACTGGAGTCCTCAGAGTGCGTATCAGAGAGTATCAAACTGAGTATATAGCTGTGCAACTTACTTATTTGAATCCAGGAGTATCACCAGGGTGCGTCCATGTGGCATAACTAACAGTCAGTGTGCCGGTGTATGCACATGGGAAATGTGTCCCATTTTATATGCGCCAGAACAGGAAGAGGTAAGTATGAATGGTGATGGCTGATAGATGTTACCTGGAGCAGTCATCAAAGCAAAAGATGGCTACTTTGAAGAACCTAGAATATAAGACATATTTTCAGTTGTTTCACACTTTTTTGCTAAGTATATAATTCCACATGTGGTAATTCATAGTTTTGATGCCTTCGCTGTGAATGTACAGTTTTCATAGTCCTGAAAATACAGAAAAATCTTTAAATGAGAAGAGGTGTCCAAACTTTTGGTCTGTGCTCTATATATCCATCTAAACTAACAGTCCTTCTGAGGACTAATCCAGCTGCATATAATCAGTGCTAGGCAGGAGTTAGGCAGGCAGGCAGTGTATGTGGCAGACTGCAGAGCATATAGCGCAAGAGGGTCCCTTGAACATCCTGTCTGCTGCTGCTGTAATAATTACAGATATTTGTAGACATTGCCCCAGATATCAGGGGCCAGGACAATTTTTTTTTTATCTTAATCCTGGTTATTTGCTTAAAAAGCAATCCAGAGTACACTATTTTTCTGCTCCATTTGCTTATTAGCACTGCAGAATACAGCCAGATCTGTTCCATATTTCAGCGATAAAAATCCAGAAATTTGAACTGAACATGGAAAATATCGGCCTCCTTTTCCATTCTGTTGCAGTGTTTCGGTCAAGATATTCACAGTAGGTGTCTGTGAAGAATAGTATTAGTAAATTACAGGCCTGCTATTTAAAACTGTGGTTTTCTGTCAGACATATCATCTATAACAGTGTTCCAAAATCAGCCATTTCTTCCATTTTCATTTCATTGCAGTATGTCGGTCAAGCTATTCACACTAGGTCTCTGTGTAGAATAATATTAGTAAATTACAGGCCTACTATTTAAAACTGTGGTTTTCTGTCAGACATATCATCTATAACAGTGTTCCAAAATCAGCCATTTCTTCCATTTTCATTTCATTGCAGTGTGTCGGTCAAGCTATTCACACTAGGTCTCTGTGTAGAATAATATTAGTAAATTACAGGCCTGCTATTTAAAACCGTGGTTCTTTATCAGATGTATCACATATAACTGCGTTTCTAAATCAGCCATTTCTCGTGAACGTGGAAAATATTGTCCTCCATTTAAAATGGGCAAGGTGCGTGGCAAGGTACGGGGAAGTGGACGTGATAGTGATGGTGCATGCAGAGGCCGAGGACGTGGCCGTGGGAAGCTGAAATTGTGCCACAACAAACACCCACATCTTGTCGCTCCACCTTCCTGTCCCAATTGCTAAGGGACCCCAGTACACCACTATTGAACCCAGAGCAGTGTCAAAAGGTTGTTGGTTGGATAGCAGATAATGCTTCCAGTCACTTTGCCACCACCACCATCCTGTCTTCCACACAGTCAAGTCTCAGTAGCTGTGAGTCTGGAATGCATATTCCTCATCCTGATCCTCATTCCTTCCTCCATGCCAAATGGATCCCACACTTGGACACTCAGAAGAGTTGTTCACTTTTCCATTTGCAGATTGGGGCCTATCGCTTGGCCAGCTTCAAGCGAGTCAAGAGGAGAACGGGTGTAGTGATACCCAAATATTGAAGCAGCCACGTTCAAACACAGGCAATGGTGGGAAAGTGCAATTACTGTCGCAAGAGGTGGATGATGATGAAACACAATTGCCAGAAAGTCAGGAGGAGGACCAGGGTGCGGAAGTGGAAGACGAGGTGGTTGATGATATAGTAACTGACCCAATCTGGCAGGGGGACATACAGAGCGAGGACAGCAGCACACAGGGGGGAGGGAGGAGTAGCACCACAACAGGCAGAAAGAAGCAGTGTGGTGGCCGCAGACACAAGGCGGGAGGGAACTCCTCGTAACGCCAGCATGACGGAAGTTGCCAGTACAACTGTTAGGTCTTCCTGAGTTTGGTTGTTTTTTAAAGACTCTGCAGATAACTCCAAAAAGGCCATTTGCACCACCTGCCAGGCCAGCATCAACAGGGGTAGCAAAACTAGCAGCCTGACCACCACCAGCATGATCAGGCACATGACAGCAAAGCACACGACTAAGTGGGCCGAACCCCAGGGTCCAGAAACAGTGTCTGCGGGTGACACCACTGCTTCTTCCGCTGTTGTGCGTGCACGCCAATCCCCTGTCCATGACGCATGCAATGATGCCTCCCGCCCTGCACGTGTAGGTACACACTCTCAACTAGCACCATCAGCAAGCATGTCCACTTCCTTGTCCCAGTGCAGCGTTCAGTTGTCCCTACCCCAGTCCATGGAATGCAAGCACAAATACGCAGCGTACGCCCCATAGGCCATACTGCTAAATTCACACATTTCATGAATGCTTACTTTAGAAATGTTGCCTTTTAGGCTCATGGAGATGGAAGCTTTCCACAACCTGATGGTGGCGGCCGTCCCTTGGTACTCGGTCCCCAGCCGCCGGTATTTCTCCTGGTGTGCCGTCCCTGCATTACATGAGCATGTGTCCCACAACATTAGCTGTGCCCTCAGCAACGCAGTTACTGGGAAAGTTCCCCTAACCAAGAAAACTTGGACAAGTGCTTGTGGGCAGGGATGGTACATCTCGCTGACAGTACACTGGGTTAATATATTGGAAGCTGGGACCCAGTTGGCCCTTTGGATGGAACACATCTTCCCGACGCGAGGATTGCGGGCCCTGGATCAATCAGGGTTGCCCCCACATTCTACAGCTCCTGCACCACCTCATCCTCCCCCTCTTCAGCCTCCATCTCCGAAATTACCATATCAGTCGCAAGCTGGAAGCACTGCAGTACTACCTCGGCCAAGCAGCAACAGGCTGTGCTGAATCTGTTATGCTTAGGTGACAAACCGCACAACGCTGAAGAGTTTTGGACAGCTCTGAAAGAGCAGGCAGATCTGTGGCTGACACCGCTGGCCCTACAGCCAGGCATGGTCGTGTGTGACACTTGTCGGAACCTGGTGGCAGCTCTGAGGCGAGGCGAGCTCACACACGTACCATGCTTGGCCTATGTGCTTAATCTCGTGGTTCAGAGGTTTCTCAAAACTTACCCAAATATGCCGGATCTGCTTTTTAAAATGCGTCGCCCATGTGCCAGTTTTAGAAAGTCAGCTACAGCTTCCGCCGCCCTTGCCGTACTTCAGCAGCGTTTGCAGCTTCCAGCTTACCTACTGATCTGTGATGTCCCCACATGTTGGAAGTCTACATTGCAGATGTTGGGAAGTATTTGTGAGCAGACGAGGGCAGTTGTTGACTACCAGCATCAACAAGGCCGTTGGTTTTCAGTTCAGACTCCACACATAAGACCTCAGGAGTGGACATGGATGTCAGACATATGTACCATCCTCCAAAACTTTGAGGACTCCACCAAGATGGTGAGCGGCGATGACTCCATAATTAGCGTCACCATCCCGATTCTCTGTCTTCTGAAACGTTCTTTGCTCACAATTAAAGAGGATGCATTGCAGGCAGAGCACGATGAGATGGAGCAAGGAACCATACAGGGTGATTCCATACAGCCCAACCTCATCTCATTCCAACATGGATTAGGTGACAATGAGGAAGACGAGGAGGAGGAGGAAGAACAGGAGCTAGTTTCCTGCACTATAGATGGTACTACCTGCACAACTGTCAAACGGTCTGTTCAGCGTGAATGGCCTGAGGACAGGGCAGAGGAGGAGGATGAGGAGGAGAGCATGGTCAGTCGTCCTCTTGGTGAGGACACGGAAGTCTTGCCTGTTAGCAATCTGGCACACATGGCTGAGTTTATGCTACGCTGCCTTTCCCGTGATCCTTGCGTTGTCCAAATTTTGAGTGACAGTCCTTACTGGTTGGTGCCACTTCTAGACCCACGCTACAAGGAGAACTTTCTGTCTCTTATTCCCTTGCAGGACAGACCTAATAAAATGGTGCAGTACGAGAAGGCTCTTGTTGCGGAATTATTTAAAAAATTCCCATCTGAAAACGCTGGCGGCAGAGGTCACAGTTCGTTGGACAACCAAGGAGTACAAGCGAGAGAGACACAAATTCAATCCAGCAGAGGCAGGGGAACACTGTCAAAGTTCTGGGACAGTTTTCCCAGACCCTCCCATCTCATAGGTCCTGAGGCGCGGGGTACTCTCCCAAAGAGGGAAAAGTTTCGGAAGATGGTGAGGGAGTACCTTGCCGACCGTGCCAACGTAGTCCTTGATTCTTCTGTGCCTTATAATTATTGGGTATCCAAGCTGGACACGTGGCATGAACTGGCTCTCTACACCTTGAAGGTCCTGGCCTGCCCTGCCGCTGTCAACTGAAAATGCTGACAGGCTGACTCTTTTAAAAATGATCAAAGGCTGGTTTGGGCCAGACTTCTCAACACCACTGAATGATAGCAGCGTAACATAAACTCAAATACAGTGTGTTTTTTTGGGAGGTCTAACTGTATTCCCATGCACCTCTGTCTTCACACCCAGACATGGGTATACGCTTCCTGATTTTGTCTATTTGCTCTTGTCCTCCTCCTTCTCCTCATCCTTCACATTCTCCTCCATATCACTACCATATCTACCATATCACCATATCTACGTCTCTTGCAAGGGGCATTGGAGTGCCTCCAAATTTTTGGCAGCCGTTGCATTCACTGCATAGGCAAACAGTATGGGAGACCCACTTCCTAATAATGGGAACATTGTTTTCAGGAGGCCCTCCAACCTCTGCATCTCTTGCAAGGGGCATTGGAGTGCCTCGTAATTTTTGGCAGCCATTGCATTCACTGCATAGGCAAATAGTATTGGAGACCCACTCCTTTTTAATGGGAACATGTCGTACTCATTACTGTAGCCCAGCTCCATATGTCTTTAAATTGTTAATAGGGTTTTTCCTAAATTTTGGCAGCCGTTGGACTCACTGCATACCCTATAACTGGATAGGAGACCGTCTCCTTTCTAATGGGAACATGTCGTTACTGTGCCCAGCTCTATGTGTCTTTAAATTGTTAGTGCGGTTTTTCCTAAATTTTAGCAGCTGTTGGACTCACTGCATACCCTATAACTGTATAGCAGATCCTTATCCTTTCTAATGGGAACATGTCATTACTGTGGCCCAGCTCTATGTGTCTTTAAATTGTTAGTGGGGTTTTTCCCAAATTTTGGCAGCCCTTGCAGTCACAGCATGGGCATTACCACTATAGGAGACCCACTCCTTTATAATGGGAACATTTTTTTTACTGAGACCCTCCTGTATGTCTCTTCAAACGGGTATTGGGTTGTGTCCAAATTTTTGGCAGTCCTTGCAGTCACTGCATACGCAATAACAGTATAGGAGACCCACTCTTTAATAATGGGAACAACAAAGCATAGCCGACTGCTGGCCCTTTAAGAATAGTAAGGCAGTAAAAATAGTGTTTGTGACTTTCACAAACCCTCCTTCATAAATGAAACAGGATATGTCTGATGATGTTTCATACACCACATTGCCAGATAAGGTTGTAAAATGTTAAAATGCCATTTCCTGGTGAATGTATTTGTCACGGTTGAAAGCAATGCAAAAGTGCAAAAATGCATCAAAAATGCTATGTGTGAACATAGCCCAAGGTGTGATGGAGCATTTTTATTTTTGGTTATTTATTTTGCCTTATATACAAGTCATTACTCTGGAAAGGATGTTCCTTAACATATTTCCCAGGAAAATCCATTTTGGTTTAGTTTTTGTATGTTTTATTGTGAGTCCGTAAAAGTAGCGTAATACCTCTGACAACATTGTTGACATCATTGACCTGGGAGCCTGAGATGCTTCCAGGAGTCTTCCCCATGCTGTTCTCATGTCGTTTGAGTACTGTTCCCATCGATTTGGGCAATTTTTAGGCCCTCTGCAGACCGACGGGGGGGGGGGGCGCCGGAAAAATGCTCGAGTTTCCCATAGACTTACATTGGGCTCGTTACTTGGACCGAGCACCCGAGTATTCCAATTTTCTCGACTCGAGCAACGAGCACCCGAGCATTTTAGTGCTCACTCGTCACTAGTTTTTAGCTAAACCATTTTTATTTCCATTCGACTTTTTGATCGTGTTTTGTTCCACTCTTTGTTTGGCGGTAAGATGAAAAAGAATATTTTTTTTTTTACAGTGTCCGCTGAAGGCGTTAACTAGTGTGACCATTTTATAGGCCGTGGACGTGATCATAACAAATATGTGGACCTTTTTGGTTTATTTTAGTTTTCATATGAATATACCCATTTATTGATATAACATTATTTTCATTTTTTTCTGTTTATTTTTTGATTAGTTTTTTTTTTAAATATTTTTTCACATTCTTTTTTTTACTTTTTCATTTAGTCCCTCTATGGGACTAGCTTTTATTAGTATAGTCACTGTTATAAAGCATTGCAATGAATTCTACCTGTCAGTGTTACAGTGATAGAAGCCTCTGAGACCATGCTCCTAGCTCGATCTAAGCAGGCCACAGTCACTGGGATACCTGGAGGCACGGATTGTCATGACAACAGGATCACTGACTAAGGGCGTAAGCCAGAAACGCGTCGAGATTGCATCTCCGCTATCATGGACTTTTGTATATTTTAATATTTTGCACCAATAAAGTGAGAATTATTTTTTATTGGAGACTTTTCCCACTTTCTCCTTATGTACACTGGCCGAGAGTCACGGCATTGTGGGTCTGAGCCCAGAAGATATGAGCAGCAGGATGGATTAAATGCATGGTCAGGCATATATTGTTTTTTTCTAAAGAATTGTCAAATCAGTCAGTAAGGATTTAGGGCCCTTTTACATGGCGATATTTTGCATCAGTATTTGTTAACAGACGCCAGGAGTGGATCCAAAACACAGAAGAGGTGAGAGTGATTCAATTATTATTTTTCTCTGTGTTTGTTCCTCTCTGGTTTTTAGCTTACAAATACTAATGTAAATTACTGCCCAAAATACTCACTGTGTGAATGAGGCGAGGAAGCTGCTTGTAATACTGTAATATAAGTCCTTATTCTGAGGATGAGCGCTCACTTGCAGGTGCTGTGCTGTAATGCTTATCTTCTCTGCTCCATCATACTCCCCAGAGCAGGGGCAACCCCTGGGGCTAAACTGCGGTCGGCAGATGTCAGACGTATCACTCAGTGATATGTGATGGAGCCCGACTCCCAAACAAAATGAATCAGACAGAAGCATACAAAATAAATACACAAAGCATTGCAATTAGGTGTCAAACGTTCTCAACTTTATTTAAATTTACATGACACCGAACCATCACCTATCAGGATAAAGAAGACTCTGTGTAGCCTCTGTTCCTATAGACCATCTTGCTTGCAGCCTCCTCCATCCATTGAAGACAACGGAAATTACAGGAATAGATGAGTAATCTGCTTATACTGCTGTAAAACAATTCTTTTATCCAATGATGAGAGCATGCGTCCAGGAGTTGTGCTGTAATGTTAGTCTCCTCTTCACCATCATCATCAGAGCAGGGGCGACCCCTGGGGAAAAATGCGCTTACTGGGTTCTGTGCTGCTGGCAGATGTCCAGCCGTATGTGATAGACCCCGACCCCCAAACAAAGTTAATCAGACAGAAGCACACAAAATAAATACACAAAGCATTGTAATTAGGTGTCAAATGGTCAAAATTTTATTTAAATTTAGATGATACCAAAAATAGCACAACCCCCGACTCACGAAGAGTCACCCCCCAGCACTCAGGAGAGGAAAACCCCCTGTGGAGGAAACCTCTAGGGAACCATGGCTGGAGGGCTGCCCATCCCTTGGGCTTAGAGAGTTAGTGCCAATATATAACAGATGTAACTGCAGAATTTTACAATTTGTACATTTTACCAGATTTATAGAGAACAACATGAATACAGACTATAAATATGATAAACCGGATGTGGGAGAGATCTGGCTGCGATATCGGTCACCACATTGATTCATGGAGCGAATTTGGCTGATCTGATTGGCCAGGTGGATGTATAATTTCTCCCTTACACATCCAGGTCCACCTCTCAAAAAATTGGACATTTGGTTACAGTTCGCTATGCCTAATCCCTAATAGGATAAATAATCCCTCCCAATTTATCACCCATTAAAGTCATAGATCAGTCCATGAACTCCCAAAGGAGAGCTGCTCTATATAGAGGGTAACAGAAGGGGATCCTGGTCTAGGGACCCCCCTTTGTTACCTTCCCATGCCCTAGGGGTGTCTAAAGCAGACAACCCCTTTCCCTGCTAGAACTTCCAAATTACACCAAGGTCGGCACATTACGTGGGATGGTCAAGCTCAAGGTCCTCAGGCGCATCAGTAATGGCACTAATCGTGGTAGCGCGGCATTCTTTTATGGAATCTTCTTTATGACACTTGTTTATGACCTCATAACAGTTGTCATGGTGACTACAGGGTCTATTACTGATGCAGGGCACAAGTATTAACCCTTTCATCATTGGTAATTTGCTTTTGTTACAGAGGCAGATAACTGCACTTGTTACCAAGCAGGGGCCTTATCATTATGGCTTCCCTTAGGCACCATAAGAAATACAGATTACAAATTAAATGTGCAAGTTTGTCATGAGTGTTTTGCACTTTCTAGATCCAGAGTCTGGGTTTATAACTAGCACTTTACAAAGAAAAAAAAAAGAGGAAATTACTTGTAAAATAATATTATTGGAAATTGCATTTCAAGCATTTTCCTAATGTGCATTCTACATAGTTACATAGGTTGAAAAAAGTAGGGGGGGACATTAACAGCTTGGGGCCCAAGTGCAAGAAATGTGTCCGAGCCCCCACCTTTTTATGGCGACAAAGCTACAGATATATATTGTAAGGCAGCACTAGTCATCATAATGGGGGATACTCGCTGCACCGGGTCAATTAATGCACACCAGCAATGTTTTTCCGGTATTTCACAATGCTGCAGTTTATTGCACTTCATAAACCACAGTTCACACATATAATGTCCACGAGCCCAAGTGGCAGACCGGCCCACTTGGCCCAGGTTACAGTCAAGGTCCATACAAGAGCAAATGTTGTTCCTATCTTCAAAAAGGGGAAGAAGGTGGACCCAGGGAACTATAGGCCGGTGAGTCTGACTTCTATACCAGGAAAGATCTTTGAACAAATTATTAAACAACATGTATGTAAGTACCTGGATAAGAATGAAGTGATTAACTAGAGTCAGCATGGGTTTGTAACTAACAAGTCATGTCAGACTAACTTAATTTCCTTCTATGACAGAATCACTGACTGGGTGGATCAGGGAAATGCTGTAGATATAGTATATCTTGACTTCAGCAAAGCATTTGACAAAGTATCTCACACCATCCTTATTGAAAAAAATGACCAAGTATGCAATGGACCAGGCAACTGTTAGGTGGATTCATAACTGGCTTAGTGATCGGACTCAAAGAGTGGTTGTAAATGGCTTCACATCCAGCTGGATGAATGTCTCAAGTGGGGTACCACAGGGCTCCATCCTGGGACCTGTATTGTTCAACATCTTTATCAATGATTTAGATGAAGGAATTGAGGGTAAACTGATTAAATTTGCTGATGACACAAAGCTAGGAGGGATAGCTAATACTAGAGAAGAGAGAGAGGATTCAAAAAGACCTAAATAAACTGGAGCAGTGGGCAGCAACCAACAGAATGATTTTTAACAGGGAAAAATGCAAAGTACTACATCTGGGCAATAAAAATGAAAAAAGCATATACAGAATGGGAGGAATAGAGCTAAGCAACAGTACATGTGAAAAAGACTTAGGTATACTAATAGATCATACACTGAACATGAGTCAACAGTGTGATGCAGCAGCAAAAAAGGCAAATACAATTCTGGGATGTATTAACAGAAGCATACAGTCTAGATCACGTGAAGTCATTATCGGTCTTTACTCCTCTTTGGTCAGACCTCATCTGGAATACTGTGTACAGTTTTGGGCACCACATTTTAAAAAAGACATAGACAAACTGGAGCAAGTTCAGAGAAGAGCGACCAGAATGGTGACTGGTCTGCAAACCCTGTCCTATGAGGAACGGTTGCAGGATTTGGGAATGTTTAGCTTGCAAAAAAGAAGACTGAGAGGAGACTTAATAGCTGTCTACAAATATGTCAAGGGCTGTCACATTGTAGAAGGATCATCTTTATTCTCATTTGCACAAGGAAAGACTAGAAGCAATGGGATGAAACTAAATGGGAGGAGACACAGATTAGATATTAGAAAAAACTTTTTGACAGTTAGGGTGATTAATGAGTGGAACAGGCTGCCACGAGAGGTGGTGAGTTCCCCTTCAATGGACGTCTTCAAACAGAGGCTGGACAGACATCTGTCTGAGATGATCTAGTGAATCCTGCTTTGAGCAGGGGGTTGGACCAGATGACCCAGGAGGTCCCCTCCAACTCTACCATTCTATGATTCTATGATTCTATGAAGTGTCCATATAACAAAGTGTATTACCTTTGACGGGTTTAGTTGCTGCTGCAGTCCTTTTAATCCGCCACCACTGTGGCTTTGCGGCTTCCCAGGTGGGGGTCTCTAGCCGTCGTCCCTCGAAGGCTACTGGTATGTCTTCACTCACATCCAGCCTGCGCCTTTCAGGACTCTTCCGCAAGCCTCTGCCTTCCAAGGCCACTGGCATCTACACAAGATCCAGCCTCGACCTTTCAGGCTGCCAGGCGTCTCTGTATCACGGTGTCCCACACACATGGGGAACAGGCCTCACTCCCAACACACCGAACACACCTGTCTCCCATCAAGCAGGGTTTATATATCCATCCCGTGCACACACACACACACACTGACAGGACCTTGCTGATGTCCCAGTCATGTGATCAGACAGACATTCTGTGCGCGCAGGACCTGTGCTATGTCACAGTCATGTGACCAGTCACCTGAGGGGGAACGTACATGGTCAGGTAAAACACATCCTGGACCATTACCGTAATGCCAGCAAGTCGCTGCATTACATATCCCCCCCCTCTGTTCAAACTTGTGGGGTTGAACACATAATATACACAATCACTATAACCCCCAGCTCTGTTCAAACTTGTGGGGTTGAACACATAATATACACAATGACATTATAACCCCCAGTTCACATAGAGACCATGTACTTTACAATTGTGCTACTCAGCTCCTGGAACATTAGTCAACGACATTAGCCCATTCCTTAGGGACCTACCATTTGTCACTGTCACTGACTTCGTTAGGTCACCTTTCCGGGTCGTAACCTTGTCAGAGCTCCACCACTCCCAGTTGTAACCTTGTCAGACCTCCCCCGCTCCCAGCGGTCAGTCGTAACCTTGTCAGGTCTCCCCCGCTCCCAGCAGTCAGTCATACAGCGGTGTGACTCACAAACCCTGGTATCTAAGGTCCGGTTCGACTCCGTAATGTCCCGTCCTCTATTGGGTCGTTTGTATGGGCTGCTCAAACCTGAGTTACTGGAGGTCTCACTACCTCTAAACCCACGCCCACTACTCTCAGGACATCTTGAAAGGTCCCTAACTCCAGATATAGCTGTTCTGTTATTTAGGGGGCCCTTTCTCTGTCTGGTCTCATAATTTCTAGACGGCTGCCATCTTCTGCTACTCAGATGATGCTGTCTATCCACTCGCAGTCTAGCGAGATTCAACTGTTCTACCTCTCGCAGGTAGGTCACTCGGTACTCCAACAGCATGCGCATATATCCCAGGCTTTCTTCTGTTCCTACAGCGGAGAATGATACCATGCCGTCTTCGTCTGGTATCCAGTCCTGACGATCACGTGGACTGCTTACTTTCTCCACACCAGACTTCTTGACCATCATCTGCATGGCTCGACCATTTCTCCCAACGAGCTTCCTCACCAGAACATGAGGCACCCGGATGACCTCTTCACCCATACTGTGAGCTTTCCTCATCAACTCCAGTTGTCTAACGGCTTGTTCAGTCTTCAACCGGAGAAACCGCTTCGTGCAAATACATCGCCAGTGCATGTCACTTAGGATAGCCACCCTCTTCACTGTGACTTCGGTCGTGGACAGGACCACCAGCTGTTTAGCTTCTGAGGTCAAGTACACCTTACAAGCTCCCACGGCCTTCTTAAACTCCTCATGCACGGACTCACTGGTGCATTCTTCCCTCAAATCCTCGGGTACATCTACGAGGCACTTGTACCAAGACGTTTCGGTCTCACCAGTGGTTTCCATACGATCAACCAGCTCAGGGTTCAGGGACAACTGACTTTCAGCTTCTTCCCCCTTTACGCTTCCCCTGAGCTGACTCACAGCTACAAATTCACCAATTTTCGTCTTGACCACTTCTATCTCATATTTATCTGTGGTTAACACTCTCTTAGCTCTCCTCAGGTCCACCCTCTCTTGGTATAAGGGAGTGAGTGCAACGTGTTCGCCCTTTTCCTTCTCCAAGAAGGCCTCGTTCACTGAGTGATACTTTGTCAGGTGACTTTTGAGCCCGGGAACTTCTTCCTCTAGCTCCGCAACTCGCCTCTCAGCGGCTGGTCTCTGAAGCTCCTCTTGCTTCCAATGGGTTTGTAGCGACTCCTTGAGCTCCTTGATCTCGGCTCCTACATCCAAAGAATCATCCGAGCTCACATCACTCGAGGAGGTATCTGCTTTATACCTCCCATCTCCAGTGTCCAACTCCTGGCCCTGGTCTGTGGCTTCTCCAATAGACTCCATCACCTTTTTCCGCTCAGCTTCCATCTTGCTGACTGTTTCCTTAAGGCACGTCACCGCCCTCTGGAGAGTATCACAGAACATCTGTAGCTCCTTCACCTGAGCTTCCAGACCTAGGGTCTTCCTGCGGAGATCACCATTTTCATCACGGGTGTCCTGCAGGGTGGTCTCAACCACTTGGCGCACGTGCTCTGCACCTGCCTTATCCTCCTCTAGTTTTACTTTAACCTTGAGGAGATCCTCATAATCTCTCCTACGTTGTTGCAGTTCCTTACCGAACTTTTCATCGCACTCCTTCTTGGAGTCACACAGTTCCTGGTGGAACTGTTCACGCAGTCGTTCTAGGTTTTGTTCATGCCCAGCAACTTCATGCTGCAGCGACTCTTTGAGGGCAGACAGCTCTAACTGTACCAGGGAGAAGCGATCTTTCACCTCGCATAACTCATCTTCACACACCGCTTTGTCAATCTCTAATTGAAAAACCTCCTCCTTGATTTTGCGGCGGTCCTCCTTAATTCCGTAGAACATTTCCTTCCACTGGTTAATTTCCGCGTGGCTTTGCTCCACGTCTCGCTGCCAGTTCCTCATAAGCTGGTGTATTTTCTGCTGTTCAGACTCAAGGATCAACTGATCTGAGGACACGTTCCCCAGGTTTTCACATAATTGCTGCACGTCACTCTGACCCTGCTGGCCGATAGGCTCCAGCTCTTGGTCATGACTGGCCGCCTCCTCTTTCAGGACTGTCAGATCCTTCTGACTCGGTACAGTACCGGGGGTTGCTACTGGCAACGTCATCTCCTCTTCTACCTCTAATGGAGGATCCACACTTGAAGCAAAGGCACACAGTACTACATTCTCTTTATTTTCATTTTCAGCCAAGTCTACAGGAGCAACCTTTTTGTGGCCCTTGCACCGTCTACGAGATGGGGACTTTCTCACCTCGTCTAGCCCCTCCTGACTGACCTCTCCTTCTACTTTCGTAGTGTCACTGTCAGCTACGGGATCTGTGTCACTCCCCATGGTGTTGTGGACTAACAGGTCACCTCCCACTTTGACGTCACCCCCTTCTACTGGAGCTACCCCATTATCAACGGTCACATTGTCATTTTTAGGAGGTACCAACCCACCACCAGTAATTTTTTTTGATTTTCTATCCTCCACGCTGTTTTGAACAACCGCCCCTTTTTTAGACTCCACCGCCTTTTTAACAACCACACCGACAGGGGAATTTTCACAAGAAAAATCAACAATAGTCTTAGGACTCAGTTCACAACAGCTCTTACCACCTCCCCAGGCACTCTGAGACAACAATGGCGTCCCCGGAGAGTTAATAGAATGGTCCACTGCCGCCATTCCATATGGTGCCCACAGCTCCTGTGGTTCCTGCACCATGTCCAGTTTCATGTCCAGTAGACGTTTCTCAAATACATGCTCTGGTTTTAACAGGCACTTTAATCGCTCTAATCGCTCAATAGCTTCAGACTCAGTTGCTGCTCCTTTCACAGCCATTTTTATCTGCTCCTGCATTTCCTCAGGACACTATTCACACACAGCTCTCCCCTGAAAAATTTCGTGGCCCCGCCGAGCCACAGCAAAACCGGATTTGAGTGCGACGACAACCTTCGCAACCCTGCCGAGTTGCAGCCAGATGCTTTAACCTTCGTGAGGCCCGCCGAGTCACAGCAAACCAGGTTTGAGTGCGACGACAATCTTCGCAACCCCGCCGAGTTGCAGCCAGATGCTTTTAAGCTTCGTGAGCCCCGCCGAGCCACAGCAAGATGCTTGTAACCACACTCGTCATCCTGTGCCGTTGCCCCTAGCAACCGGGCTGCAGTTACCTCAAGCAACCAGACTGCAGTTGCCCCTAGCAACCGGACTGCAGTTGCCCCTAGCAACCGGGTTGTCGTTGCCGCTAGCAACCGGGCTGCAGTTGCCCGCATCCTCCACCATATGTAAGGCAGCACTAGTCATCATAATGGGGGATACTCGCTGCACCGGATCAATTAATGCACACCAGCAATGTCTTTCCGGTATTTCACAATGCTGCAGTTTATTGCACTTCATAAACCACAGTTCACACATATAATGTCCACGAGCCCAAGTGGCAGACCGGCCCACTTGGCCCAGGTTACAGCCTTCAGCAAAGTAATACTTTAGCAATGTCCATACAAGTGTCCATATAACAAAGTGTATTACCTTTGACGGGTTTAGTTGCTGCTGCAGTCCTTTTAATCCGCCACCACTGTGGCTTTGCGGCTTCCCAGGTGGGGGTCTCTAGCCGTCGTCCCTCGAAGGCTACTGGTATGTCTTCACTCACATCCAGCCTGCACCTTTCAGGACTCTTCCGCAAGCCTCTGCCTTCCAAGGCCACTGGCATCTACACAAGATCCAGCCTCGACCTTTCAGGCTTCCAGGCTTCTCTGTATCACGGTGTCCCACACACATGGGGAACAGGCCTCACGCCCAACACACCGAACACACCGGTCTCCCATCAAGCAGGGTTTATATATCCATCCCGTGCACACACACACACACACACTGACAGGACCTTGCTGATGTCCCAGTCATGTGATCAGACAGACATTCTGTGCGCGCAGGACCTGTGCTATGTCACAGTCATGTGACCAGTTACCTGAGGGGGAACGTACATGGTTAGGTAAAACACATCCTGGACCATTACCGTAATGCCAGCAAGTCGCTGCATTACAATATATATATATACACATACACAGTGGGGGAAAAAAGTATTCGATCCCTTGCTGTTTTTGTAAGTTTGCCCACTGACAAAGACATGAAGAGTCTATAATTTTAAGGGTAGGTTAATTTTAACATTGAGAGATAGAATATCCCCCCCCCAAAAAAAAATCAAGGAAATCACATTGTATAAATTAGATATTTCTCACTGCAAAATGCAAAAAAAAATAAGTATTTCATCCCCTACAAACTATTATGAGTTCTGGCTGCTACAGACCAGTTAGATGCTCCTAATCAACTCGTTACCTGCATTAAAGACAGCTGTCTTACATAGTCACCTGTATAAAAGACTCTTGTCCACAGACTCCATTAATCAGTCAGACTCTAACCTCTACAACATGAGCAAGACCAAAGAGCTTTCTAAGAATGTCAGGGACAAGATCATAGACCTGCACAAAGCTGGAATGGGCTACAAAACCATAAGTAAGACGCTGGGTGAGAAGGAGACAACAGTTGGTGCAATTGTAAGAAAATGAAAGAAATACAAAATGACTGTCAATCAACATCGATCTGGGGCACCATGCAAAATCTCACCTGGTGGGTTATCCTCGATCATGAGGAAGGTGAGAGATCAGCCTAAAACTACACGGGGGGAACTTGTTAATGATCTCCAGGCAGCTGGGACCACAGTCACCAAGGAAAACATTGGTAACACATTACGCCTTAAAGGTTTAAAATCCTGCAGTGCCCGCAAGGTCCCCCTGCTCAAGAAGGCACATGTGCAGGCCCATCTGAAGTTTGCCAATGAACACCTGGATAATTCTGTGAGTTATTGGGAGAAGGTGCTGTGGTCAGATGAGACAAAAATTGAGCTCTTTGGCATTAACTCAACTCGCCGTGTTTGGAGGAAGAAGAAGGAAGTACAACAATAAGAACATCGTTCCAACCATGAAGCATGGTGGGGTAAACATACTTTAGGGGTGCTTTTCTGCAAAGGGAACATGACGACTGCACGGTATTGAAGGGAAGATGGCTGGCGTCATGTAGCGCGAGATTTTGGCCAACAACCTCCTTCCCTCAGTAAGAGCATTGAAGATGGGTCGTGGCTAGGTCTTCCAGCAAGGCAATGACCCAAAACATACAACCAAAGCAACAAAGGAGTGGATCAAAAAGCAGCACAGTAAGGTCATGGAGTGGCCTAGCCAGTCTCCAGACCTTAATCCAATAGAAAACTTATAGAGGGAGTTAAAGCTCTGATTTGCCAAGCAACAACCTCAAAATCTTAATGATTTAGAGATGATCTTTTCAAGAGGAGTGGACCAAAATTCCTCCCGACATGTGCGCAAACCTCATCATCAACTACAAAAACCGTCTGACTACTGTGCTTGCCAACATGTGTTTTACCACCAAGTATTAAGTGTGGTTTTCCAGAGGGAATGAAATACTTATTTCTCACTGCAAAATGCAAAAAAAATTATCTAATTTATACAATGTGATTTTCTTGATTTTTTTTTGGATATTCTATCTCTCAATGTTAAAGTTAACCTACCCTTAAAATTATAGACTGTTCCTGTCTTTGTCAGTGGGCAAACTAACAAAGACAGCAAGGGATCAAATAATTATTTCCCCCACCGTGTATATAATTTTATATATATTGTAAGGCAGCACTAGTCATCATAATGGGGGATACTCGCTTCGCTGCGACAATCAATGCACACGTGCAATGTCTTTCCGTTTTCACAACGCTGCAGTTTATTACTTCATAAACCACAGTTCACCGGGTCCAACTCAGTGGCACGCCGACACACATATACATATATATATATATATATATATATATATATATATATATATATATATATATATATATATATATATATAATGTTCATGAGCCAAGTGACACACAGGCCCACTTGCTCCAGGTACAGCCTTCAGCAAGGTAATCATATAGCAATGTCCATATTAATGTCCATATAACACAGTGTATTACCTTTGCCGGGTTTAGCTGCTGCAGTCCATTAGGCTTGCCACCACTGTGGCTTTGCGGCTTCCCAGGTAGGGGTCTCCAGCCGTCATTCCCTCAAAGGCCACTGACATCCACACAGGATCCAGGCTCTGCCTTTCAGGACTCTTCCTCAATAATCCGCCACCACTGTGGCTTTGCGGCTTCCCAGGTGGGGGTCTCTAGCCGTCGTTCCCTCAAAGGCCACTGACATCCACACAGGATCCAGGCTCTGCCTTTCAGGACTCTTCATCAAAACCTCTGCCTTCCAAGGCCACTAGCATCCACACAGGATCCAGTCTCGACCTTTCAGGCACCAGGCTTCACTCGGCCTCACTAGGCCTCACACGGTCGGTGTCCCACACACACGGGAACAGGCCTTACGCCTCTCTCACAGAACACACCTATCTCCCATCAAGCAGGGTTTATATATGCATCCCGTGCACACACACACATACTGACAGGACCTTGCTGATGTCACAGTCATGTGATCAGACAGCTGAGGGGGAAGGTACATGGTCAGGTAAAACACATCCTGGACCATTACCGTAATGCCAGCAAGTCGCTGCATTACATATCCCCCCCCTGTGGTCAAACTTGTGGGGTTGAACACATAATATACACAATCACTATAACCCCCAGCTCTGTTCAAACTTGTGGGGTTGAACACATAATATACACAATGACATTATAACCCCCAGTTCACATAGAGACCATGTACTTTACAATTGTGCTACTCAGCCCCTGGAACATTAGTCAACGACATTAGCCCATTCCTTAGGGACCTACCATTTGTCACTGTCACTGACTTCATCAGGTCACCTTTCCGGGTCGTAACCTTGTCAGAGCTCCCCCGCTCCCAGCGGTCAATTGTAACCTTGTCAGGTCTCCCCCGCTCCCAGCGGTCAGTCATAATCTTGTCAGACCTCCCCTGCTCCCAGCGGTCAGTCGTAGCCTTGTCAGGTCTCCCCCCTCCCAGCGGTCAGTCATACAGCGGTGTGACTCACATGCCCTGGTATCTAAGGTCCGGTTAGACTCCGTAATGTCCCGTCCTCTATTGGGTCATTTGTATGGGCTGCTCAAACCTGAGTTACTGGAGGTTTCACTACCTCTAAACCCACGCCCACTACTCTCAGGACATCTTGAAAGGTCCCTAACTCCAGCTATAGCTGTTCTGTTATTTAGGGGGCCCTTTCTCTGTCTGGTCTCATAATTTCTAGACGGCTGCCATTTTCTGCTACTCAGATGATGCTGTCTATCCACTCGCAGTCTAGCGAGATTCAACTGTTCTACCTCTCGCAGGTAGGTCACTCGGTACTCCAACAGCATGCGCATATATCCCCAGGCTTTCTTCTGTTCCTACAGCGGAGAATGATACCATGCCGTCTTCGTCTGGTATCCAGTCCTGACGATCACGTGGACTGCTTACTTTCCCCACACCAGACTTTTTGACCATCATCTGCATGGCTCGACCATTTCTCCCAACGAGCTTCCTCACCAGAACATGAGGCACCCGGATGACTTCTTCACACATACTGTGAGCTTTCCTCAACAACTCCAGTTGTCTAACGGCTTGTTCCGTCTTCAACCGGAGAAACCGCTTCGTGCGAATACATCGCCAGTGCATGTCACTTAGGATAGCCACCCTCTTCACTGTGACTTCGGTCGTGGACAGGACCACCAGCTGTTTAGCTTCTGAGGTCAAGTACACCTTACAGGCTCCCACGGCCTTCTTAAACTCCTCATGCACGTACTCACTTGGGCATTCTTCCCTCAAATCCTCGGGTACATCTACGAGGCACTTGTACCGAGACGTTTCGGTCTCACCAGTGGTTCCCAGACGATCAACCAGCTCAGGTTTCAGGGACCACTGCTTTCCAGCATCTTCACCCTGTATGCTTCCCCTGAGCTGACTCACAGTTACAACTTCACAACTTTTCGTCTTGACCACCTCCACTTCACCTTTATCTTCCAACACCCTACTCTTAGCTCTCCTCAGGACCACCTTCTCATGGTCTAAGGGAGTAAGTGCAACTTGTTTGCCTTTTCCCTTCTCCAAGGAGACCTCGTTCACCGCGTGACACTTTGCTAGGCAACCTTTGAGCTCTAAAACTTCTCCTTCCAGCTCAGTTACTCGCCTCTCAGCAGTCCATCTCTGAAGCTCTTCCTGCTTCAACTGCTCTTCCAGCAGCAGAGCTCTCTCAGACCTCTCCGTCTCCAATGCGCCCTCTCGGCTCTCAATAGCCAGTCTCTCACGCTTCTCTTGCGTCCACTGGGCTTGTAGCAACTCCTTGAGCCGCTTGATCTCGGCTCCGACATCCACCGAATCCTCCGAGCCCACATCACTCGAGGAGGTATCTGCTTCATACCTCCCATCACCAGCGGTCAACTCCTGGCCCTGGTCTGTGGCTTTTCCGATGGACTCCTCCATCTTCTCTCGCTCAGCTTCCATCTTGCTGACTGTTTCCTTACGGTACGTCTCCGCCTTCTGGAGAGTATCACAGGACATCTGTAGCTTCTTCACCTGAGCTTCCAGATCTAGGGTCTTTCCCCGGAGATCATCATTCTCCTCACGGGTGTCTAACAGAGTGGTCTCAACCACTTGGCGCACTTGCTCTGCACCCGCCTTATCCTCCTTTAGTTTTTCCTTCATCTTGAGGAGATCCTCATAATCTCTCTTACTCTGTTGCAGTTCCCTACTGCGTTGACCACACTCCTTCTTGGAGTCACACAGCTAATGGTTGAGCTGTTTGCGCAGTCGTTCTAGGATTTGTTCGCGTCCAGAAACACCATCCTGCCGCGCCTCCTTCTCAAGCTTCAACTGCAAAACCTCTTCCTTGATTTTGCGGCGGTCCTCCTTAATTGCGTAGAACATTTCCTTCCACTGGTTAATTTCCTCGTTGCTTCCCTTCAGGTCTTGCTGTAAATTCCTCACAACCTGGTATAATTTCTGCCTTTCAGACTCCAGGTTCGGCTGGTCTGAGGACACGATCTCCAGATTTCCACATTGTTGCTGCACGTCACTCTGACACTGCTGGCTGATAGGCTCCAGCTCTTGGTCACGACTGGCCGCCTCCTCTTTCAGGACTGTCAGATCCTTCTGACTCGGTACCGTACCGGAGGTTGCTACTGGCAACGTCACCTCCTCTTCTACCTCTAATGGAGGATCCACACTTGAAGCAAAGGCACACATTACTACATTCTCTTTATTTTCATTTTCAGCCAAGTCTACAGGAGCAACCATTTTGTGGCCCTTGCGCCGTCGACAAGATGGGGACTCTCTCACCTCGTCTAACCCCTCCTGACTGAACTCTCTCTCTACTTTCATAGTGTCACCGTCAGCTGCGGGGTCTGTGTCACTCTCCATGGTGTTGTGGACTAACAGGTCACCTCCCTCTTTGAAGTCACCCCCTTCTACTGGAGCTACCCCGTTATCAAAGGTCACATTGTCATTTTTAGGAGGTACCAACCGACCACCAGTAATTTTTTTTGATTTTCTATCCTCCACGCTGTTTTGAACAACCGCCCCTTTTTTAACAACCACACCGGCAGGGGAATTTTTACCAGAAAAATCAACAATAGTCTTAGGACTCAGTTCACAACAGCTCTTACCACCTCCCCGGGCACTCTGGGACAACAAGGGCGCCCCCGGAGAGTTCAAAGAATGGTCCGCTGCCGCCCGTCTATATGGTGCCCACAGCTCCAGCGGTCCCAGCACCATGTCCAGCAGATGTTTCTCAAATTCCTGCTCCGGTTTTAACAGGCACTTTAATCGCTCTAATCGCTCAATAGCTTCAGACTCAGTTGCTGCTCCTTTCACAGCCATATTTATCTGCTCCTGCATTTCCTCAGGACACTATTCACACACCGCTCTCCCCGGAAAAATCTTCGTGGCCCCGCCAAGCCACAGCAAAACCGGATTTGAGTGCGACGACAACCTTCGCAACCCCGCCGAGTTGCAGCCAGATGCTTTAAACTTCGTGAGCCCCGCCGAGCCACAGCAAACCAGGTTTGAGTGCGACGCTAATCTTCGCAACCCCACCGAGTTGCAGCCAGATGCTTTAATCCACACTCGTCCTGTGCCGTTGCCCCTAGCAACCAGACTGCAGCTGCCCGGACTCTGGAACCATATGTAAGGCAGCACTAGTCATCATAATGGGGGATACTCGCTTCGCTGCGACAATCAATGCACACGTGCAATGTCTTTCCGTTTTTCACAACGCTGCAGTTTATTACTTCATAAACCACAGTTCACCGGGTCCAACTCAGTGGCACGCCGACACACACACACACATATACATATATATATAATGTTCATGAGCCAAGTGACACACAGGCCCACTTGCTCCAGGTACAGCCTTCAGCAAGGTAATCATATAGCAATGTCCATATTAATGTCCATATAACACAGTGTATTACCTTTGCCGGGTTTAGCTGTCTCAGTCCATTACTCCGCCACCACTGTGGCTTTGCGGCTTCCCAGGTAGGGGTCTCCAGCCGTCGCTCCCTCAAAGGCCACTGACATCCACACAGGATCCAGGCTCTGCCTTTCAGGACTCTTCCTCAATAATCCGCCACCACTGTGGCTTTGCGGCTTCCCAGGTGGGGGTCTCTAGCCGTCGTTCCCTCAAAGGCCACTGACATCCACACAGGATCCAGGCTCTGCCTTTCAGGACTCTTTATCAAAACCTCTTCCTTCCAAGGCCACTAGCATCCACACAGGATCCAGTCTCGACCTTTCAGGCACCAGGCTTCACTCGGCCTCACTAGGCCTCACACGGTCGGTGTCCCACACACACGGGAACAGGCCTTACGCCTCTCTCACAGAACACACCTGTCTCCCATCAAGCAGGGTTTATATATGCATCCCGTGCACACACACACACATACTGACAGGACCTTGCTGATGTCACAGTCATGTGATCAGACAGCTGAGGGGGAAGGTACATGGTCAGGTAAAACACATCCTGGACCATTACCGTAATGCCAGCAAGTCGCTGCATTACAATATGTATATATATATATATATATATATATATATATATATATATATATATGCCTGCCTGCCTGCCTAACTCCTGCCTAGCACTGATTATATGCAGCTGGATTAGTCCTCAGTAGGACTGTTAGTTTAGATGGATATATACAGTACAGACCAAAAGTTTGGACACATCTTCTCATTTAAAGATTTTTCTGTATTTTCAGGACTATGAAAATTGTACATTCACACTGAAGGCATCAAAACTATGAATTAACACATGTGGAATTATAGCCTCTCACCTAGCCAAATCAGATCTCATACTTTGCACTGACGAGGGCCAACAGCCCGAAACACCGAGTCTGCAAATTGAGATTCTGATTTGGATTTTATCCTAAGTCATAGTCCTACTGAATAGACTGTTAGAATTTGTATTATGGCAAGAAAAAAGCAACTAAGTAAAGAAAAACGAGTGGCCATCATTACTTTAAGAAATGAAGGTCTGTCGGTCTGAAAAATTGGGAAAACTTTGAAAGTGTCCCCAAGTGCAGTTGCAAAAACCATCAAGCGCTACAAAGAAACTGGCTCACATGAGGACCGCCCCAGGAAAGGAAGACCAAGAGTCACCTCTGCTTCTGAGGATAAGTTCATCTGAGTCACCAGCCTCAGAAATCACAGGTTAACAGCAGCTCAGATTAGAGACCAGGTCAATGCCACACAGAGTTCTAGCAGCAGACATCTCTTCAACAACTGTTAAGAGGAGACTTTGTGCAGCAGGCCTTCATGGTAAAATAGCTGCTAGGAAACCACTGCTAAGGACAGGCAACAAGCATAAGAGACTTGTTTGGGCTAAAGAACACAAGGAATGGATATTAGACCAGTGGAAATCTGTGCTTTGGTCTGATGAGTCCATACTTGAGATCTTTGGTTCCAACCACCGTGTCTTTGAGCGATGCAGAAAAGGTGAACTGATGGACTCTACATGCCTGGTTTCCACCGTGAAGCATGGAGGAGGAGGTGTGATGGTGTGGTGGTGCTTTGCTGGTGACACTGTTGGGGATTTATTCAAAATTGAAGGGATACTGAACCAGCATGGCTACAACAGCATCTTGCAGCGGCATGCTATTCCATCTGGCTTGCGTTTAGCTGGACCATTATTTATTTTTCAACAGGACAATGACCCCAAACACACCTCCAGGCTGTGTAAGGGCTATTTGACCAAGAAGGAGAGTGATGGGGTGCTACGCCAGATGACCTGGCCTCCATAGTCACCAGACCTGAACCCAATCGAGATGGTTTGGGGTGAGCTGGACCGCGGAGTGAAGGCAAAAGGGCCAACAAGTGCTAAGCATCTCTGGGAACTCCTTTAAGATTGTTGGAAGACCATTTCCGGTGACTACCTCTTGAAGCTCATCAAGAGAATGCCAAGAGTGTGCAAAGCAGTCATCAAAGCAAAAGGTGGCTACTTTGAAGAACCTAGATTATAAGACATATTTTCAGTTGTTTCACACTTTTTTTGTTAAGTATATAATTCCACATGTGTTAATTCATAGTTTTGATGCCTTCAGTGTGAATGTACAATTTTCATAGTCATGAAAATGCAGAAAAATCTTTATATGAGAATGTGTGTCCAAACTTTTGGTCTGTACTGTATCTACCTCCTTCTAGGTTGTGCCTGGATATGTACACCCACTATATACTGTGTATGTCTGCACCACTTCAGTGCAGTAAGGCGACATTACTGACCACGGAGCAGCCGTGCTCTTTAGAGCTGATGTATTTTTATTTTTGGGAATTGTTTCAGCTGCCTGAAGACCATTGCTCGCCCTCTACCATGGGCATGCTGCAGATCCTCGCTAAGTTGCCATCTTACTCCCTGGCATCAGGATGGTTAATAACAGTACAACCCATGTGCAGACAGATTTGTCTAACTCCTTATCGGACTCCAGCAACGCATCGGCTGTTATCCCAGCAGAGAGTACCGCGATTCAGGACTATCTCCCACCATGCCGGTGCTGGTCATAATTCACCGGTACCAGAGGAGGACAACTTTGGGACATTGTCCAAGACATACTCCTCAAGAACTGTGTTTAAGAAATTGTCTCCAGAGGTCCAGGACTTGAGATATGAAAAGGATGAGGACATTACTGGGGGCACACAACCCGCTCATAATAGGTCCAGGGGAAGAAGAAACACGCCGTACTGGTACTTCCTCCAGTGTAAGGCCAAAATAAAGGAGGGCAAGGTAAGAATGTCTATATTGTTATTCTACTGGGGATCCACAGGGGAGGGATCGTACATCACAATGCTAGTTTACAATGAGGCATACCAGAAAATATATGTCCTTCTATGATATATCCTCATATAATTTCCGATTGTGGCAAATATTATGCAAATTCGCTGATTGTAACCTTATCGGTACGATGGTAGCGTCACCACTAGCACCTAAGAAGCACAGTGAAGCCTGGTAAGTGTCCAGACGGAGGATATAGCCATTTATGAGAAGCATTATTTTTTAGGATCATAGCCATGACTGTTATAGCATTTGCATAAGTCGCCCTTGTGCCATGTTGTTTTCCTTTTTTCAAGCAATGTCTGTAATCACAGCAAAACTATTGCAGTCTTCACCACACAGCCCGGCTCTGCTACGATTATGGAAATCATGTCCAAGAGCAATAAAGAAAAAGATTCACAAGTGTTTTTAAGAAATTGATACTGTGTTTTTTTGCTTGGGATTATTTATTTTTTTATGTTTGCGTTATTTTGCATTATTTTGTCTTTTTGATACTTTTGTTGCCTCTGTGCATTTTTACGTTTTTTCTTTTATTGCTAATCAAAGCATGTTCTAAGTTTTGTGATTTTCTTATTTTTTTTTCTTTCTTTGCCTTTTCTATAAATTTTACCATTAGAAAATGCACCTAAAAAAATCATCCACATGTCTGTATGTGTCAGAGTTGGCTTGGGGTCCCATCTGTTTATTTAGTAGGGTAAAGAGGGAGGAGGTGAGTAAGGACATAAGTGTGAAGTGCTGGGTCCTGATTGCTTGCAGGGGCGGACTGGCCCACCGGAGGATCGGGAAAACCCCCAGTGGGCCCCGATGGCCCCGCCCCCTACCCCCTCTGGGCCCTGTACGGAGAACAGATGCCCCCCTCCCCCTCCCCGGTTCGCAGCACTGCCGATATGATTAGTGATGGGCCCTCTGCCTCCTCTGCGCAGCGACACTGCCGGCGCGTGCGCAGGAGGTCAGTCTCAGTGTGATGACGTCATCGCCCTGGGACTGCTTCCTGTGCGCGCTGTGAAGGACGGACCCGGCGTCTCTCCAGGCAGCGGCTGCAGCTCATCTCGACGCGTCAGTATGAAACGGGGAGGGGGGAGGGGTGACTGGGAGGACCCCTGGCCGGGGCTGGCAGTAAATACTACTGGACAATGGGCATGAATATCATCATGCCCATTGCCTAGCATGTCCTGCTGCCAGCCTCTGGTTACTGGTACTATGCCTAGCAGCAGGTACTACCACCAGGGGCTGGCAGGACATAGTGGGTGGGCCTGATAGTACCAAGGAGGCTGGCAAGACATACAAGGCATGAATCATGCCCAGCATGTCCTGCCAGCCACTGGTGGTACCATCATGCATGCCCATTGCCCATTTTGTTTTTTATTAAAGATGGAGTCCCTACATGTGTTTTGTGTTTTATCTTTATTAAAAAAAAAAAATTCTCTGTGTTGTGTCTTTTTTTTCTTCTGTTTACTAGAAATTCATGGTGGCCATGTCTAGTTTGGCGTGACTCCATGAATTTCAGGCTTAGTAACAGCTGATAATACAAAGCTGGTACTAACCCCATCATTACCCAGCGTGCCACCCCCCACCAGGGCCGTTGGAAGAGCCGGATAAAGCGCCTGGAAATGGCGCTACGATGAATGCGCCAATTCCAGGGGTGGCTGCGGGCTGCTGTTTTCAGCATGGGGGGTCCAGAATGCTTGGGCCTTACCATGCTGAGAATCCCAGCCCCCAGCTGCCTGGTTTTACCTGGCTGGCGATCAAAATATGGCGGGAGCCCACACATTTTTTTTTTTTAAATAATTTTTTAAAATAATTAAAAAAAAACTATTGGGCTTTCCTGACTTTTGATCAGCAGCCAAGGTAAAGCCAGGCAGCTAGAGGTGGCAGCCCGTAGCTGTCTGCTTTATCTGCGCTGAGAATCAAAATTTCTGCAGAGCGCTATGTCATTTTTGTTTTATTATTTATATATTTTCACACTTCTATATGTGACAGTCCCAACAGCTAATCACAGACGCTGACACAGAGAATGGGCGTCTGTGATTGGCTGCTTGAGTAACCTGAAAGCAGCCCATACATAGTACCATACTAGAATGTATGGGCTGATTGTACATTACTCAAACAGCCAATCACAGACGCCCATCCTCTTTGGCAGCATCTGCGATTGACTGTTGGGTCTGTCACATATAGAAGTGTGAAAAGAAATTTTTAAAATGAATTTTTGATTCTCACCGCAGATAAAGCAGACAGCTACGGCCTGCCACCCCCAGCTGCCTGGCTTTACCTTGGCTGGCGATCAAAAGACAGAGAAGCAGAATATTTGTTTTAAACTTATTTAACATTTATTTTTTTTTTAAAAATGTGTGGGCTCCTGCCATATGTTCATCGCCAGCCAGATAAAACCAGGCAGCTGGGGGCTGGGATTCACAGCATGGTAAGGCCCAAGCATTCTGGGCCCCCCACGCTGAAAATCGCAGCCCGCAGCCACCCCTGAAATTGGCGCATTCATCATAGCACCATTTCCAGGTGCTTTACCCGGCTCTTCCAGCTGCCCTGGTGGTGAGTGGCACCCTGGGTAATAATAGGGTTAGTACCAGGCCAGCTTTGTATTATCAGCTGCTACTAAGCCCGAAATTCATGGAGTCACGCCAAATTAGACATAGCCACCATGAATTTCTAGTAAACAGAAGAAAGAAGACAGAAATTTTTTTTTTATTAAAAATAAAACACATTTAGGGACTCCATCTTTAATAAAGAAAAATCCTCACTCCAACGTAATCCATAGGTCTTCTGTCTTCAGCTCTGCTACATCTTTGCCATCAGACAAATATGTCTGCTGACAGATGAGCAGGCACAGAATGACACTGGAGCACTGTTACTGTGTAGTGCGGCACTATGTTGCTTTTTTGTCATTTCATGTAGTGTAGAAATCTTGGGAAAAGTGTGGATTGTGCTCTGGAAGTGATCAGTTATAGCTAACTATGTTATTTTCTGCAGAGATAAGTCCTGCATAGAAGATGTGATATCGGTCTGCGGCAGATAAAGAACTTGTGAGTATGTGTATTACCTATACATGCACACTGACACTATATACAGAGCTCCTGTGTATAATGTCACTGGTGATGACTGTATAACCTGTACACTATATACAGAGCTCCTGTGTATAATGTCACTGGTGATCACTGTATTACCTGTACACTGACACTATATACAGAGCTCCAGTGTATAATATCAATGGTGATCACTGTATAACCTGTACACTGACACTATATACAGAGCTCCAGTGTATAATATAAATGGTGATCATTGCATTTCCTGTACACTGACACTATATACAGAGCTTCTGTGCATAATGTCACTGGTGATGACTGTATGACCTGTACACTATATACAGAGCTCCTGTGTATAATGTCACTGGTGATCACTGTATTACCTGTACACTGACACTATATACAGAGCTCCTGTGTATAATATCAATGGTGATCACTGTATAACCTGTACACTATATACAGAGCTCCTGTGTATAATATCAATAATATCAATGGTGATCATTGCATTACCTGTACACTGACACTATATACAGAGCTCCTGTGTATAATATCAATGGTGATCACTGTATAACCTGTACACTATATACAGAGCTCCTGTGTATAATATCAATGGTGATCATTGCATTTCCTGTACACTGACACTATATACAGAGCTTCTGTGCATAATGTCACTGGTGATGACTGTATAACCTGTACACTATATTCAGAGCTCCTGTGTATAATGTCACTGGTGATCACTGTATTAACTGTACACTGACCCAATATACAGAGCTTTTCTACATTTTTATTATTTTAGTATTATTTGTCACTATGTGGTGGCATTATGTTCTTTGGTCATGACATGACGATATTTGTCCCTTGTATGTGGTATTATTCGGTCACTATGTGGTGGTAATATGTGGTCTCATGGTGTGTCAGTATTTATACCTTGTATCTGGTAGCATTTGATCACTATGTGGTGGTATTATGTGCTTTGGTCATGGTGTGGCGGTATTTGTGCCTTGTATGTGGCATTATTTGGGCACTATGTGGTGGTAATATGTGATCTGGTCACGGTGTGGTAGTATTTCTGCCTTCTATCTGGAAATATTGGTCTTGGTAGAGTGGATTGTGGTTGGTCATTTGTTTTATCTGATATCAATAAGGGGAAACCTCTTTATTTCCAATAGATATTAAATACTTGGATGTTTAACCCCTCCCTGCCCTGTGACTATTACACAGCAGCAGAGATGCAGTTACAGAGGTTCACCAGAGAAAGCAAGTTGGCATTTGGTGTGATTTTCACCTCTGTATTTATAAGACAAAACCAGGAGTGGGTGAGAAATGCATAAAACATGACCTCGGATTGCTCCACTCCTGGTTTTGTCTTATAAATACAGAGGTAAAAATCTCACCAAATACTCAAAGTGCCACAATCTTCTGACAGTGCGGATTCCACCAATAAATAAGTGATCACCTTCCCAACCTGTGCATCGCTGAGAACTTGTTTTCACCAATAAAAACCCTTTAATGCAAACTACAGTAATTGTACATCGCAGTTCTGGTGAGCGCACAGTGATGGGCAGGAGCCGCCAGTATAATGGGTATAACGGCTAACAGGTATTTGCAACGTTCTAACATTTCCATGAGGAATTAAAGAGTAAGTGCAGAAAGTAGAGTCCTTACATTTCCAGGAGGGATTACAGAGGAAGTGCATAAAGTAAAGTTCTTACATTTCCAGGAGGGATTACAGAGGAAGTGCACAAAGTAGAGTCCTTACATTTCCAGGAGGATTTACAGAGGAAGTGCACAAAGTAAAGTTCTTACATTTCCAGGAGGGATTACAGAGGAAGTGCATAAAGTAAATTTCTTATATTTCTAGGAGGGATTACAGAGGAAGTGCATAAAGTAGAGTTCTTACATTTCCAGGAGGGATTACAGAGGAAGTGCATAAAGTAAAGTTCTTACATTTCCAGGGGGAATTAAAGAGGAAGTGCACAAAGTAGAGTCCTTACATTTCCAGGAGGGATTACAGAGGAAGTGCATAAAGTAAAGTCCTTACATTTCCAGGAGGGATTACAGAGGAAGTGCATAAAGTAAAGTTCTTACATTTCCAGGAGGGATTACAGAGGAAGTGCACAAAGTAGAGTCCTTACATTTCCAGGAGGATTTACAGAGGAAGTGCACAAAGTAAAGTTCTTACATTTCCAGGAGGGATTACAGAGGAAGTGCATAAAGTAAATTTCTTACATTTCTAGGAGGGATTACAGAGGAAGTGCATAAAGTAGAGTTCTTACATTTCCAGGAGGGATTACAGAGGAAGTGCATAAAGTAAAGTTCTTACATTTCCAGGGGGAATTAAAGAGGAAGTGCACAAAGTAGAGTCCTTACATTTCCAGGAGGGATTACAGAGGAAGTGCATAAAGTAAAGTTCTTACATTTCCAGGAGGGATTACAGAGGAAGTGCATAAAGTAGAGTCCTTACATTTCCAGGAGGATTTACAGAGGAAGTACAGAAAGTAGAGTCCTTACATTTCCAGGAGGATTTACAGCGGAAGTGCATAAAGTAGAGTTCTTACATTTCCAGGAGTATTTACATAGGAAGTGCAAAAAGTAGAGTCCTTACATTTCCAGGAGGATTTACAAAGGAAGTGCCTAAAGTAAAATTCTTACATTTCCAGGAGGGATTATAGAGGAAGTGTATAAAGTAAAGTTCTTACATTTCCACGAGTAATTAAAAAGGAAGTGCAGAAAGTAGAGTTCTTACATTTCCAGGAGGGATTACAGGGGATGTGCATAAAGTAAAGTTCTTACATTTCCAGGAGGATTTACAGAGGAAGTGTCTAAAGTAAAATTCTTACATTTCCAGGAGGGATTACCGAGGAAGTGCATAAAGTAAAATTCTTACATTTCCAGGAGGGATTACAGAGGAAGTGCATATAGTAAAGTTCTTACATTTCCAGGAGTATTTACAGAGGAAGTGCAAAAAGTAAAGTTCTTACATTTCCAGGAGGATTTACAGAGGAAGGGCACAAAGTAAAATACTTACATTTCCAGGAGGAATTACAGAGGAAGTGCAGAAAGTAGAGTCCTTACATTTCTAGGAGGGATTACAGAGGAAGTGCACAAAGTAGAGTTCTTACATTTCCAGGAGGGATTACAGGGGATGTGCACAAAGTAGAGTCCTTACATTTCCAGGAGGAATTAAAGAGGAAGTGCAGAAAGTAGAGTCCTTACATTTCCAGGAGGAATTAAAGAGGGAGTGCAGAAAGTAGAGTCCTTACATTTCCAGGGGGAATTAAAGAGGAAGTGCAGAAAGTAGAGTCCTTACATTTCCAGGAGGGATTACAGAGGAAGTGCACAAAGTAGAGTTCTTACATTTCCAGGAATATTTAAAGAGGAAGTGCAAAAAGTAAAGTTCCTACATTTCCAGGAGTATTTACAGAGGAAGTGCAGAAAGTAGAGTTCTTACATTTCCAGGAGGATTTACAGAGGAAGTGCAAAAAGTAAAGTTCTTACATTTCCAGGAGGGATTACAGAGGAAGTGCAGAAAGTAGAGTTCTTACATTTCCAGGAGGATTTACAGAGGAAGTGCATAAAGTAAAATTCTTACATTTCCAGGAGGAATTACAGAGGAAGTGCAGAAAGTAGAGTCCTTACATTTCCAGGAGGGATTACAGAGGAAGTGCACAAAGTAGAGTTCTTACATTTCCAGGAGGGATTACAGGGGATGTGCACAAAGTAGAGTCCTTACAATTCCAGGAGGATTTACAGAGGAAGTGCATAAAGTAAAATTCTTATATTTCCAGGAGGGATGACAGAGGACGTGCATAAAGGAAAGTTCTTACATTTCCAGGAGGAATTAAAGAGGAAGTGCACAAAGTAGAGTCCTTACATTTCCAGGAGGGATTACAGAGAAAGTGCACAAAGTAGAGTTCTTACATTTCCAGGAATATTTACAGAGGAAGTGCAAAAAGTAAAGTTCTTACATTTCCAGGAGTATTTACAGAGGAAGTGCATATAGTAAAGTTCTTACATTTCCAGGAGTATGTACAGAGGAAGTGCACAAAGTAGAGTCCTTACATTTCCAGGAGGATTTACAGAGGAAGTGCACAAAGTAAAGTTCTTACATTTCCAGGAGGAATTACAGAGGAAGTGCATAAAGTAAAGTTCTTACATTTCCAGGAGGATTTACAGAGGAAGTGCATAAAGTAAAATTCTTATATTTCCAGGAGGGATGACAGATGAAGTGCATAAAGTAGAGTTCTTACATTTCCAGGAGGATTTACAGAGGAAGTGCAAAAAGTAAAGTTCTTACATTTCCAGGAGGGATTACAGAGGAAGTGCAGAAAGTAGAGTTCTTACATTTCCAGGAGGGATTACAGAGGAAGTGCATAAAGGAAAGTTCTTACATTTCCAGGAGGGATTACAGAGGAAGTCCATAAAGTAGAGTCCTTACATTTCCAGGAGGGATTACAGAGGAAGTGCAGAAAGTAGAGTCCTTACATTTCCAGGAGGGATTACAGAGGAAGTGCAGAAAGTAGAGTCCTTACATTTCCAAGGGGAATTAAAGAGGAAGTGCAGAAAGTAGAGTCCTTACATTTCCAGGAGGGATGACAGAGGAAGTGCACAAAGTAGAGTTCTTACATTTCCAGGAGGATTTACAGAGGAAGTGCAGAAAGTAGAGTCCTTACATTTCCAGGGGGAATTAAAGAGGAAGTGCAGAAAGTAGAGTTCTTACATTTCCAGGAGGGATTACAGGGGATGTGCATAAAGTAAAGTTCTTACATTTTCAGGAGGGATTACAGAGGAAGTGCACAAAGTAGAGTCCTTACATTTCCAGAAGGATTTACAGAGGAAGTGCCTAAAGTAAAATTCTTACATTTCCTGGAGGGATTACAGAGGATGTGCATAAAGTAAAATTCTTTCATTTCCAGGAGGGATTACAGAGGAAGTGCATAAAGTAAAGTTCTTACATTTCCAGGAGGAATTATACAGGAAATGCACAAAGGAGAGTCCTTACATTTCCAGGAGGGATTACAGGGGATGTGCACAAAGGAGAGTCCTTACATTTCCAGAAGGAATTAAAGAGGAAGTGCAGAAAGTAGAGTTCTTACATTTCCAGGAGGGATTACAGAGGAAGTGCACAAAGTAGAGTCCTTACAATTCCAGGAGGATTTATAGAGAAAGTGCATAAAGTTAAGTTCTTACATTTCCAGGGGGAATTAAAGAGGAAGTGCAGAAAGTAGAGTTCTTACATTTCCAGGAGGATTTACAGAGGAAGTGCAAAAAGTAAAGTTCTTACATTTCCAGGAGGGATTACAGAGGAAGTGCATAAAGTAGAGTTCTTACATTTCCAGGAGGGATTACAGAGGAAGTGCATAAAGGAAAGTTCTTACATTTCCAGGAGGGATTACAGAGGAAGTGCATAAAGTAGAGTTCTTACATTTCCAGGAGGGATTACAGAGGAAGTGCATAAAGGAAAGTTCTTACATTTCCAGGAGGGATTACAGAGGAAGTGCATAAAGTTCTTACATTTCCAAGGGGAATTAAAAAGGAAGTGCAGAAAGTAGAGTCTTTACATTTCCAGGAGGGATGACAGAAGAAGTGCACAAAGTAGAGTTCTTACATTTCCAGGAGGATTTATAGAGGAAGTGCACAAAGTAGAGTCCTTACATTTCCAGGAGTAATTAAAGATTAAGTGCACAATGTAGAGTTCTTACATTTCCAGGAGGATTTACAGAGGAAGTGCATAAAGTAAAATTCTTACATTTCCAGGAGGGATTACAGAGGAAGTGCATAAAGTAAAATTCTTACATTTCCAGGAGGGATTACAGAGGAAGTGCATATAGTAAAGTTCTTAAATTTCCAGGAGTATTTACAGAGGAAGTGCACAAAGTAGAGTCCTTACATTTCCAGGAGGATTTACAGAGGAAGTGCACAAAGTAAAGTTCTTACATTTCCAGGAGGAATTACAGAGGAAGTGCATAAAGTAAAGTTTTTACATTTCCAGGAGGATTTACAGAGGAAGTGCATAAAGTAAAATTCTTACATTTCCAGGCGGGATTACAGAGGAAGTGCATATAGTAAAGTTCTTACATTTCCAGGAGTATTTACAGAGGAAGTGCACAAAGTAGAGTCCTTACATTTCCAGGAGGATTTACAGAGGAAGTGCACAAAGTAAAGTTCTTACATTTCCAGGAGGAATTACAGAGGAAGTGCATAAAGTAAAGTTCTTACATTTCCAGGAGGATTTACAGAGGAAGTGCATGAAGTAAAATTCTTACATTTCCAGGAGGGATTACAGAGGAAGTGCATAAAGTAGAGTTCTTACATTTCCAGGAGGGATTACAGAGGAAGTGCACAAAGTAGAGTCCTTACATTTCCAGGAGAGATTACAGAGGAAGTGCAGAAAGTAGAGTCCTTACATTTCCAGGAGGGATTACAGAGGAAGTGCAGAAAGTAGAGTCCTTACATTTCCAGGAGGGATTACAGAGGAAGTGCAGAAAGTAGAGTTCTTACATTTCCAGGAGGGATTACAGGGGATGTGCATAAATTAAAGTTCTTACATTTTCAGGAGGGATTACAGAGGAAGTGCACAAAATAGAGTCCTTACATTTCCAGGAGGATTTACAGAGGAAGTGCCTAAAGTAAAATTCTTACATTTCCAGAAGGGATTACAGAGGATGTGCATAAAGTAAAATTCTTTCATTTCCAGGAGGGATTACAGAGGAAGTGCATAAAGTAAAGTTCTTACATTTCCAGGAGGAATTATACAGGAAATGCACAAAGTAGAGTTCTTACATTTCCAGGAGGGATTACAGAGGAAGTGCAGAAATTAGAGTCCTTACTTTTCCAGGAGTATTTACAGAGGAAGTGCACAAAGTAGAGTCCTTACATTTCCAGGAGGAATTAAAGAGGAAGTGCAGAAAGTAGAGTCCTTACATTTCCAGGAGGAATTAAAGAGGAAGTGCAGAAAGTAGAGTCCTTACATTTCCAGGAGGGATTACAGAGGAAGTGCACAAAGTGGAGTTCTTACATTTCCAGGAGGGATTACAGGGGATGTGCACAAAGTAGAGTCCTTACAGTTCCAGGAGGATTTACAGAGGAAGTGCAGAAAGTAGAGTCCTTGCATTTCCAGGAGGGATTACAGAGGAAGTGCAGAAAGTAGAGTCCTTACATTTCCAGGGGGAATTGAAGAGGAAGTGCAGAAAGTAGAGTCCTTAAATTTCCAGGAGGGATTACAGAGGAAGTGCATAAAGTAAAGTTCTTACATTTCCAGGAGTAATTAAAGATTAAGTGCACAATGTAGAGTTCTTACATTTCCAGGAGGATTTACAGAGGAAGTGCATAAAGTAAAAATCTTACATTTCCAGGAGGATTTACAGAGGAAGTGCAAAAAGTAAAGTTCTTACATTTCCAGGAGTAATTAAAGATTAAGTGCACAATGTAGAGTTCTTACATTTCCAGGAGGATTTACAGAGGAAGTGCATAAAGTAAAATTCTTACATTTCCAGGAGGGATTACAGAGGAAGTGCATAAAGTAAAATTCTTACATTTCCAGGAGGGATTACAGAGGAAGTGCATATAGTAAAGTTCTTAAATTTCCAGGAGTATTTACAGAGGAAGTGCACAAAGTAGAGTTCTTACATTTCCAGGAGGATTTACAGAGGAAGTGTACAAAGTAAAGTTCTTACATTTCCAGGAGGAATTACAGAGAAAGTGCATAAAGTAAAGTTTTTACATTTCCAGGAGGATTTACAGAGGAAGTGCATAAAGTAAAATTCTTACATTTCCAGGAGGGATTACAGAGGAAGTGCATATAGTAAAGTTCTTACATTTCCAGGAGTATTTACAGAGGAAGTGCACAAAGTAGAGTCCTTACATTTCCAGGAGGATTTACAGAGGAAGTGCACAAAGTAAAGTTCTTACATTTCCAGGAGGAATTACAGAGGAAGTGCATAAAGTAAAGTTCTTACATTTCCAGGAGGATTTACAGAGGAAGTGCATGAAGTAAAATTCTTATATTTCCAGGAGGGATGACAGAGGAAGTGCATAAAGTAGAGTTCTTACATTTCCAGGAGGATTTACAGAGGAAGTGCAAAAAGTAAAGTTCTTACATTTCCAGGAGGGATTACAGAGGAAGTGCATAAAGTAGAGTCCTTACATTTCCAGGAGGGATTACAGAGGAAGTGCAGAAAGTAGAGTCCTTACATTTCCAGGGGGAATTAAAGAGGAAGTGCAGAAAGTAGAGTCCTTACATTTCCAGGGGGAATTAAAGAGGAAGTGCATAAAGTAAAGTTCTTACATTTTCAGGAGGGATTACAGAGGAAGTGCACAAAATAGAGTCCTTACATTTCCAGGAGGATTTACAGAGGAAGTGCCTAAAGTAAAATTCTTACATTTCCAGAAGGGATTACAGAGGATGTGCATAAAGTAAAATTCTTTCATTTCCAGGAGGGATTACAGAGGAAGTGCATAAAGTAAAGTTCTTACATTTCCAGGAGGAATTATACAGGAAATGCACAAAGTAGAGTTCTTTCATTTCCAGGAGGGATTACAGAGGAAGTGCAGAAATTAGAGTCCTTACTTTTCCCGGAGTATTTACAGAGGAAGTGCATAAAGTAGAGTTCTTACATTTCCAGGAGGGATTACAGTGGATGTGCACAAAGTAGAGACCTTACATTTCCAGGAGGAATTAAAGAGGAAGTGCAGAAAGTAGAGTCCTTACATTTCCAGGAGGAATTAAAGAGGAAGTGCAGAAAGTAGAGTCCTTACATTTCCAGGAGGGATTACAGGGGATGTGCACAAAGTAGAGTCCTTACAGTTCCAGGAGGATTTACAGAGGAAGTGCAGAAAGTAGAGTCCTTGCATTTCCAGGAGGGATTACAGAGGAAGTGCAGAAAGTAGAGTCCTTACATTTCCAGGAGGGATTACAGGGGATGTGCATAAAGTAAAGTTCTTACATTTTCAGGAGGGATTACAGAGGAAGTGCATAAAGTAGAGTTCTTACATTTCCAGGAGGGATTACAGAGGAAGTGCATAAAGGAAAGTTCTTACATTTCCAGGAGGGATTACAGAGGAAGTGCATAAAGTAGAGTTCTTACATTTCCAGGAGGGATTACAGAGGAAGTGCATAATGGAAACTTCTTACATTTCCAGGAGGGATTACAGAGGAAGTGCATAAAGTAGAGTTCTTACATTTCCAGGAGGGATTACAGAGGAAGTGCAGAAAGTAGAGTCCTTACATTTCCAGGAGGGATTACAGAGGAAGTGCATAAATTAAAGTTCTTACATTTCCAAGGGGAATTAAAGAGGATGTGCAGAAAGTAGAGTCCTTACATTTCCAGGAGGGATGACAGAGGAAGTGCACAAAGTAGAGTTCTTACATTTCCAGGAGGATTTACAGAGGAAGTGCACAAAGTAGAGTCCTTACATTTCCAGGGGGAATTAAAGAGGAAGTGCAGAAAGTAGAGTTCTTACATTTCCAGGAGGGATTACAGGGGATGTGCATAATGTAAAGTTCTTACATTTTCAGGAGGGATTACAGAGGAAGTGCACAAAGTAGAGTCCTTACATTTCCAGGAGGATTTACAGAGGAAGTGCCTAAAGTAAAATTCTTACATTTCCAGGAGGGATTACAGAGGATGAGCATGAAGTAAAATTCTTACATTTCCAGGAGGGATTACAGAGGAAGTGCATAAAGTAAAGTTTTTACATTTGCAGGAGAAATTATACAGGAAATGCACAAAGTAGACTTCTTACATTTCCAGGAGGGATTACAGAGGAAGTGCAGAAAGTAGAGTCCTTACATTTCCAGGAGGGATTACAGAGGAAGTGCAGAAAGTAGAGTTCTTACATTTCCAGGAGGATGTACAGAGGAAGTGCATAAAGTAAAATTCTTATATTTCCAGGAGGAATTACAGAGGAAGTGCAGAAAGTAGAGTCCTTACATTTCCAGGAGGGATTACAGAGGAAGTGCACTAAGTAGAGTTCTTACATTTCCAGGAGGGATTACAGGGGATGTGCACAAAGTAGAGTCCTTACAATTCCAGGAGGATTTACAGAGGAAGTGCATAAAGTAAAATTCTTATATGTCCAGGAGGGATGACAGAGGAAGTGCATAAAGTAGAGTTCTTACAATTCCAGGAGGATTTACAGAGGAAGAGCATAAAGTAGAGTTCTTACATTTCCAGGAGGGATTACAGAGGAAGTACATAAAGGAAAGTTCTTACATTTCCAGGAGGGATTACAGAGGAAGTGCATAAAGTAGAGTCCTTACATTTCCAGGAGGGATTACAGAGGAAGTGCAGAAAGTAGAGTCCTTACATTTCCAGGAGGGATTACAGAGGAAGTGCAAAAAGTAAAGTTCTTACATTTCCAGGAGGAATTAAAGAGGAAGTGCAGAAAGTAGAGTCCTTACATTTCCAGGGGGAATTAAAGAGGAAGTGCAGAAAGTAGAGTCCTTACATTTCCAAGGGGAATTAAAGAGGAAGTGCAGAAAGTAGACTCCTTACATTTCCAGGAGGATTTACAGAGGAAGTGCAAAAAGTAAAGTTCTTATATTTCCAGGAGGGATTACAGAGGAAGTGCAGAAAGGATAGTTCTTACATTTCCAGGAGGGATTACAGAGGAAGTGCATAAAGTAGAGTTCTTACATTTCCAGGAGGGATTACAGAGGAAGTGCATAAAGGAAAGTTCTTACATTTCCAGGAGGGATTACAGAGGAAGTGCATAAAGTAGAGTCCTTACATTTCCAAGGGGAATTAAAGAGGAAGTGCAGAAAGTAGACTCCTTACATTTCCAGGAGGATTTACAGAGGAAGTGCAAAAAGTAAAGTTCTTATATTTCCAGGAGGGATTACAGAGGAAGTGCAGAAAGTAGAGTTCTTACATTTCCAGGAGGGATTACAGAGGAAGTGCATAAAGGAAAGTTCTTACATTTCCAGGAGGGATTACAGAGGAAGTGCATAAAGTAGAGTCCTTACATTTCCAGGAGGGATTACAGAGGAAGTGCAGAAAGTAGAGTCCTTACATTTCCAGGAGGGATTACAGAGGAAGTGCAGAAAGTAGAGTCCTTACATTTCCAAGGGGAATTAAAGAGTAAGTGCAGAAAGTAGAGTCTTTACATTTCCAGGAGGGATGACAGAGGAAGTGCACAAAGTAGAGTTCTTACATTTCCAGGAGGATTTACAGAGGAAGTGCACAAAGTAGAGTCCTTACATTTCCAGGGGGAATTAAAGAGGAAGTGCAGAAAGTAGAGTTCTTACATTTCCAGGAGGGATTACAGGGGATGTGCATAAAGTAAAGTTCTTACATTTTCAGGAGGGATTACAGAGGAAGTGCACAAAGTAGAGTCCTTACATTTCCAGGAGGATTTACAGAGGAAGTGCCTAAAGTAAAATTCTTACATTTCCTGGAGGGATTACAGAGGATGTGCATAAAGTAAAATTCTTTCATTTCCAGGAGGGATTACAGAGGAAGTGCAGAAAGTAGAGTTCTTACATTTCCAGGAGGATCTATACAGGAAATGCACAAAGGAGAGTCCTTACATTTCCAGGAGGGATTACAGGGGATGTGCACAAAGGAGAGTCCTTACATTTCCAGAAGGAATTAAAGAGGAAGTGCAGAAAGTAGAGTCCTTACAATTCCAGGAGGATTTATAGAGAAAGTGCATAAAGTTAAGTTCTTACATTTCCAGGGGGAATTAAAGAGGAAGAGCAGAAAGTAGAGTTCTTACATTTCCAGGAGGATTTACAGAGGAAGTGCAAAAAGTAAAGTTCTTACATTTCCAGGAGGGATTACAGAGGAAGTGCATAAAGTAGAGTTCTTACATTTGCAGGAGGGATTACAGAGGAAGTGCATAAAGGAAAGTTCTTACATTTCCAGGAGGGATTACAGAGGAAGTGCATAAAGTAGAGTTCTTACATTTCCAGGAGGGATTACAGAGGAAGTGCATAAAGGAAAGTTCTTACATTTCCAGGAGGGATTACAGAGGAAGTGCATAAAGTAAAGTTCTTACATTTCCAAGGGGAATTAAAAAGGAAGTGCAGAAAGTAGAGTCCTTACATTTCCAGGAGGGATGACAGAGGAAGTGCACAAAGTAGAGTTCTTACATTTCCAGGGGGAATTAAAGAGGAAGTGCAAAAAGTAGAGTTCTTACATTTCCAGGAGGGATTACAGGGGATGTGCATAAAGTAAAGTTCTTACATTTTCAGGAGGGATTACAGAGGAAGTGCACAAAGTAGAGTTCTTACATTTCCAGGAGGATTTACAGAGGAAGTACACAAAGTAGAGTCCTTACATTTCCAGGGGGAATTAAAGAGGAAGTGCACAAAGTAGAGTTCTTACATTTCCAGGAGCGATTACAGGGGATGTGCATAAAGTAGAGTCCTTACAATTCCAGGAGGATTTACAGAGGAAGTGCATAAAGTAGAGTTCTTACATTTCCAGGAGGATTTACAGAGGAAGTGCATAAAGTAGAGTTCTTACATTTCCTGGAGGGATTACAGAGGAAGTGCATAAAGGAAAGTTCTTACATTTCCAGTAGGGATTACAGAGGAAGTGCATAAAGTAGAGTCCTTACATTTCCAGGAGGGATTACAGAGGAAGTGCAGAAAGTAGAGTCCTTACATTTCCAGGAGGGATTACAGAGGAAGTGCAAAAAGTAAAGTTCTTACATTTCCAGGAGGAATTAAAGAGGAAGTGCACAAAGTAGAGTCCTTACATTTCAAGGGGGAATTGAAGAGGAAGTGCAGAAAGTAGAGTCCTTACATTTCCAGGAGGGATTACAGAGAAAGTGCATAAAGTAAAGTTCTTACATTTCCAGGAGGGATTACAGAGGAAGTGCATAAAGTAAAATTCTTACATTTCCAGGAGGGATTACAGAGGAAGTGCATAAAGTAAAATTCTTACATTTCCAGGAGGGGTTACAGAGGAAGTGCATATAGTAAAGTTCTTACATTTCCAGGAGTATTTACAGAGGAAGTGCACAAAGTAGAGTCCTTACATTTCCAGGAGGATTTACAGAGGAAGTGCACAAAGTAAAGTTCTTATATTTCCAGGAGGAATTACAGAGGAAGTGCATAAAGTAAAGTTCTTACATTTCCAGGAGGATTTACAGAGGAAGTGCATAAAGTAAAATTCTTATATTTCCAGGAGGGATGACAGATGAAGTGCATAAAGTAGAGTTCTTACATTTCCAGGAGGATTTACAGAGGAAGTGCAAAAAGTAAAGTTCTTACATTTCCAGGAGGGATTACAGAGGAAGTGCATAAAGTAGAGTTCTTACATTTCCAGGAGGGATTACAGAGGAAGTGCATAAAGGAAAGTTCTTACATTTCCAGGAGGGATTACAGAGGAAGTGCATGAAGTAGAGTCCTTACATTTCCAGGAGGGATTACAGAGGAAGTGCAGAAAGTAGAGTCCTTACATTTCCAAGGGGAATTAAAGAGGAAGTGCAGAAAGTAGACTCCTTACATTTCCAGGAGGATTTACAGAGGAAGTGCAAAAAGTAAAGTTCTTACATTTCCAGGAGGGATTACAGAGGAAGTGCAGAAAGTAGAGTTCTTACATTTCCAGGAGGGATTACAGAGGAAGTGCATAAAGGAAAGTTCTTACATTTCCAGGAGGGATTACAGAGGAAGTGCATAAAGTAGAGTCCTTACATTTCCAGGAGGGATTACAGAGGAAGTGCAGAAAGTAGAGTCCTTACATTTCCAGGAGGGATTAGAGAGGAAGTGCAGAAAGTAGAGTCCTTACATTTCCAAGGGGAATTAAAGAGTAAGTGCAGAAAGTAGAGTCCTTACATTTCCAGGAGGGATGACAGAGGAAGTGCACAAAGTAGAGTTCTTACATTTCCAGGAGGATTTACAGAGGAAGTGCACAAAGTAGAGTCCTTACATTTCCACAGGGAATTAAAGAGGAAGTGCAGAAAGTAGAGTTCTTACATTTCCAGGAGGGATTACAGGGGATGTGCATAAAGTAAAGTTCTTACATTTTCAGGAGGGATTACAGAGGAAGTGCACAAAGTAGAGTCCTTACATTTCCAGGAGGATTTACAGAGGAAGTGCCTAAAGTAAAATTCTTACATTTCCTGGAGGGATTACAGAGGATGTGCATAAAGTAAAATTCTTTCATTTCCAGGAGGGATTACAGAGGAAGTGCACAAAGTAGAGTCCTTACATTTCCAGAAGGATTTACAGAGGAAGTGCCTAAAGTAAAATTCTTACATTTCCTGGAGGGATTACAGAGGATGTGCATAAAGTAAAGTTCTTACATTTCCAGGAGGAATTATACAGGAAATGCACAAAGGAGAGTCCTTACATTTCCAGGAGGGATTACAGGGGATGTGCACAAAGGAGAGTCCTTACATTTCCAGAAGGAATTAAAGAGGAAGTGCAGAAAGTAGAGTCCTTACAATTCCAGGAGGATTTATAGAGAAAGTGCATAAAGTTAAGTTCTTACATTTCCAGGGGGAATTAAAGAGGAAGTGCAGAAAGTAGAGTCCTTGCATTTCCAGGAGGGATTACAGAGGAAGTGCAGAAAGTAGAGTTCTTACATTTCCAGGAGGATTTACAGAGGAAGTGCAAAAAGTAAAGTTCTTACATTTGCAGGAGGGATTACAGAGGAAGTGCATAAAGTAGAGTTCTTACATTTCCAGGAGGGATTACAGAGGAAGTGCATAAAGGAAAGTTCTTACATTTCCAGGAGGGATTACAGAGGAAGTGCATAAAGTAGAGTTCTTACATTTCCAGGAGGGATTACAGAGGAAGTGCATAAAGGAAAGTTCTTACATTTCCAGGAGGGATTACAGAGGAAGTGCATAAAGTTCTTACATTTCCAAGGGGAATTAAAAAGGAAGTGCAGAAAGTAGAGTCCTTACATTTCCAGGAGGGATGACAGAGGAAGTGCACAAAGTAGAGTTCTTACATTTCCAGGAGGATTTATAGAGGAAGTGCACAAAGTAGAGTCCTTACATTTCCAGGGGGAATTAAAGAGGAAGTGCAAAAAGTAGAGTTCTTACATTTCCAGGAGGATTTACAGAGGAAGTGCACAAAGTAGAGTCCTTACATTTCCAGGGGGAATTAAAGAGGAAGTGCACAAAGTAGAGTTCTTACATTTCCAGGAGGGATTTCAGGGGATGTGCACAAAGTAGAGTCCTTACAATTCCAGGAGGATTTACAGAGGAAGTGCATAAAGTAAAATTCTTATATTTCCAGGAGGGATGACAGAGGAAGTGCATAAAGTAGAGTTCTTACATTTCCAGGAGGATTTACAGAGGAAGTGCAGAAAGTAGAGTCCTTACATTTCCAGGAGGGATTACAGAGGAAGTGCAAAAAGTAAAGTTCTTACATTTCCAGGAGGAATTAAAGAGGAAGTGCAGAAAGTAGAGTCCTTACATTTCCAGGGGGAATTGAAGAGGAAGTGCAGAAAGTAGAGTCCTTACATTTCCAGGAGGGATTACAGAGAAAGTGCACAAAGTAGAGTTCTTACATTTCCAGGAATATTTACAGAGGAAGTGCAAAAAGTAAAGTTCTTACATTTCCAGGAGTATTTACAGAGGAAGTGCATAAAGTAAAGTGTTTACATTTCCAGGGGGGAATTAAAGAGGAAGTGCAGAAAGTAGAGTCCTTAAATTTCCAGGAGGGATTACAGAGGAAGTGCATAAAGTAAAGTTCTTACATTTCCAGGAGTAATTAAAGATTAAGTGCACAATGTAGAGTTCTTACATTTCCAGGAGGATTTACAGAGGAAGTGCATAAAGTAAAAATCTTACATTTCCAGGAGGATTTACAGAGGAAGTGCAAAAAGTAAAGTTCTTACATTTCCAGGAGTAATTAAAGATTAAGTGCACAATGTAGAGTTCTTACATTTCCAGGAGGGATTACAGAGGAAGTGCATAAAGTAAAATTCTTACATTTCCAGGAGGGATTACAGAGGAAGTGCATATAGTAAAGTTCTTAAATTTCCAGGAGTATTTACAGAGGAAGTGCACAAAGTAGAGTCCTTACATTTCCAGGAGGATTTACAGAGGAAGTGCACAAAGTAAAGTTCTTACATTTCCAGGAGGAATTACAGAGGAAGTGCATAAAGTAAAGTTTTTACATTTCCAGGAGGATTTACAGAGGAAGTGCATAAAGTAAAATTCTTACATTTCCAGGAGGGATTACAGAGGAAGTGCATATAGTAAAGTTCTTACATTTCCAGGAGTATTTACAGAGGAAGTGCACAAAGTAGAGTCCTTACATTTCCAGGAGGATTTACAGAGGAAGTGCACAAAGTAAAGTTCTTACATTTCCAGGAGGAATTACAGAGGAAGTGCATAAAGTAAAGTTCTTACATTTCCAGGAGGATTTACAGAGGAAGTGCATGAAGTAAAATTCTTATATTTCCAGGAGGGATGACAGAGGAAGTGCATAAAGTAGAGTTCTTACATTTCCAGGAGGATTTACAGAGGAAGTGCAAAAAGTAAAGTTCTTACATTTCCAGGAGGGATTACAGAGGAAGTGCATAAAGTAGAGTTCTTACATTTCCAGGAGGGATTACAGAGGAAGTGCATAAAGGAAAGTTCTTACATTTCCAGGAGGGATTACAGAGGAAGTGCATAAAGTAGAGTCCTTACATTTCCAGGAGGGATTACAGAGGAAGTGCAGAAAGTAGAGTCCTTACATTTCCAGGGGGAATTAAAGAGGAAGTGCAGAAAGTAGAGTTCTTACATTTCCAGGAGGGATTACAGGGGATGTGCATAAAGTAAAGTTCTTACATTTTCAGGAGGGATTACAGAGGAAGTGCACAAAATAGAGTCCTTACATTTCCAGGAGGAATTATACAGGAAATGCACAAAGTAGAGTTCTTACATTTCCAGGAGGGATTACAGAGGAAGTGCACAAAGTAGAGTCCTTACATTTCCAGGAGGAATTAAAGAGGAAGTGCAGAAAGTAGAGTCCTTACATTTCCAGGAGGGATTACAGAGGAAGTGCACAAAGTAGAGTTCTTACATTTCCAGGAGGGATTACAGGGGATGTGCACAAAGTAGAGTCCTTACAGTTCCAGGAGGATTTACAGAGGAAGTGCAGAAAGTAGAGTCCTTGCATTTCTAGGAGGGATTACAGAGGAAGTGCAGAAAGTAGAGTCCTTAAATTTCCAGGAGGAATTACAGAGGAAGTGCATAAAGTAAAGTTCTTACATTTCCAGGAGGGATTACAGAGGAAGTGCATAAAGTAGAGTTCTTACATTTCCAGGAGGGATTACAGAGGAAGTGCATAAAGGAAAGTTCTTACATTTCCAGGAGGGATTACAGAGGAAGTGCATAAAGTAGAGTTCTTACATTTCCAGGAGGGATTACAGAGGAAGTGCATAATGGAAACTTCTTACATTTCCAGGAGGGATTACAGAGGAAGTGCATAAAGTAGAGTCCTTACATTTCCAGGAGGGATTACAGAGGAAGTGCAGAAAGTAGAGTCCTTACATTTCCAGGAGGGATGACAGAGGAAGTGCACAAAGTAGAGTTCTTACATTTCCAGGAGGATTTACAGAGGAAGTGCACAAAGTAGAGTCCTTACATTTCCAGGGGGAATTAAAGAGGAAGTGCAGAAAGTAGAGTTCTTACATTTCCAGGAGGGATTACAGGGGATGTGCATAATGTAAAGTTCTTACATTTTCAGGAGGGATTACAGAGGAAGTGCACAAAGTAGAGTCCTTACATTTCCAGGAGGATTTACAGAGGAAGTGCCTAAAGTAAAATTCTTACATTTCCATTAGGGATTACAGAGGATGAGCATGAAGTAAAATTCTTACATTTCCAGGAGGGATTACAGAGGAAGTGCATAAAGTAAAGTTTTTACATTTGCAGGAGGAATTATACAGGAAATGCACAAAGCAGACTTCTTACATTTCCAGGAGGGATTACAGAGGAAGTGCAGAAAGTAGAGTCCTTACATTTCCAGGAGGGATTACAGAGAAAGTGCACAAAGTAGAGTACTTACATTTCCAGGAATATTTACAGAGGAAGTGCAAAAAGTAAAGTTCTTACATTTCCAGGAGGGATTACAGAGGAAGTGCAGAAAGTAGAGTTCTTACATTTCCAGGAGGATGTACAGAGGAAGTGCATAAAGTAAAATTCTTACATTTCCAGGAGGAATTACAGAGGAAGTGCAGAAAGTAGAGTCCTTACATTTCCAGGAGGGATTACAGAGGAAGCGCACAAAGTAGAGTTCTTACATTTCCAGGAGGGATTACAGGGGATGTGCACAAAGTAGAGTCCTTACAATTCCAGGAGGATTTACAGAGGAAGTGCATAAAGTAAAATTCTTATATGTCCAGGAGGGATGAGAGAGGAAGTGCATAAAGTAGAGTTCTTACAATTCCAGGAGGATTTACAGAGGAAGAGCATTAAGTAGAGTTCTTACATTTCCAGGAGGGATTACAGAGGAAGTACATAAAGGAAAGTTCTTACATTTCCAGGAGGGATTACAGAGGAAGTGCATAAAGTAGAGTCCTTACATTTCCAGGAGGGATTACAGAGGATGTGCAGAAAGTAGAGTCCTTACATTTCCAGGAGGGATTACAGAGGAAGTGCAAAAAGTAAAGTTCTTACATTTCCAGGAGGAATTAAAGAGGAAGTGCAGAAAGTAGAGTCCTTACATTTCCAGGGGGAATTAAAGAGGAAGTGCAGAAAGTAGAGTCCTTACATTTCCAGGAGGATTTACAGAGGAAGTGCAAAAAGTAAAGTTCTTACATTTCCAGGAGTATTTACAGAGGAAGTGCATAAGTAAAGTGTTTACATTTCCAGGGGAAATTAAAGAGGAAGTGCAGAAAGTAGAGTCCTTAAATTTCCAGGAGGGATTACAGAGGAAGTGCAAAATGTAGAGTTCTTACATTTCCAGGAGGATTTACAGAGGAAGTGCATAAAGTAAAATTCTTACATTTCCAGGAGGGGTTACAGAGGAAGTGCATAAAGTATAATTCTTACATTTCCAGGAGTATTTACAGAGGAAGTGCACAAAGTAGAGTCCTTACATTTCCAGGAGGATTTACAGAGGAAGTGCACAAAGTAAAGTTCTTACATTTCCAGGAGGAATTACAGAGGAAGTGCATAAAGTAAAGTTCTTACATTTCCAGGAGGATTTACAGAGGAAGTGCATAAAATAAAATTCTTATATTTCCAGGAGGGATTACAGAGGAAGTGCATAAAGGAAAGTTCTTACATTTCCAGGAGGGATTACAGAGGAAGTGCATAAAGTAGAGTTCTTACATTTCCAGGAGGGATTACAGGGGATGTGCATAAAGTAAAGTTCTTACATTTTCAGGAGGGATTACAAAGGAAGTGCGCAAAGTAGAGTCCTTACATTTCCAGGGGGAATTAAAGAGGAAGTGCAGAAAGTAGAGTCCTTACATTTCCAGGAGGAATTAAAGAGGAAGTGCAGAAAGTAGAGTCCTTACATTTCCAGGAGGGATTACAGCGGAAGTGCATAAAGTAAAGTTCTTACATTTCCAGGAGGGATTACAGAGGAAGTGCATAAAGTTCTTACATTTCCAGGAGGATTTACAGAGGAAGTGCATGAATTAAAGTTCTTACATTTCAAGGAGTAATTAAAGAGGAAATGCACAAAGTAGAGTCCTTACATTTCCAGGGGGAATTACAGAGGAAGTTCAGAAAGTAAAGTCCTTACATTTCCATCGGGAATTACAGAGGAAGTGCAGAAAGTAAAGTTCTTACATTTCCAGGAGGGATTACAGAGGAAGTGCATAAAGTAAAGTTCTTACATTTCCAGGAGGGATTACAGAGGAAGTGCATAAAGTAAAGTTCTTACATTTCCAGGGGGAATTACAGATGAAGTGCACAAAGTAGAGTCCTTACATTTCCAGGGGGAATTACAGAGGAAGTGCAGAAAGTAGAGTTCTTACATTTCCAGGAGGAATTACAGAGGAAGTGCACAAAGTAGAGTTCTTACATTTCCAGGAGGGATTACAGAGGAAGTGCACAAAGTAAAGTTCTTACATTTTCAGGGGGAATTAAAGAGGAAGTGCATAAAGTTCTTACTTTTCCAGGAGGGATTACAGAGGAAGTGCATAAAGTAAAGTTCTCACATTTCCAGGAGGGATTACAGAGGAAGTGTATAAAGTAAAGTTCTTACATTTCCAGGAGTTATTAAAGAGTAAATGTACAAAGTAGAGTCATTACATTTCCAGGGGGAATTACAGAGGAAGTGCATAAAGTAGAGTTCTTACATTTCCAGGAGGGATTACAGAGGAAGTGCATAAAGTTCTTACATTTTCAGGAGGGATTACAGAGGAAGTACATAAAGTTCTTATATTTCCAGGAGGGATTACAGAGGAAGTGCATAAAGTTCTTACATTTCCAGGAGGGATTACAGAGGAAGTACATAAAGTTCTTACATTTCCAGGAGGGATTACAGAGCAAGTGCAGAAAGTAAAGTTCTTACATTTTCCGGAGGGATTACAGAAGAAGTGCACAAAGTAGAGTTCTTACATTTCCAGGAGGGATTACAGAGGAAGTGCACAAAGTAGAGTTCTTACATTTCCAGGAGGGATTACAGAGGAAGTGCCCAAAGTAGAGTTCTTACATTTCCAGGAGGGATTACAGAGGAAGTGCACAAAGTAGAGTTCTTACATTTCCAGAAGGGATTACAGAGTAAGTGCACAAAGTAGAGTTCTTACATTTCCAGGAGGATTTACAGAGGAAGTGCATAAAGTTCTTACATTTCCAGGAGGATTTACAGAGGAAGTGCATAAAGTAAAGTTCTCACATTTACAGGGGGAATTAAAGAGGAAGTGCATAAAGTAAAGTTCTTACATTTCCAGGAGGGATTACAGAGGAAGTGCAGAAAGTAGAGTCCTTACATTTCCAGGGGGAATTACAGAGGAAGTGCATAAAGTAAAGTTCTTACATTTCCAGGAGGGATTACAGAGGAAGTGCATAAAGTAAAGTTCTTACATTTCCAGGGGGAATTAAAGAGGAAGTGCACAAAGTAAAGTTCTTACATTTCCAGGAGGGATTACAGAGGAAGTGCACAAAGTAGAGTTCTTACATTTCCAGGAGGGATTACAGAGGAAGTGCATAAAGTAAAGTTCTTACATTTCCAGGGGGAATTAAAGAGGAAGTGCACAAAGTGGAGTCCTTACATTTCCAGGAGGATTTACAGAGGAAGTGCATAAAGTTCTTACATTTCCAGGAGGATTTACAGAGGAAGTGCAAAAAGTAAAGTTCCTACATTTCCAGGAGTATTTACAGAGGAAGTGCAGAAAGTAGAGTTCTTACATTTCCAGGAGGATTTACAGAGGAAGTGCAAAAAGTAAAGTTCTTACATTTCCAGGAGGGATTACAGAGGAAGTGCAGAAAGTAGAGTTCTAACATTTCCAGGAGGATTTACAGAGGAAGTGCATAAAGTAAAATTCTTACATTTCCAGGAGGAATTACAGAGGAAGTGCAGAAAGTAGAGTCCTTACATTTCCAGGAGGGATTACAGAGGAAGTGCGCAAAGTAGAGTTCTTACATTTCCAGGAGGGATTACAGGGGATGTGCACAAAGTAGAGTCCTTACAATTCCAGGAGGATTTACAGAGGAAGTGCAAAAAGTAAAGTTCTTACATTTCCAGGAGGGATTACAGAGGAAGTGCAGAAAGTAGAGTTCTAACATTTCCAGGAGGATTTACAGAGGAAGTGCCTAAAGTAAAATTCTTACATTTCCTGGAGGGATTACAGAGGATGTGCATAAAGTAAAATTCTTTCATTTCCAGGAGGGATTACAGAGGAAGTGCAGAAAGTAGAGTTCTTACATTTCCAGGAGGATCTATACAGGAAATGCACAAAGGAGAGTCCTTACATTTCCAGGAGGGATTACAGGGGATGTGCACAAAGGAGAGTCCTTACATTTCCAGAAGGAATTAAAGAGGAAGTGCAGAAAGTAGAGTCCTTACAATTCCAGGAGGATTTATAGAGAAAGTGCATAAAGTTAAGTTCTTACATTTCCAGGGGGAATTAAAGAGGAAGAGCAGAAAGTAGAGTTCTTACATTTCCAGGAGGATTTACAGAGGAAGTGCAAAAAGTAAAGTTCTTACATTTCCAGGAGGGATTACAGAGGAAGTGCATAAAGTAGAGTTCTTACATTTGCAGGAGGGATTACAGAGGAAGTGCATAAAGGAAAGTTCTTACATTTCCAGGAGGGATTACAGAGGAAGTGCATAAAGTAGAGTTCTTACATTTCCAGGAGGGATTACAGAGGAAGTGCATAAAGGAAAGTTCTTACATTTCCAGGAGGGATTACAGAGGAAGTGCATAAAGTAAAGTTCTTACATTTCCAAGGGGAATTAAAAAGGAAGTGCAGAAAGTAGAGTCCTTACATTTCCAGGAGGGATGACAGAGGAAGTGCACAAAGTAGAGTTCTTACATTTCCAGGGGGAATTAAAGAGGAAGTGCAAAAAGTAGAGTTCTTACATTTCCAGGAGGGATTACAGGGGATGTGCATAAAGTAAAGTTCTTACATTTTCAGGAGGGATTACAGAGGAAGTGCACAAAGTAGAGTTCTTACATTTCCAGGAGGATTTACAGAGGAAGTACACAAAGTAGAGTCCTTACATTTCCAGGGGGAATTAAAGAGGAAGTGCACAAAGTAGAGTTCTTACATTTCCAGGAGCGATTACAGGGGATGTGCATAAAGTAGAGTCCTTACAATTCCAGGAGGATTTACAGAGGAAGTGCATAAAGTAGAGTTCTTACATTTCCAGGAGGATTTACAGAGGAAGTGCATAAAGTAGAGTTCTTACATTTCCTGGAGGGATTACAGAGGAAGTGCATAAAGGAAAGTTCTTACATTTCCAGTAGGGATTACAGAGGAAGTGCATAAAGTAGAGTCCTTACATTTCCAGGAGGGATTACAGAGGAAGTGCAGAAAGTAGAGTCCTTACATTTCCAGGAGGGATTACAGAGGAAGTGCAAAAAGTAAAGTTCTTACATTTCCAGGAGGAATTAAAGAGGAAGTGCACAAAGTAGAGTCCTTACATTTCAAGGGGGAATTGAAGAGGAAGTGCAGAAAGTAGAGTCCTTACATTTCCAGGAGGGATTACAGAGAAAGTGCATAAAGTAAAGTTCTTACATTTCCAGGAGGGATTACAGAGGAAGTGCATAAAGTAAAATTCTTACATTTCCAGGAGGGATTACAGAGGAAGTGCATAAAGTAAAATTCTTACATTTCCAGGAGGGGTTACAGAGGAAGTGCATATAGTAAAGTTCTTACATTTCCAGGAGTATTTACAGAGGAAGTGCACAAAGTAGAGTCCTTACATTTCCAGGAGGATTTACAGAGGAAGTGCACAAAGTAAAGTTCTTATATTTCCAGGAGGAATTACAGAGGAAGTGCATAAAGTAAAGTTCTTACATTTCCAGGAGGATTTACAGAGGAAGTGCATAAAGTAAAATTCTTATATTTCCAGGAGGGATGACAGATGAAGTGCATAAAGTAGAGTTCTTACATTTCCAGGAGGATTTACAGAGGAAGTGCAAAAAGTAAAGTTCTTACATTTCCAGGAGGGATTACAGAGGAAGTGCATAAAGTAGAGTTCTTACATTTCCAGGAGGGATTACAGAGGAAGTGCATAAAGGAAAGTTCTTACATTTCCAGGAGGGATTACAGAGGAAGTGCATGAAGTAGAGTCCTTACATTTCCAGGAGGGATTACAGAGGAAGTGCAGAAAGTAGAGTCCTTACATTTCCAAGGGGAATTAAAGAGGAAGTGCAGAAAGTAGACTCCTTACATTTCCAGGAGGATTTACAGAGGAAGTGCAAAAAGTAAAGTTCTTACATTTCCAGGAGGGATTACAGAGGAAGTGCAGAAAGTAGAGTTCTTACATTTCCAGGAGGGATTACAGAGGAAGTGCATAAAGGAAAGTTCTTACATTTCCAGGAGGGATTACAGAGGAAGTGCATAAAGTAGAGTCCTTACATTTCCAGGAGGGATTACAGAGGAAGTGCAGAAAGTAGAGTCCTTACATTTCCAGGAGGGATTAGAGAGGAAGTGCAGAAAGTAGAGTCCTTACATTTCCAAGGGGAATTAAAGAGTAAGTGCAGAAAGTAGAGTCCTTACATTTCCAGGAGGGATGACAGAGGAAGTGCACAAAGTAGAGTTCTTACATTTCCAGGAGGATTTACAGAGGAAGTGCACAAAGTAGAGTCCTTACATTTCCACAGGGAATTAAAGAGGAAGTGCAGAAAGTAGAGTTCTTACATTTCCAGGAGGGATTACAGGGGATGTGCATAAAGTAAAGTTCTTACATTTTCAGGAGGGATTACAGAGGAAGTGCACAAAGTAGAGTCCTTACATTTCCAGGAGGATTTACAGAGGAAGTGCCTAAAGTAAAATTCTTACATTTCCTGGAGGGATTACAGAGGATGTGCATAAAGTAAAATTCTTTCATTTCCAGGAGGGATTACAGAGGAAGTGCACAAAGTAGAGTCCTTACATTTCCAGAAGGATTTACAGAGGAAGTGCCTAAAGTAAAATTCTTACATTTCCTGGAGGGATTACAGAGGATGTGCATAAAGTAAAGTTCTTACATTTCCAGGAGGAATTATACAGGAAATGCACAAAGGAGAGTCCTTACATTTCCAGGAGGGATTACAGGGGATGTGCACAAAGGAGAGTCCTTACATTTCCAGAAGGAATTAAAGAGGAAGTGCAGAAAGTAGAGTCCTTACAATTCCAGGAGGATTTATAGAGAAAGTGCATAAAGTTAAGTTCTTACATTTCCAGGGGGAATTAAAGAGGAAGTGCAGAAAGTAGAGTCCTTGCATTTCCAGGAGGGATTACAGAGGAAGTGCAGAAAGTAGAGTTCTTACATTTCCAGGAGGATTTACAGAGGAAGTGCAAAAAGTAAAGTTCTTACATTTGCAGGAGGGATTACAGAGGAAGTGCATAAAGTAGAGTTCTTACATTTCCAGGAGGGATTACAGAGGAAGTGCATAAAGGAAAGTTCTTACATTTCCAGGAGGGATTACAGAGGAAGTGCATAAAGTAGAGTTCTTACATTTCCAGGAGGGATTACAGAGGAAGTGCATAAAGGAAAGTTCTTACATTTCCAGGAGGGATTACAGAGGAAGTGCATAAAGTTCTTACATTTCCAAGGGGAATTAAAAAGGAAGTGCAGAAAGTAGAGTCCTTACATTTCCAGGAGGGATGACAGAGGAAGTGCACAAAGTAGAGTTCTTACATTTCCAGGAGGATTTATAGAGGAAGTGCACAAAGTAGAGTCCTTACATTTCCAGGGGGAATTAAAGAGGAAGTGCAAAAAGTAGAGTTCTTACATTTCCAGGAGGATTTACAGAGGAAGTGCACAAAGTAGAGTCCTTACATTTCCAGGGGGAATTAAAGAGGAAGTGCACAAAGTAGAGTTCTTACATTTCCAGGAGGGATTTCAGGGGATGTGCACAAAGTAGAGTCCTTACAATTCCAGGAGGATTTACAGAGGAAGTGCATAAAGTAAAATTCTTATATTTCCAGGAGGGATGACAGAGGAAGTGCATAAAGTAGAGTTCTTACATTTCCAGGAGGATTTACAGAGGAAGTGCAGAAAGTAGAGTCCTTACATTTCCAGGAGGGATTACAGAGGAAGTGCAAAAAGTAAAGTTCTTACATTTCCAGGAGGAATTAAAGAGGAAGTGCAGAAAGTAGAGTCCTTACATTTCCAGGGGGAATTGAAGAGGAAGTGCAGAAAGTAGAGTCCTTACATTTCCAGGAGGGATTACAGAGAAAGTGCACAAAGTAGAGTTCTTACATTTCCAGGAATATTTACAGAGGAAGTGCAAAAAGTAAAGTTCTTACATTTCCAGGAGTATTTACAGAGGAAGTGCATAAAGTAAAGTGTTTACATTTCCAGGGGGGAATTAAAGAGGAAGTGCAGAAAGTAGAGTCCTTAAATTTCCAGGAGGGATTACAGAGGAAGTGCATAAAGTAAAGTTCTTACATTTCCAGGAGTAATTAAAGATTAAGTGCACAATGTAGAGTTCTTACATTTCCAGGAGGATTTACAGAGGAAGTGCATAAAGTAAAAATCTTACATTTCCAGGAGGATTTACAGAGGAAGTGCAAAAAGTAAAGTTCTTACATTTCCAGGAGTAATTAAAGATTAAGTGCACAATGTAGAGTTCTTACATTTCCAGGAGGGATTACAGAGGAAGTGCATAAAGTAAAATTCTTACATTTCCAGGAGGGATTACAGAGGAAGTGCATATAGTAAAGTTCTTAAATTTCCAGGAGTATTTACAGAGGAAGTGCACAAAGTAGAGTCCTTACATTTCCAGGAGGATTTACAGAGGAAGTGCACAAAGTAAAGTTCTTACATTTCCAGGAGGAATTACAGAGGAAGTGCATAAAGTAAAGTTTTTACATTTCCAGGAGGATTTACAGAGGAAGTGCATAAAGTAAAATTCTTACATTTCCAGGAGGGATTACAGAGGAAGTGCATATAGTAAAGTTCTTACATTTCCAGGAGTATTTACAGAGGAAGTGCACAAAGTAGAGTCCTTACATTTCCAGGAGGATTTACAGAGGAAGTGCACAAAGTAAAGTTCTTACATTTCCAGGAGGAATTACAGAGGAAGTGCATAAAGTAAAGTTCTTACATTTCCAGGAGGATTTACAGAGGAAGTGCATGAAGTAAAATTCTTATATTTCCAGGAGGGATGACAGAGGAAGTGCATAAAGTAGAGTTCTTACATTTCCAGGAGGATTTACAGAGGAAGTGCAAAAAGTAAAGTTCTTACATTTCCAGGAGGGATTACAGAGGAAGTGCATAAAGTAGAGTTCTTACATTTCCAGGAGGGATTACAGAGGAAGTGCATAAAGGAAAGTTCTTACATTTCCAGGAGGGATTACAGAGGAAGTGCATAAAGTAGAGTCCTTACATTTCCAGGAGGGATTACAGAGGAAGTGCAGAAAGTAGAGTCCTTACATTTCCAGGGGGAATTAAAGAGGAAGTGCAGAAAGTAGAGTTCTTACATTTCCAGGAGGGATTACAGGGGATGTGCATAAAGTAAAGTTCTTACATTTTCAGGAGGGATTACAGAGGAAGTGCACAAAATAGAGTCCTTACATTTCCAGGAGGAATTATACAGGAAATGCACAAAGTAGAGTTCTTACATTTCCAGGAGGGATTACAGAGGAAGTGCACAAAGTAGAGTCCTTACATTTCCAGGAGGAATTAAAGAGGAAGTGCAGAAAGTAGAGTCCTTACATTTCCAGGAGGGATTACAGAGGAAGTGCACAAAGTAGAGTTCTTACATTTCCAGGAGGGATTACAGGGGATGTGCACAAAGTAGAGTCCTTACAGTTCCAGGAGGATTTACAGAGGAAGTGCAGAAAGTAGAGTCCTTGCATTTCTAGGAGGGATTACAGAGGAAGTGCAGAAAGTAGAGTCCTTAAATTTCCAGGAGGAATTACAGAGGAAGTGCATAAAGTAAAGTTCTTACATTTCCAGGAGGGATTACAGAGGAAGTGCATAAAGTAGAGTTCTTACATTTCCAGGAGGGATTACAGAGGAAGTGCATAAAGGAAAGTTCTTACATTTCCAGGAGGGATTACAGAGGAAGTGCATAAAGTAGAGTTCTTACATTTCCAGGAGGGATTACAGAGGAAGTGCATAATGGAAACTTCTTACATTTCCAGGAGGGATTACAGAGGAAGTGCATAAAGTAGAGTCCTTACATTTCCAGGAGGGATTACAGAGGAAGTGCAGAAAGTAGAGTCCTTACATTTCCAGGAGGGATGACAGAGGAAGTGCACAAAGTAGAGTTCTTACATTTCCAGGAGGATTTACAGAGGAAGTGCACAAAGTAGAGTCCTTACATTTCCAGGGGGAATTAAAGAGGAAGTGCAGAAAGTAGAGTTCTTACATTTCCAGGAGGGATTACAGGGGATGTGCATAATGTAAAGTTCTTACATTTTCAGGAGGGATTACAGAGGAAGTGCACAAAGTAGAGTCCTTACATTTCCAGGAGGATTTACAGAGGAAGTGCCTAAAGTAAAATTCTTACATTTCCATTAGGGATTACAGAGGATGAGCATGAAGTAAAATTCTTACATTTCCAGGAGGGATTACAGAGGAAGTGCATAAAGTAAAGTTTTTACATTTGCAGGAGGAATTATACAGGAAATGCACAAAGTAGACTTCTTACATTTCCAGGAGGGATTACAGAGGAAGTGCAGAAAGTAGAGTCCTTACATTTCCAGGAGGGATTACAGAGAAAGTGCACAAAGTAGAGTACTTACATTTCCAGGAATATTTACAGAGGAAGTGCAAAAAGTAAAGTTCTTACATTTCCAGGAGGGATTACAGAGGAAGTGCAGAAAGTAGAGTTCTTACATTTCCAGGAGGATGTACAGAGGAAGTGCATAAAGTAAAATTCTTACATTTCCAGGAGGAATTACAGAGGAAGTGCAGAAAGTAGAGTCCTTACATTTCCAGGAGGGATTACAGAGGAAGCGCACAAAGTAGAGTTCTTACATTTCCAGGAGGGATTACAGGGGATGTGCACAAAGTAGAGTCCTTACAATTCCAGGAGGATTTACAGAGGAAGTGCATAAAGTAAAATTCTTATATGTCCAGGAGGGATGAGAGAGGAAGTGCATAAAGTAGAGTTCTTACAATTCCAGGAGGATTTACAGAGGAAGAGCATTAAGTAGAGTTCTTACATTTCCAGGAGGGATTACAGAGGAAGTACATAAAGGAAAGTTCTTACATTTCCAGGAGGGATTACAGAGGAAGTGCATAAAGTAGAGTCCTTACATTTCCAGGAGGGATTACAGAGGATGTGCAGAAAGTAGAGTCCTTACATTTCCAGGAGGGATTACAGAGGAAGTGCAAAAAGTAAAGTTCTTACATTTCCAGGAGGAATTAAAGAGGAAGTGCAGAAAGTAGAGTCCTTACATTTCCAGGGGGAATTAAAGAGGAAGTGCAGAAAGTAGAGTCCTTACATTTCCAGGAGGATTTACAGAGGAAGTGCAAAAAGTAAAGTTCTTACATTTCCAGGAGTATTTACAGAGGAAGTGCATAAGTAAAGTGTTTACATTTCCAGGGGAAATTAAAGAGGAAGTGCAGAAAGTAGAGTCCTTAAATTTCCAGGAGGGATTACAGAGGAAGTGCAAAATGTAGAGTTCTTACATTTCCAGGAGGATTTACAGAGGAAGTGCATAAAGTAAAATTCTTACATTTCCAGGAGGGGTTACAGAGGAAGTGCATAAAGTATAATTCTTACATTTCCAGGAGTATTTACAGAGGAAGTGCACAAAGTAGAGTCCTTACATTTCCAGGAGGATTTACAGAGGAAGTGCACAAAGTAAAGTTCTTACATTTCCAGGAGGAATTACAGAGGAAGTGCATAAAGTAAAGTTCTTACATTTCCAGGAGGATTTACAGAGGAAGTGCATAAAATAAAATTCTTATATTTCCAGGAGGGATTACAGAGGAAGTGCATAAAGGAAAGTTCTTACATTTCCAGGAGGGATTACAGAGGAAGTGCATAAAGTAGAGTTCTTACATTTCCAGGAGGGATTACAGGGGATGTGCATAAAGTAAAGTTCTTACATTTTCAGGAGGGATTACAAAGGAAGTGCGCAAAGTAGAGTCCTTACATTTCCAGGGGGAATTAAAGAGGAAGTGCAGAAAGTAGAGTCCTTACATTTCCAGGAGGAATTAAAGAGGAAGTGCAGAAAGTAGAGTCCTTACATTTCCAGGAGGGATTACAGCGGAAGTGCATAAAGTAAAGTTCTTACATTTCCAGGAGGGATTACAGAGGAAGTGCATAAAGTTCTTACATTTCCAGGAGGATTTACAGAGGAAGTGCATGAATTAAAGTTCTTACATTTCAAGGAGTAATTAAAGAGGAAATGCACAAAGTAGAGTCCTTACATTTCCAGGGGGAATTACAGAGGAAGTTCAGAAAGTAAAGTCCTTACATTTCCATCGGGAATTACAGAGGAAGTGCAGAAAGTAAAGTTCTTACATTTCCAGGAGGGATTACAGAGGAAGTGCATAAAGTAAAGTTCTTACATTTCCAGGAGGGATTACAGAGGAAGTGCATAAAGTAAAGTTCTTACATTTCCAGGGGGAATTACAGATGAAGTGCACAAAGTAGAGTCCTTACATTTCCAGGGGGAATTACAGAGGAAGTGCAGAAAGTAGAGTTCTTACATTTCCAGGAGGAATTACAGAGGAAGTGCACAAAGTAGAGTTCTTACATTTCCAGGAGGGATTACAGAGGAAGTGCACAAAGTAAAGTTCTTACATTTTCAGGGGGAATTAAAGAGGAAGTGCATAAAGTTCTTACTTTTCCAGGAGGGATTACAGAGGAAGTGCATAAAGTAAAGTTCTCACATTTCCAGGAGGGATTACAGAGGAAGTGTATAAAGTAAAGTTCTTACATTTCCAGGAGTTATTAAAGAGTAAATGTACAAAGTAGAGTCATTACATTTCCAGGGGGAATTACAGAGGAAGTGCATAAAGTAGAGTTCTTACATTTCCAGGAGGGATTACAGAGGAAGTGCATAAAGTTCTTACATTTTCAGGAGGGATTACAGAGGAAGTACATAAAGTTCTTATATTTCCAGGAGGGATTACAGAGGAAGTGCATAAAGTTCTTACATTTCCAGGAGGGATTACAGAGGAAGTACATAAAGTTCTTACATTTCCAGGAGGGATTACAGAGCAAGTGCAGAAAGTAAAGTTCTTACATTTTCCGGAGGGATTACAGAAGAAGTGCACAAAGTAGAGTTCTTACATTTCCAGGAGGGATTACAGAGGAAGTGCACAAAGTAGAGTTCTTACATTTCCAGGAGGGATTACAGAGGAAGTGCCCAAAGTAGAGTTCTTACATTTCCAGGAGGGATTACAGAGGAAGTGCACAAAGTAGAGTTCTTACATTTCCAGAAGGGATTACAGAGTAAGTGCACAAAGTAGAGTTCTTACATTTCCAGGAGGATTTACAGAGGAAGTGCATAAAGTTCTTACATTTCCAGGAGGATTTACAGAGGAAGTGCATAAAGTAAAGTTCTCACATTTACAGGGGGAATTAAAGAGGAAGTGCATAAAGTAAAGTTCTTACATTTCCAGGAGGGATTACAGAGGAAGTGCAGAAAGTAGAGTCCTTACATTTCCAGGGGGAATTACAGAGGAAGTGCATAAAGTAAAGTTCTTACATTTCCAGGAGGGATTACAGAGGAAGTGCATAAAGTAAAGTTCTTACATTTCCAGGGGGAATTAAAGAGGAAGTGCACAAAGTGGAGTCCTTACATTTCCAGGAGGATTTACAGAGGAAGTGCATAAAGTTCTTACATTTCCAGGAGGATTTACAGAGGAAGTGCAAAAAGTAAAGTTCCTACATTTCCAGGAGTATTTACAGAGGAAGTGCAGAAAGTAGAGTTCTTACATTTCCAGGAGGATTTATAGAGGAAGTGCAAAAAGTAAAGTTCTTACATTTCCAGGAGGGATTACAGAGGAAGTGCAGAAAGTAGAGTTCTAACATTTCCAGGAGGATTTACAGAGGAAGTGCATAAAGTAAAATTCTTACATTTCCAGGAGGAATTACAGAGGAAGTGCAGAAAGTAGAGTCCTTACATTTCCAGGAGGGATTACAGAGGAAGTGCGCAAAGTAGAGTTCTTACATTTCCAGGAGGGATTACAGGGGATGTGCACAAAGTAGAGTCCTTACAATTCCAGGAGGATTTACAGAGGAAGTGCATAAAGTAAAATTCTTATATTTCCAGGAGGGATGACAGAGGACGTGCATAAAGGAAAGTTCTTACATTTCCAGGAGGAATTAAAGAGGAAGTGCAGAAAGTAAAGTCCTTACATTTCCAGGAGGGATTACAGAGAAAGTGCACAAAGTAGACTTCTTACATTTCCAGGAATATTTACAGAGGAAGTGCAAAAAGTAAAGTTCTTACATTTTCAGGAGGGATTACAGAGGAAGTGCACAAAATAGAGTCCTTACATTTCCAGGAGGAATTATACAGGAAATGCACAAAGTAGAGTTCTTACATTTCCAGGAGGGATTACAGAGGAAGTGCACAAAGTAGAGTCCTTACATTTCCAGGAGGAATTAAAGAGGAAGTGCAGAAAGTAGAGTCCTTACATTTCCAGGAGGGATTACAGAGGAAGTGCACAAAGTAGAGTTCTTACATTTCCAGGAGGGATTACAGGGGATGTGCACAAAGTAGAGTCCTTACAGTTCCAGGAGGATTTACAGAGGAAGTGCAGAAAGTAGAGTCCTTGCATTTCTAGGAGGGATTACAGAGGAAGTGCAGAAAGTAGAGTCCTTAAATTTCCAGGAGGAATTACAGAGGAAGTGCATAAAGTAAAGTTCTTACATTTCCAGGAGGGATTACAGAGGAAGTGCATAAAGTAGAGTTCTTACATTTCCAGGAGGGATTACAGAGGAAGTGCATAAAGGAAAGTTCTTACATTTCCAGGAGGGATTACAGAGGAAGTGCATAAAGTAGAGTTCTTACATTTCCAGGAGGGATTACAGAGGAAGTGCATAATGGAAACTTCTTACATTTCCAGGAGGGATTACAGAGGAAGTGCATAAAGTAGAGTCCTTACATTTCCAGGAGGGATTACAGAGGAAGTGCAGAAAGTAGAGTCCTTACATTTCCAGGAGGGATGACAGAGGAAGTGCACAAAGTAGAGTTCTTACATTTCCAGGAGGATTTACAGAGGAAGTGCACAAAGTAGAGTCCTTACATTTCCAGGGGGAATTAAAGAGGAAGTGCAGAAAGTAGAGTTCTTACATTTCCAGGAGGGATTACAGGGGATGTGCATAATGTAAAGTTCTTACATTTCCAGGAGGGATTACAGAGGAAGTGCGCAAAGTAGAGTTCTTACATTTCCAGGAGGGATTACAGGGGATGTGCACAAAGTACAGTCCTTACAATTCCAGGAGGATTTACAGAGGAAGTGCATAAAGTAAAATTCTTATATTTCCAGGAGGGATGACAGAGGACGTGCATAAAGGAAAGTTCTTACATTTCCAGGAGGAATTAAAGAGGAAGTGCAGAAAGTAAAGTCCTTACATTTCCAGGAGGGATTACAGAGAAAGTGCACAAAGTAGACTTCTTACATTTCCAGGAATATTTACAGAGGAAGTGCAAAAAGTAAAGTTCTTACATTTTCAGGAGGGATTACAGAGGAAGTGCACAAAATAGAGTCCTTACATTTCCAGGAGGAATTATACAGGAAATGCACAAAGTAGAGTTCTTACATTTCCAGGAGGGATTACAGAGGAAGTGCACAAAGTAGAGTCCTTACATTTCCAGGAGGAATTAAAGAGGAAGTGCAGAAAGTAGAGTCCTTACATTTCCAGGAGGGATTACAGAGGAAGTGCACAAAGTAGAGTTCTTACATTTCCAGGAGGGATTACAGGGGATGTGCACAAAGTAGAGTCCTTACAGTTCCAGGAGGATTTACAGAGGAAGTGCAGAAAGTAGAGTCCTTGCATTTCTAGGAGGGATTACAGAGGAAGTGCAGAAAGTAGAGTCCTTAAATTTCCAGGAGGAATTACAGAGGAAGTGCATAAAGTAAAGTTCTTACATTTCCAGGAGGGATTACAGAGGAAGTGCATAAAGTAGAGTTCTTACATTTCCAGGAGGGATTACAGAGGAAGTGCATAAAGGAAAGTTCTTACATTTCCAGGAGGGATTACAGAGGAAGTGCATAAAGTAGAGTTCTTACATTTCCAGGAGGGATTACAGAGGAAGTGCATAATGGAAACTTCTTACATTTCCAGGAGGGATTACAGAGGAAGTGCATAAAGTAGAGTCCTTACATTTCCAGGAGGGATTACAGAGGAAGTGCAGAAAGTAGAGTCCTTACATTTCCAGGAGGGATGACAGAGGAAGTGCACAAAGTAGAGTTCTTACATTTCCAGGAGGATTTACAGAGGAAGTGCACAAAGTAGAGTCCTTACATTTCCAGGGGGAATTAAAGAGGAAGTGCAGAAAGTAGAGTTCTTACATTTCCAGGAGGGATTACAGGGGATGTGCATAATGTAAAGTTCTTACATTTTCAGGAGGGATTACAGAGGAAGTGCACAAAGTAGAGTCCTTACATTTCCAGGAGGATTTACAGAGGAAGTGCCTAAAGTAAAATTCTTACATTTCCATTAGGGATTACAGAGGATGAGCATGAAGTAAAATTCTTACATTTCCAGGAGGGATTACAGAGGAAGTGCATAAAGTAAAGTTTTTACATTTGCAGGAGGAATTATACAGGAAATGCACAAAGTAGACTTCTTACATTTCCAGGAGGGATTACAGAGGAAGTGCAGAAAGTAGAGTCCTTACATTTCCAGGAGGGATTACAGAGAAAGTGCACAAAGTAGAGTACTTACATTTCCAGGAATATTTACAGAGGAAGTGCAAAAAGTAAAGTTCTTACATTTCCAGGAGGGATTACAGAGGAAGTGCAGAAAGTAGAGTTCTTACATTTCCAGGAGGATGTACAGAGGAAGTGCATAAAGTAAAATTCTTACATTTCCAGGAGGAATTACAGAGGAAGTGCAGAAAGTAGAGTCCTTACATTTCCAGGAGGGATTACAGAGGAAGCGCACAAAGTAGAGTTCTTACATTTCCAGGAGGGATTACAGGGGATGTGCACAAAGTAGAGTCCTTACAATTCCAGGAGGATTTACAGAGGAAGTGCATAAAGTAAAATTCTTATATGTCCAGGAGGGATGAGAGAGGAAGTGCATAAAGTAGAGTTCTTACAATTCCAGGAGGATTTACAGAGGAAGAGCATTAAGTAGAGTTCTTACATTTCCAGGAGGGATTACAGAGGAAGTACATAAAGGAAAGTTCTTACATTTCCAGGAGGGATTACAGGGGATGTGCATAATGTAAAGTTCTTACATTTTCAGGAGGGATTACAGAGGAAGTGCACAAAGTAGAGTCCTTACATTTCCAGGAGGATTTACAGAGGAAGTGCCTAAAGTAAAATTCTTACATTTCCATTAGGGATTACAGAGGATGAGCATGAAGTAAAATTCTTACATTTCCAGGAGGGATTACAGAGGAAGTGCATAAAGTAAAGTTTTTACATTTGCAGGAGGAATTATACAGGAAATGCACAAAGTAGACTTCTTACATTTCCAGGAGGGATTACAGAGGAAGTGCAGAAAGTAGAGTCCTTACATTTCCAGGAGGGATTACAGAGAAAGTGCACAAAGTAGAGTACTTACATTTCCAGGAATATTTACAGAGGAAGTGCAAAAAGTAAAGTTCTTACATTTCCAGGAGGGATTACAGAGGAAGTGCAGAAAGTAGAGTTCTTACATTTCCAGGAGGATGTACAGAGGAAGTGCATAAAGTAAAATTCTTACATTTCCAGGAGGAATTACAGAGGAAGTGCAGAAAGTAGAGTCCTTACATTTCCAGGAGGGATTACAGAGGAAGCGCACAAAGTAGAGTTCTTACATTTCCAGGAGGGATTACAGGGGATGTGCACAAAGTAGAGTCCTTACAATTCCAGGAGGATTTACAGAGGAAGTGCATAAAGTAAAATTCTTATATGTCCAGGAGGGATGAGAGAGGAAGTGCATAAAGTAGAGTTCTTACAATTCCAGGAGGATTTACAGAGGAAGAGCATTAAGTAGAGTTCTTACATTTCCAGGAGGGATTACAGAGGAAGTACATAAAGGAAAGTTCTTACATTTCCAGGAGGGATTACAGAGGAAGTGCATAAAGTAGAGTCCTTACATTTCCAGGAGGGATTACAGAGGATGTGCAGAAAGTAGAGTCCTTACATTTCCAGGAGGGATTACAGAGGAAGTGCAAAAAGTAAAGTTCTTACATTTCCAGGAGGAATTAAAGAGGAAGTGCAGAAAGTAGAGTCCTTACATTTCCAGGGGGAATTAAAGAGGAAGTGCAGAAAGTAGAGTCCTTACATTTCCAGGAGGATTTACAGAGGAAGTGCAAAAAGTAAAGTTCTTACATTTCCAGGAGTATTTACAGAGGAAGTGCATAAGTAAAGTGTTTACATTTCCAGGGGAAATTAAAGAGGAAGTGCAGAAAGTAGAGTCCTTAAATTTCCAGGAGGGATTACAGAGGAAGTGCAAAATGTAGAGTTCTTACATTTCCAGGAGGATTTACAGAGGAAGTGCATAAAGTAAAATTCTTACATTTCCAGGAGGGGTTACAGAGGAAGTGCATAAAGTATAATTCTTACATTTCCAGGAGTATTTACAGAGGAAGTGCACAAAGTAGAGTCCTTACATTTCCAGGAGGATTTACAGAGGAAGTGCACAAAGTAAAGTTCTTACATTTCCAGGAGGAATTACAGAGGAAGTGCATAAAGTAAAGTTCTTACATTTCCAGGAGGATTTACAGAGGAAGTGCATAAAATAAAATTCTTATATTTCCAGGAGGGATTACAGAGGAAGTGCATAAAGGAAAGTTCTTACATTTCCAGGAGGGATTACAGAGGAAGTGCATAAAGTAGAGTTCTTACATTTCCAGGAGGGATTACAGGGGATGTGCATAAAGTAAAGTTCTTACATTTTCAGGAGGGATTACAAAGGAAGTGCGCAAAGTAGAGTCCTTACATTTCCAGGGGGAATTAAAGAGGAAGTGCAGAAAGTAGAGTCCTTACATTTCCAGGAGGAATTAAAGAGGAAGTGCAGAAAGTAGAGTCCTTACATTTCCAGGAGGGATTACAGCGGAAGTGCATAAAGTAAAGTTCTTACATTTCCAGGAGGGATTACAGAGGAAGTGCATAAAGTTCTTACATTTCCAGGAGGATTTACAGAGGAAGTGCATGAATTAAAGTTCTTACATTTCAAGGAGTAATTAAAGAGGAAATGCACAAAGTAGAGTCCTTACATTTCCAGGGGGAATTACAGAGGAAGTTCAGAAAGTAAAGTCCTTACATTTCCATCGGGAATTACAGAGGAAGTGCAGAAAGTAAAGTTCTTACATTTCCAGGAGGAATTACAGAGGAAGTGCATAAAGTAAAGTTCTTACATTTCCAGGAGGGATTACAGATGAAGTGCACAAAGTAGAGTCCTTACATTTCCAGGGGGAATTACAGAGGAAGTGCAGAAAGTAGAGTTCTTACATTTCCAGGAGGAATTACAGAGGAAGTGCACAAAGTAGAGTTCTTACATTTCCAGGAGGGATTACAGAGGAAGTGCACAAAGTAAAGTTCTTACATTTTCAGGGGGAATTAAAGAGGAAGTGCATAAAGTTCTTACTTTTCCAGGAGGGATTACAGAGGAAGTGCATAAAGTAAAGTTCTCACATTTCCAGGAGGGATTACAGAGGAAGTGTATAAAGTAAAGTTCTTACATTTCCAGGAGTAATTAAAGAGTAAATGTACAAAGTAGAGTCATTACATTTCCAGGGGGAATTACAGAGGAAGTGCATAAAGTAGAGTTCTTACATTTCCAGGAGGGATTACAGAGGAAGTGCATAAAGTTCTTACATTTTCAGGAGGGATTACAGAGGAAGTACATAAAGTTCTTATATTTCCAGGAGGGATTACAGAGGAAGTGCATAAAGTTCTTACATTTCCAGGAGGGATTACAGAGGAAGTACATAAAGTTCTTACATTTCCAGGAGGGATTACAGAGCAAGTGCAGAAAGTAAAGTTCTTACATTTTCCGGAGGGATTACAGAAGAAGTGCACAAAGTAGAGTTCTTACATTTCCAGGAGGGATTACAGAGGAAGTGCACAAAGTAGAGTTCTTACATTTCCAGGAGGGATTACAGAGGAAGTGCCCAAAGTAGAGTTCTTACATTTCCAGGAGGGATTACAGAGGAAGTGCACAAAGTAGAGTTCTTACATTTCCAGAAGGGATTACAGAGTAAGTGCACAAAGTAGAGTTCTTACATTTCCAGGAGGATTTACAGAGGAAGTGCATAAAGTTCTTACATTTCCAGGAGGATTTACAGAGGAAGTGCATAAAGTAAAGTTCTCACATTTACAGGGGGAATTAAAGAGGAAGTGCATAAAGTAAAGTTCTTACATTTCCAGGAGGGATTACAGAGGAAGTGCAGAAAGTAGAGTCCTTACATTTCCAGGGGGAATTACAGAGGAAGTGCATAAAGTAAAGTTCTTACATTTCCAGGAGGGATTACAGAGGAAGTGCATAAAGTAAAGTTCTTACATTTCCAGGGGGAATTAAAGAGGAAGTGCACAAAGTAAAGTTCTTACATTTCCAGGAGGGATTACAGAGGAAGTGCACAAAGTAGAGTTCTTACATTTCCAGGAGGGATTACAGAGGAAGTGCATAAAGTAAAGTTCTTACATTTCCAGGGGGAATTAAAGAGGAAGTGCACAAAGTGGAGTCCTTACATTTCCAGGAGGATTTACAGAGGAAGTGCATAAAGTTCTTACATTTCCAGGAGGATTTACAGAGGAAGTGCAAAAAGTAAAGTTCCTACATTTCCAGGAGTATTTACAGAGGAAGTGCAGAAAGTAGAGTTCTTACATTTCCAGGAGGATTTACAGAGGAAGTGCAAAAAGTAAAGTTCTTACATTTCCAGGAGGGATTACAGAGGAAGTGCAGAAAGTAGAGTTCTAACATTTCCAGGAGGATTTACAGAGGAAGTGCATAAAGTAAAATTCTTACATTTCCAGGAGGAATTACAGAGGAAGTGCAGAAAGTAGAGTCCTTACATTTCCAGGAGGGATTACAGAGGAAGTGCGCAAAGTAGAGTTCTTACATTTCCAGGAGGGATTACAGGGGATGTGCACAAAGTAGAGTCCTTACAATTCCAGGAGGATTTACAGAGGAAGTGCATAAAGTAAAATTCTTATATTTCCAGGAGGGATGACAGAGGACGTGCATAAAGGAAAGTTCTTACATTTCCAGGAGGAATTAAAGAGGAAGTGCAGAAAGTAAAGTCCTTACATTTCCAGGAGGGATTACAGAGAAAGTGCACAAAGTAGACTTCTTACATTTCCAGGAATATTTACAGAGGAAGTGCAAAAAGTAAAGTTCTTACATTTCCAGGAGTATTTACAGAGGAAGTGCATAAAGTAAAATTCTTACATTTCCAGGAGGGATTACAGAGGAAGTGCATAAAGTAAAATTCTTACATTTCCAGGAGGGGTTACAGAGGAAGTGCATATAGTAAAGTTCTTACATTTTCAGGAGTATTTACAGAGGAAGTGCACAAAGTAGAGTCCTTACATTTCCAGGAGGATTTACAGAGGAAGTGCACAAAGTAAAGTTCTTATATTTCCAGGAGGAATTACAGAGGAAGTGCATAAAGTAAAGTTCTTACATTTCCAGGAGGATTTACAGAGGAAGTGCATAAAGTAAAATTCTTATATTTCCAGGAGGGATGACAGATGAAGTGCATAAAGTAGAGTTCTTACATTTCCAGGAGGATTTACAGAGGAAGTGCAAAAAGTAAAGTTCTTACATTTCCAGGAGGGATTACAGAGGAAGTGCATAAAGTAGAGTTCTTACATTTCCAGGAGGGATTACAGAGGAAGTGCATAAAGGAAAGTTCTTACATTTCCAGGAGGGATTACAGAGGAAGTGCATAAAGTAGAGTCCTTACATTTCCAGGAGGGATTACAGAGGAAGTGCAGAAAGTAGAGTCCTTACATTTCCAAGGGGAATTAAAGAGGAAGTGCAGAAAGTAGACTCCTTACATTTCCAGGAGGATTTACAGAGGAAGTGCAAAAAGTAAAGTTCTTACATTTCCAGGAGGGATTACAGAGGAAGTGCAGAAAGTAGAGTTCTTACATTTCCAGGAGGGATTACAGAGGAAGTGCATAAAGGAAAGTTCTTACATTTCCAGGGGGAATTAAATAGGAAGTGCAGAAAGTAGAGTCCTTACATTTCCAGGAGGGATGACAGAGGAAGTGCAGAAAGTAGAGTTCTTACATTTCCAGGAGGATTTACAGAGGAAGTGCACAAAGTAGAGTCCTTACATTTCCAGGGGGAATTAAAGAGGAAGTGCAGAAAGTAGAGTTCTTACATTTCCAGGAGGGATTACAGGGGATGTGCATAAAGTAAAGTTCTTACATTTTCAGGAGGGATTACAGAGGAAGTGCACAAAGTAGAGTCCTTACATTTCCAGAAGGATTTACAGAGGAAGTGCCTAAAGTAAAATTCTTACATTTCCTGGAGGGATTACAGAGGATGTGCATAAAGTAAAATTCTTTCATTTCCAGGAGGGATTACAGAGGAAGTGCATAAAGTAAAGTTCTTACATTTCCAGGAGGAATTATACAGGAAATGCACAAAGGAGAGTCCTTACATTTCCAGGAGGGATTACAGGGGATGTGCACAAAGGAGAGTCCTTACATTTCCAGAAGGAATTAAAGAGGAAGTGCAGAAAGTAGAGTCCTTACATTTCCAGGAGGATTTACAGAGGAAGTGCATAAAGTTAAGTTCTTACATTTCCAGGGGGAATTAAAGAGGAAGTGCAGAAAGTAGAGTTCTTACATTTCCAGGAGGATTTACAGAGGAAGTGCAAAAAGTAAAGTTCTTACATTTCCAGGAGGGATTACAGAGGAAGTGCATAAAGTAGAGTTCTTACATTTCCAGGAGGGATTACAGAGGAAGTGCATAAAGGAAAGTTCTTACATTTCCAGGAGGGATTACAGAGGAAGTGCATAAAGGAAAGTTCTTACATTTCCAGGAGGGATTACAGAGGAAGTGCATAAAGTAAAGTTCTTACATTTCCAAGGGGAATTAAAAAGGAAGTGCAGAAAGTAGAGTCCTTACATTTCCAGGAGGGATGACAGAGGAAGTGCACAAAGTAGAGTTCTTACATTTCCAGGAGGATTTATAGAGGAAGTGCACAAACTAGAGTCCTTACATTTCCAGGAGGGATTACAGGGGATGTGCACAAAGTAGAGTCCTTACATTTCCAAGAGGATTTACAGAGGAAGTGCACAAAGTAGAGTCCTTACATTTCCAGGGGGAATTAAAGAGGAAGTGCACAAAGTAGAGTTCTTACATTTCCAGGAGGGATTACAGGGGATGTGCACAAAGTAGAGTCCTTACAATTCCAGGAGGATTTACAGAGGAAGTGCATAAAGTAAAATTCTTATATTTCCAGGAGGGATGACAGAGGAAGTGCATAAAGTAGAGTTCTTACATTTCCAGGAGGATTTACAGAGGAAGTGCATAAAGTAGAGTTCTTACATTTCCTGGAGGGATTACAGAGGAAGTGCATAAAGGAAAGTTCTTACAATTCCAGGAGGGATTACAGAGGAAGTGCATAAAGTAGAGTCCTTACATTTCCAGGAGGGATTACAGAGGAAGTGCAGAAAGTAGAGTCCTTACATTTCCAGGAGGGATTACAGAGGAAGTGCAAAAAGTAAAGTTCTTACATTTCCAGGAGGAATTAAAGAGGAAGTGCAGAAAGTAGAGTCCTTACATTTCCAGGGGGAATTGAAGAGGAAGTGCAGAAAGTAGAGTCCTTACATTTCCAGGAGGGATTACAGAGGAAGTGCATAAAGTAAAGTTCTTACATTTCCAGGAGTAATTAAAGATTAAGTGCACAATGTAGAGTTCTTACATTTCCAGGAGGGATTACAGAGGAAGTGCATAAAGTAAAATTCTTACATTTCCAGGAGGGATTACAGAGGAAGTGCATATAGTAAAGTTCTTAAATTTCCAGGAGTATTTACAGAGGAAGTGCACAAAGTAGAGTCCTTACATTTCCAGGAGGATTTACAGAGGAAGTGCACAAAGTAAAGTTCTTACATTTCCAGGAGGAATTACAGAGGAAGTGCATAAAGTAAAGTTTTTACATTTCCAGGAGGATTTACAGAGGAAGTGCATAAAGTAAAATTCTTACATTTCCAGGAGGGATTACAGAGGAAGTGCATATAGTAAAGTTCTTACATTTCCAGGAGTATTTACAGAGGAAGTGCACAAAGTAGAGTCCTTACATTTCCAGGAGGATTTACAGAGGAAGTGCACAAAGTAAAGTTCTTACATTTCCAGGAGAAATTACAGAGGAAGTGCATAAAGTAAAGTTCTTACATTTGCAGGAGGATTTACAGAGGAAGTGCATGAAGTAAAATTCTTATATTTCCAGGAGGGATGACAGAGGAAGTGCATAAAGTAGAGTTCTTACATTTCCAGGAGGATTTACAGAGGAAGTGCAAAAAGTAAAGTTCTTACATTTCCAGGAGGGATTACAGAGGAAGTGCATAAAGTAGAGTCCTTACATTTCCAGGAGGGATTACAGAGGAAGTGCAGAAAGTAGAGTCCTTACATTTCCAGGGGGAATTAAAGAGGAAGTGCAGAAAGTAGAGTTCTTACATTTCCAGGAGGGATTACAGGGGATGTGCATAAAGTAAAGTTCTTACATTTTCAGGAGGGATTACAGAGGAAGTGCACAAAATAGAGTCCTTACATTTCCAGGAGGATTTACAGAGGAAGTGCCTAAAGTAAAATTCTTACATTTCCAGAAGGGATTACAGAGGATGTGCATAAAGTAAAATTCTTTCATTTCCAGGAGGGATTACAGAGGAAGTGCATAAAGTAAAGTTCTTACATTTCCAGGAGGAATTATACAGGAAATGCACAAAGTAGAGTTCTTACATTTCCAGGAGGGATTACAGAGGAAGTGCAGAAATTAGAGTCCTTACTTTTCCAGGAGTATTTACAGAGGAAGTGCATAAAGTAGAGTTCTTACATTTCCAGGAGGGATTACAGTGGATGTGCACAAAGTAGAGTCCTTACATTTCCAGGAGGAATTAAAGAGGAAGTGCACAAAGTAGAGTCCTTACATTTCCAGGAGGAATTAAAGAGGAAGTGCAGAAAGTAGAGTCCTTACATTTCCAGGAGGGATTACAGAGGAAGTGCACAAAGTAGAGTTCTTACATTTCCAGGAGGGATTACAGGGGATGTGCACAAAGTAGAGTCCTTACAGTTCCAGGAGGATTTACAGAGGAAGTGCAGAAAGTAGAGTCCTTGCATTTCCAGGAGGGATTACAGAGGAAGTGCAGAAAGTAGAGTCCTTACATTTCCAGGAGGGATTACAGGGGATGTGCATAAAGTAAAGTTCTTACATTTTCAGGAGGGATTACAGAGGAAGTGCATAAAGTAGAGTTCTTACATTTCCAGGAGGGATTACAGAGGAAGTGCATAAAGGAAAGTTCTTACATTTCCAGGAGGGATTACAGAGGAAGTGCATAAAGTAGAGTTCTTACATTTCCAGGAGGGATTACAGAGGAAGTGCATAATGGAAACTTCTTACATTTCCAGGAGGGATTACAGAGAAAGTGCATAAAGTAGAGTCCTTACATTTCCAGGAGGGATTACAGAGGAAGTGCAGAAAGTAGAGTCCTTACATTTCCAGGAGGGATTACAGAGGAAGTGCATAAATTAAAGTTCTTACATTTCCAAGGGGAATTAAAGAGGAAGTGCAGAAAGTAGAGTCCTTACATTTCCAGGAGGGATGACAGAGGAAGTGCACAAAGTAGAGTTCTTACATTTCCAGGAGGATTTACAGAGGAAGTGCACAAAGTAGAGTCCTTACATTTCCAGGGGGAATTAAAGAGGAAGTGCAGAAAGTAGAGTTCTTACATTTCCAGGAGGGATTACAGGGGATGTGCATAATGTAAAGTTCTTACATTTTCAGGAGGGATTACAGAGGAAGTGCACAAAGTAGAGTCCTTACATTTCCAGGGGGAATTAAAGAGGAAGTGCAGAAAGTAGAGTTCTTACATTTCCAGGAGGGATTACAGGAGATGTGCATAATGTAAAGTTCTTACATTTCCAGGAGGATTTACAGAGGAAGTGCCTAAAGTAAAATTCTTACATTTCCAGGAGGGATTACAGAGGATGAGCATGAAGTAAAATTCTTACATTTCCAGGAGGATTTACAGAGGAAGTGCATAAAGTAAAGTTTTTACATTTGCAGGAGAAATTATACAGGAAATGCACAAAGTAGACTTCTTACATTTCCAGGAGGGATTACAGAGGAAGTGCAGAAAGTAGAGTCCTTACATTTCCAGGAGGGATTACAGAGAAAGTGCACAAAGTAGAGTACTTACATTTCCAGGAATATTTACAGAGGAAGTGCAAAAAGTAAAGTTCTTACATTTCCAGGAGGGATTACAGAGGAAGTGCAGAAAGTAGAGTTCTTACATTTCCAGGAGGATGTACAGAGGAAGTGCATAAAGTAAAATTCTTACATTTCCTGGAGGAATTACAGAGGAAGTGCAGAAAGTAGAGTCCTTACATTTCCAGGAGGGATTACAGAGGAAGTGCACAAAGTAGAGTTCTTTCATTTCCAGGAGGGATGACAGAGGAAGTGCATAAAGTAGAGTTCTTACAATTCCAGGAGGATTTACAGAGGAAGAGCATAAAGTAGAGTTCTTACATTTCCTGGAGGGATTACAGAGGAAGTGCATAAAGGAAAGTTCTTACAATTCCAGGAGGGATTACAGAGGAAGTGCAGAAAGTAGAGTCCTTACATTTCCAGGAGGGATTACAGAGGAAGTGCAAAAAGTAAAGTTCTTACATTTCCAGGAGGAATTAAAGAGGAAGTGCAGAAAGTAGAGTCCTTACATTTCCAGGGGGAATTGAAGAGGAAGTGCAGAAAGTAGAGTCCTTAAATTTCCAGGAGGGATTACAGAGGAAGTGCATAAAGTAAAGTTCTTACATTTCCAGGAGTAATTAAAGATTAAGTGCACAATGTAGAGTTCTTACATTTCCAGGAGGATTTACAGAGGAAGTGCATAAAGTAAAAATCTTACATTTCCAGGAGGATTTACAGAGGAAGTGCAAAAAGTAAAGTTCTTACATTTCCAGGAGTAATTAAAGATTAAGTGCACAATGTAGAGTTCTTATATTTCCAGGAGGATTTACAGAGGAAGTGCATAAAGTAAAATTCTTACATTTCCAGGAGGGATTACAGAGGAAGTGCATAAAGTAAAATTCTTACATTTCCAGGAGGGATTACAGAGGAAGTGCATATAGTAAAGTTCTTAAATTTCCAGGAGTATTTACAGAGGAAGTGCACAAAGTAGAGTCCTTACATTTCCAGGAGGATTTACAGAGGAAGTGCACAAAGTAAAGTTCTTACATTTCCAGGAGGAATTACAGAGGAAGTGCATGAAGTAAAGTTTTTACATTTCCAGGAGGATTTACAGAGGAAGTGCATAAAGTAAAATTCTTACATTTCCAGGAGGGATTACAGAGGAAGTGCATATAGTAAAGTTCTTACATTTCCAGGAGTATTTACAGAGGAAGTGCACAAAGTAGAGTCCTTACATTTCCAGGAGGATTTACAGAGGAAGTGCACAAAGTAAAGTTCTTACATTTCCAGGAGAAATTACAGAGGAAGTGCATAAAGTAAAGTTCTTACATTTGCAGGAGGATTTACAGAGGAAGTGCATGAAGTAAAATTCTTATATTTCCAGGAGGGATGACAGAGGAAGTGCATAAAGTAGAGTTCTTACATTTCCAGGAGGGATTACAGAGGAAGTGCATAAAGTAGAGTCCTTACATTTCCAGGAGGGATTACAGAGGAAGTGCAGAAAGTAGAGTCCTTACATTTCCAGGGGGAATTAAAGAGGAAGTGCAGAAAGTAGAGTTCTTACATTTCCAGGAGGGATTACAGGGGATGTGCATAAAGTAAAGTTCTTACATTTTCAGGAGGGATTACAGAGGAAGTGCACAAAATAGAGTCCTTACATTTCCAGGAGGATTTACAGAGGAAGTGCCTAAAGTAAAATTCTTACATTTCCAGAAGGGATTACAGAGGATGTGCATAAAGTAAAATTCTTTCATTTCCAGGAGGGATTACAGAGGAAGTGCATAAAGTAAAGTTCTTACATTTCCAGGAGGAATTATACAGGAAATGCACAAAGTAGAGTTCTTACATTTCCAGGAGGGATTACAGAGGAAGTGCAGAAATTAGAGTCCTTACTTTTCCAGGAGTATTTACAGAGGAAGTGCATAAAGTAGAGTTCTTACATTTCCAGGAGGGATTACAGTGGATGTGCACAAAGTAGAGTCCTTACATTTCCAGGAGGAATTAAAGAGGAAGTGCAGAAAGTAGAGTCCTTACATTTCCAGGAGGAATTAAAGAGGAAGTGCAGAAAGTAGAGTCCTTACATTTCCAGGAGGGATTACAGGGGATGTGCACAAAGTAGAGTCCTTACAGTTCCAGGAGGATTTACAGAGGAAGTGCAGAAAGTAGAGTCCTTGCATTTCCAGGAGGGATTACAGAGGAAGTGCAGAAAGTAGAGTCCTTACATTTCCAGGAGGGATTACAGGGGATGTGCATAAAGTAAAGTTCTTACATTTTCAGGAGGGATTACAGAGGAAGTGCATAAAGTAGAGTTCTTACATTTCCAGGAGGGATTACAGAGGAAGTGCATAAAGGAAAGTTCTTACATTTCCAGGAGGGATTACAGAGGAAGTGCATAAAGTAGAGTTCTTACATTTCCAGGAGGGATTACAGAGGAAGTGCATAATGGAAACTTCTTACATTTCCAGGAGGGATTACAGAGGAAGTATATAAATTAAAGTTCTTACATTTCCAAGGGGAATTAAAGAGGAAGTGCAGAAAGTAGAGTCCTTACATTTCCAGGAGGGATGACAGAGGAAGTGCACAAAGTAGAGTTCTTACATTTCCAGGAGGATTTACAGAGGAAGTGCACAAAGTAGAGTCCTTACATTTCCAGGGGGAATTAAAGAGGAAGTGCAGAAAGTAGAGTTCTTACATTTCCAGGAGGGATTACAGGGGATGTGCATAATGTAAAGTTCTTACATTTTCAGGAGGGATTACAGAGGAAGTGCACAAAGTAGAGTCCTTACATTTCCAGGAGGATTTACAGAGGAAGTGCCTAAAGTAAAATTCTTACATTTCCAGGAGGGATTACAGAGGATGAGCATGAAGTAAAATTCTTACATTTCCAGGAGGGATTACAGAGGAAGTGCATAAAGTAAAGTTTTTACATTTGCAGGAGAAATTATACAGGAAATGCACAAAGTAGACTTCTTACATTTCCAGGAGGGATTACAGAGGAAGTGCAGAAAGTAGAGTCCTTACATTTCCAGGAGGGATTACAGAGAAAGTGCACAAAGTAGAGTACTTACATTTCCAGGAATATTTACAGAGGAAGTGCAAAAAGTAAAGTTCTTACATTTCCAGGAGGGATTACAGAGGAAGTGCAGAAAGTAGAGTTCTTACATTTCCAGGAGGATGTACAGAGGAAGTGCATAAAGTAAAATTCTTACATTTCCAGGAGGAATTACAGAGGAAGTGCAGAAAGTAGAGTCCTTACATTTCCAGGAGGGATTACAGAGGAAGTGCACAAAGTAGAGTTCTTACATTTCCAGGAGGGATTACAGGGGATGTGCATAAAGTAAAATTCTTATATGTCCAGGAGGGATGACAGAGGAAGTGCAGAAAGTAGAGTCCTTACATTTCCAGGAGGGATTACAGAGGAAGTGCAAAAAGTAAACTTCTTACATTTCCAGGAGGAATTAAAGAGGAAGTGCAGAAAGTAGAGTCCTTACATTTCCAGGGGGAATTAAAGAGGAAGTGCAGAAAGTAGAGTCCTTACATTTCCAGGAGGATTTACAGAGGAAGTGCAAAAAGTAAAGTTCTTACATTTCCAGGAGTATTTACAGAGGAAGTGCATAAGTAGAGTGTTTACGTTTCCAGGGGAAATTAAAGAGGAAGTGCAGAAAGTAGAGTCCTTAAATTTCCAGGAGGGATTACAGAGGAAGTGCAAAAAGTAAAGTTCTTACATTTCCAGGAGTAAATAAAGATTAAGTGCAAAATGTAGAGTTCTTACATTTCCAGGAGGATTTACAGAGGAAGTGCATAAAGTAAAATTCTTACATTTCCAGGAGGAATTACAGAGGAAGTGCATAAAGTAAAATTCTTACATTTCCAGGAGTATTTACAGAGGAAGTGCACAAAGTAGAGTCCTTACATTTCCAGGAGGAATTACAGAGGAAGTGCATAAAGTAAAGTTCTTACATTTCCAGGAGGATTTACAGAGGAAGTGCATAAAATAAAATTCTTATATTTCCAGGAGGGATTACAGAGGAAGTGCATAAAGGAAAGTTCTTACATTTCCAGGAGGGATTACAGAGGAAGTGCATAAAGTAAAGTTCTTACATTTTCAGGAGGGATTACAAAGGAAGTGCACAAAGTAGAGTCCTTACATTTCCAGGGGGAATTAAATAGGAAGTGCAGAAAGTAGAGTCCTTACATTTCCAGGAGGAATTACAGCGGAAGTGCATAAAGTAAAGTTCTTACATTTCCAGGAGGATTTACAGAGCAAGTGCATGAATTAAAGTTCTTACATTTCAAGGAGTAATTAAAGAGGAAATGCACAAAGTAGAGTCCTTACATTTCCAGGGGGAATTACAGAGGAAGTTCAGAAAGTAAAGTCCTTACATTTCCATCGGGAATTACAGAGGAAGTGCAGAAAGTAAAGTTCTTACATTTCCAGGAGGGATTACAGAGGAAGTGCATAAAGTAAAGTTCTTACATTTCCAGGAGGGATTACAGAGGAAGTGCATAAAGTAAAGTTCTTACATTTCCAGGGGGAATTACAGAGGAAGTGCACAAAGTAGAGTTCTTACATTTCCAGGAGGGATTACAGAGGAAGTGCACAAAGTAAAGTTCTTACATTTTCAGGGGGAATTAAAGAGGAAGTGCATAAAGTTCTTACTTTTCCAGGAGGATTTACAGAGGAAGTGCATAAAGTAAAGTTCTTACATTTCCAGGAGGGATTACAGAGGAAGTGCATAAAGTTCTTACATTTCCAGGAGGGATTACAGAGGAAGTACATAAAGTTCTTATATTTCCAGGAGGGATTACAGAGGAAGTGCACAAAGTAGAGTTCTTACATTTCCAGGAGGGATTACAGAGCAAGTGCAGAAAGTAAAGTTCTTACATTTCCAGGAGGGATTACAGAGGAAGTGCACAAAGTAGAGTCCTTACATTTCCAGGAGGATTTACAGAGGAAGTGCCTAAAGTAAAATTCTTACATTTCCTGGAGGGATTACAGAGGATGTGCATAAAGGAAAATTCTTTCATTTGCAGGAGGGATTACAGAGGAAGTGCATGAAGTAAAGTTCTTACATTTCCAAGGGAAATTAAAAAGTAAGTGCAGAAAGTAGAGTCCTTACATTTCCAGGAGGGATTACAGAGGAAGTGCACAAAGTAGAGTTCTTACATTTCCAGGGGGAATTAAAGAGGAAGTGCAAAAAGTAGAGTTCTTACATTTCCAGGAGGGATTACAGGGGATGTGCATGAAGTAAAGTTCTTACATTTTCAGGAGGGATTACAGAGGAAGTGCACAAAGTAGAGTTCTTACATTTCCAGGAGGATTTACAGAGGAAGTACACAAAGTAGAGTCCTTACATTTCCAGGGGGAATTAAAGAGGAAGTGCACAAAGTAGAGTTCTTACATTTCCAGGAGGGATTACAGAGGAAGTGCAGAAAGTAGAGTCCTTACATTTCCAGGAGGGATTACAGAGGAAGTGCAAAAAGTAAAGTTCTTACATTTCCAGGAGGAATTAAAGAGGAAGTGCATAAAGCAAAGTTCTTACATTTCCAAGGGGAATTAAAAAGGAAGTGCAGAAAGTAGAGTCCTTACATTTCCAGGAGGGATTACAGGGGATGTGCACAAAGTAGAGTCCTTACAATTCCAGGAGGATTTACAGAGGAAGTGCATGAAGTAAAATTCTTATATTTCCAGGAGGGATGACAGAGGAAGTGCATAAAGTAGAGTTCTTACATTTCCAGGAGGAATTAAAGAGGAAGTGCACAAAGTAGAGTCCTTACATTTCCAGGGGGAATTGAAGAGGAAGTGCAGAAAGTAGAGTCCTTACATTTCCAGGAGGGATTACAGAGAAAGTGCACAAAGTAGAGTTCTTACATTTCCAGGAATATTTACAGAGGAAGTGCAAAAAGTAAAGTTCTTACATTTCCAGGAGTATTTACAGAGGAAGTGCATAAAGTAAAATTCTTACATTTCCAGGAGGGATTACAGAGGAAGTGCATAAAGTAAAATTCTTACATTTCCAGGAGGGATTACAGAGGAAGTGCATAAAGTAAAATTCTTACATTTCCAGGAGGGGTTACAGAGGAAGTGCATATAGTAAAGTTCTTACATTTCCAGGAGTATTTACAGAGGAAGTGCACAAAGTAGAGTCCTTACATTTCCAGGAGGATTTACAGAGGAAGTGCACAAAGTAAAGTTCTTATATTTCCAGGAGGAATTACAGAGGAAGTGCATAAAGTAAAGTTCTTACATTTCCAGGAGGATTTACAGAGGAAGTGCATAAAGTAAAATTCTTATATTTCCAGGAGGGATGACAGATGAAGTGCATAAAGTAGAGTTCTTACATTTCCAGGAGGATTTACAGAGGAAGTGCAAAAAGTAAAGTTCTTACATTTCCAGGAGGGATTACAGAGGAAGTGCATAAAGTAGAGTTCTTACATTTCCAGGAGGGATTACAGAGGAAGTGCATAAAGGAAAGTTCTTACATTTCCAGGAGGGATTACAGAGGAAGTGCATAAAGTAGAGTCCTTACATTTCCAGGAGGGATTACAGAGGAAGTGCAGAAAGTAGAGTCCTTACATTTCCAAGGGGAATTAAAGAGGAAGTGCAGAAAGTAGAGTCCTTACATTTCCAGGAGGGATGACAGAGGAAGTGCACAAAGTAGAGTTCTTACATTTCCAGGAGGATTTACAGAGGAAGTGCACAAAGTAGAGTCCTTACATTTCCAGGGGGAATTAAAGAGGAAGTGCAGAAAGTAGAGTTCTTACATTTCCAGGAGGGATTACAGGGGATGTGCATAAAGTAAAGTTCTTACATTTTTAGGAGGGATTACAGAGGAAGTGCACAAAGTAGAGTCCTTACATTTCCAGGAGGATTTACAGAGGAAGTGCCTAAAGTAAAATTCTTACATTTCCTGGAGGGATTACAGAGGATGTGCATAAAGTAAAATTCTTTCATTTCCAGGAGGGATTACAGAGGAAGTGCATAAAGTAAAGTTCTTACATTTCCAGGAGGAATTATACAGGAAATGCACAAAGGAGAGTCCTTACATTTCCAGGAGGGATTACAGGGGATGTGCATAAAGTAAAGTTCTTACATTTTCAGGAGGGATTACAGAGGAAGTGCACAAAGTAGAGTTCTTACATTTCCAGGAGGATTTACAGAGGAAGTACACAAAGTAGAGTTCTTACATTTCCAGGGGGAATTAAAGAGGAAGTGCACAAAGTAGAGTTCTTACATTTCCAGGAGGGATGACAGAGGAAGTGCATAAAGTAGAGTTCTTACATTTCCAGGAGGATTTACAGAGGAAGTGCATAAAGTAGAGTTCTTACATTTCCTGGAGGGATTACAGAGGAAGTGCATAAAGGAAAGTTCTTACATTTTCAGGAGGGATTACAGAGGAAGTGCATAAAGTAGAGTCCTTACATTTCCAGGAGGGATTACAGAGGAAGTGCAGAAAGTAGAGTCCTTACATTTCCAGGAGGGATTACAGAGGAAGTGCAAAAAGTAAAGTTCTTACATTTCCAGGAGGAATTAAAGAGGAAGTGCACAAAGTAGAGTCCTTACATTTCCAGGGGGAATTGAAGAGGAAGTGCAGAAAGTAAAGTTCTTACATTTCCAGGAGTATTTACAGAGGAAGTGCATAAAGTAAAGTGTTTACATTTCCAGGGGGAATTAAAGAGGAAGTGCAGAAAGTAGAGTCCTTAAATTTCCAGGAGGATTTACAGAGGAAGTGCATAAAGTAAAAATCTTACATTTCCAGGAGGATTTACAGAGGAAGTGCAAAAAGTAAAGTTCTTACATTTCCAGGAGTAATTAAAGATTAAGTGCACAATGTAGAGTTCATACATTTCCAGGAGCATTTACAGAGGAAGTGCATAAAGTAAAATTCTTACATTTCCAGGAGGGATTACAGAGGAAGTGCATAAAGTAAAATTCTTATATTTCCAGGAGGGATTACAGAGGAAGTGCATATAGTAAAGTTCTTAAATTTCCAGGAGTATTTACAGAGGAAGTGCACAAAGTAGAGTCCTTACATTTCCAGGAGGATTTACAGAGGAAGTGCACAAAGTAAAGTTCTTACATTTCCAGGAGGAATTACAGAGGAAGTGCATAAAGTAAAGTTATTACATTTCCAGGAGGATTTACAGAGGAAGTGCATAAAGTAAAATTCTTACATTTCCAGGAGGGATTACAGAGGAAGTGCATATAGTAAAGTTCTTACATTTCCAGGAGTATTTACAGAGGAAGTGCACAAAGTAGAGTCCTTACATTTCCAGGAGGATTTACAGAGGAAGTGCACAAAGTAAAGTTCTTACATTTCCAGGAGGATTTACAGAGGAAGTGCAAAAAGTAAAGTTCTTACATTTCCAGGAGGGATTACAGAGGAAGTGCATAAAGTAGAGTTCTTACATTTCCAGGAGGGATTACAGAGGAAGTGCATAAAGGAAAGTTCTTACATTTCCAGGAGGGATTACAGAGGAAGTGCATAAAGTAGAGTCCTTACATTTCCAGGAGGGATTACAGAGGAAGTGCAGAAAGTAGAGTCCTTACATTTCCACGGGGAATTAAAGAGGAAGTGCAGAAAGTAGAGTTCTTACATTTCCAGGAGGGATTACAGGGGATGTGCATAAAGTAAAGTTCTTACATTTTCAGGAGGGATTACAGAGGAAGTGCACAAAGTAGAGTCCTTACATTTCCAGGAGGATTTACAGAGGAAGTGCCTAAAGTAAAATTCTTACATTTCCAGGAGGGATTACAGAGGATGTGCATAAAGTAAAATTCTTTCATTTCCAGGAGAGATTACAGAGGAAGTGCAGAAAGTAGAGTCCTTACATTTCCAGGAGGGATTACAGAGGAAGTGCACAAAGTAGAGTTCTTACATTTCCAGGAATATTTACAGAGGAAGTGCAAAAAGTAAAGTTCTTACATTTCCAGGAGTATTTACAGAGGAAGTGCATAAAGTAAAATTCTTACATTTCCAGGAGGGATTACAGAGGAAGTGCATAAAGTAAAATTCTTACATTTCCAGGAGGGATTACAGAGGAAGTGCATAAAGTAAAATTCTTACATTTCCAGGAGGGGTTACAGAGGAAGTGCATATAGTAAAGTTCTTACATTTCCAGGAGTATTTACAGAGGAAGTGCACAAAGTAGAGTCCTTACATTTCCAGGAGGATTTACAGAGGAAGTGCACAAAGTAAAGTTCTTATATTTCCAGGAGGAATTACAGAGGAAGTGCATAAAGTAAAGTTCTTACATTTCCAGGAGGATTTACAGAGGAAGTGCATAAAGTAAAATTCTTATATTTCCAGGAGGGATGACAGATGAAGTGCATAAAGTAGAGTTCTTACATTTCCAGGAGGATTTACAGAGGAAGTGCAAAAAGTAAAGTTCTTACATTTCCAGGAGGGATTACAGAGGAAGTGCATAAAGTAGAGTTCTTACATTTCCAGGAGGGATTACAGAGGAAGTGCATAAAGGAAAGTTCTTACATTTCCAGGAGGGATTACAGAGGAAGTGCATAAAGTAGAGTCCTTACATTTCCAGGAGGGATTACAGAGGAAGTGCAGAAAGTAGAGTCCTTACATTTCCAAGGGGAATTAAAGAGGAAGTGCAGAAAGTAGAGTCCTTACATTTCCAGGAGGGATGACAGAGGAAGTGCACAAAGTAGAGTTCTTACATTTCCAGGAGGATTTACAGAGGAAGTGCACAAAGTAGAGTCCTTACATTTCCAGGGGGAATTAAAGAGGAAGTGCAGAAAGTAGAGTTCTTACATTTCCAGGAGGGATTACAGGGGATGTGCATAAAGTAAAGTTCTTACATTTTTAGGAGGGATTACAGAGGAAGTGCACAAAGTAGAGTCCTTACATTTCCAGGAGGATTTACAGAGGAAGTGCCTAAAGTAAAATTCTTACATTTCCTGGAGGGATTACAGAGGATGTGCATAAAGTAAAATTCTTTCATTTCCAGGAGGGATTACAGAGGAAGTGCATAAAGTAAAGTTCTTACATTTCCAGGAGGAATTATACAGGAAATGCACAAAGGAGAGTCCTTACATTTCCAGGAGGGATTACAGGGGATGTGCATAAAGTAAAGTTCTTACATTTTCAGGAGGGATTACAGAGGAAGTGCACAAAGTAGAGTTCTTACATTTCCAGGAGGATTTACAGAGGAAGTACACAAAGTAGAGTTCTTACATTTCCAGGGGGAATTAAAGAGGAAGTGCACAAAGTAGAGTTCTTACATTTCCAGGAGGGATGACAGAGGAAGTGCATAAAGTAGAGTTCTTACATTTCCAGGAGGATTTACAGAGGAAGTGCATAAAGTAGAGTTCTTACATTTCCTGGAGGGATTACAGAGGAAGTGCATAAAGGAAAGTTCTTACATTTTCAGGAGGGATTACAGAGGAAGTGCATAAAGTAGAGTCCTTACATTTCCAGGAGGGATTACAGAGGAAGTGCAGAAAGTAGAGTCCTTACATTTCCAGGAGGGATTACAGAGGAAGTGCAAAAAGTAGAGTCCTTACATTTCCAGGGGGAATTGAAGAGGAAGTGCAGAAAGTAAAGTTCTTACATTTCCAGGAGTATTTACAGAGGAAGTGCATAAAGTAAAGTGTTTACATTTCCAGGGGGAATTAAAGAGGAAGTGCAGAAAGTAGAGTCCTTAAATTTCCAGGAGGATTTACAGAGGAAGTGCATAAAGTAAAAATCTTACATTTCCAGGAGGATTTACAGAGGAAGTGCAAAAAGTAAAGTTCTTACATTTCCAGGAGTAATTAAAGATTAAGTGCACAATGTAGAGTTCATACATTTCCAGGAGCATTTACAGAGGAAGTGCATAAAGTAAAATTCTTACATTTCCAGGAGGGATTACAGAGGAAGTGCATAAAGTAAAATTCTTATATTTCCAGGAGGGATTACAGAGGAAGTGCATATAGTAAAGTTCTTAAATTTCCAGGAGTATTTACAGAGGAAGTGCACAAAGTAGAGTCCTTACATTTCCAGGAGGATTTACAGAGGAAGTGCACAAAGTAAAGTTCTTACATTTCCAGGAGGATTTACAGAGGAAGTGCAAAAAGTAAAGTTCTTACATTTCCAGGAGGGATTACAGAGGAAGTGCATAAAGTAGAGTTCTTACATTTCCAGGAGGGATTACAGAGGAAGTGCATAAAGGAAAGTTCTTACATTTCCAGGAGGGATTACAGAGGAAGTGCATAAAGTAGAGTCCTTACATTTCCAGGAGGGATTACAGAGGAAGTGCAGAAAGTAGAGTCCTTACATTTCCACGGGGAATTAAAGAGGAAGTGCAGAAAGTAGAGTTCTTACATTTCCAGGAGGGATTACAGGGGATGTGCATAAAGTAAAGTTCTTACATTTTCAGGAGGGATTACAGAGGAAGTGCACAAAGTAGAGTCCTTACATTTCCAGGAGGATTTACAGAGGAAGTGCCTAAAGTAAAATTCTTACATTTCCAGGAGGGATTACAGAGGATGTGCATAAAGTAAAATTCTTTCATTTCCAGGAGGGATTACAGAGGAAGTGCAGAAAGTAGAGTCCTTACATTTCCAGGAGGGATTACAGAGGAAGTGCACAAAGTAGAGTTCTTACATTTCCAGGAGGGATTACAGGGGATGTGCACAAAGTAGAGTCCTTACAGTTCCAGGAGGATTTACAGAGGAAGTGCAGAAAGTAGAGTCCTTGCATTTCCAGGAGGGATTACAGAGGAAGTGCATAAAGTAGAGTCCTTACATTTCCAGGGGGAATTACAGAGGAAGTGCATAAAGTAAAGTTCTTACATTTCCAGGAGGGATTACAGAGGAAGTGCATAAAGTAGAGTTCTTACATTTCCAGGAAGGATTACAGAGGAAGTGCATAAAGGAAAGTTCTTACATTTCCAGGAGGGATTACAGAGGAAGTGCATAAAGTAGAGTTCTTACATTTCCAGGAGGGATTACAGAGGAAGTGCATAATGGAAACTTCTTACATTTCCAGGAGGGATTACAGAGGAAGTGCATAAAGTAGAGTCCTTACATTTCCAGGAGGGATTAGAGAGGAAGTGCAGAAAGTAGAGTCCTTACATTTCCAGGAGGGATTACAGAGGAAGTGCACAAAGTAGAGTTCTTACATTTCCAGGAGGGATTACAGAGGAAGTGCATAAAGTAGAGTTCTTACATTTCCAGGAGGGATTACAGAGGAAGTGCATAAAGTAAAGTTCTTACATTTCCAGGAGTAATTAAAGAGGAAGTGCACAAAGTAGAGTCCTTACATTTCCAGGGGGAATTACAGAGGAAGTGAATAAAGTAGAGTTCTTACATTTCCAGGAGGGATTACAGAGCAAGTGCATAAAGTTAAGTTCTTACATTTCCAGGAATAATTTAAAGAGGAAGTGCACAAAGTAGAGTCCTTACATTTCCAGGAGGGATTACAGAGGAAGTGCAAAAAGTAAAGTTCTTACATTTCCAGGAGGGATTACAGAGGAAGTGCATAAAGTAGAGTCCTTACATTTACAGGAGGATTTACAGAGGAAGTGCATAAAGTTCTTACATTTCCAGGAGGATTTACAGAGGAAGTGCATAAAGTAAAGTTCTTACATTTCCAGGAGGGATTACAGAGGAAGTGCATAAAGTAGAGTTCTTACATTTCCAGGAGGGATTACAGAGTAAGTGCATAAAGTAAAGTTCTTACATTTCCAGGAAGGATTACAGAGGAAGTGCATAAAGTAAAGTTCTTACATTTCCAGGAGGAATTACAGAGGAAGTGCATAAAGTAAAGTTCTTACATTTCCAGGAGGGATTACAGAGGAAATGCAGAAAGTAAAGTTCTTACATTTCCAGGAGTAATTAAAGAGGAAATGCACAAAGTAGAGTTCTTACATTTCCAGGAGGGATTACAGAGAAAGTGCATAAAGTAGAGTTCTTACATTTCCAGGAGGGATTACAGAGGAAGTGCATAAAGTTAAGTTCTTACATTTCCAGGAGTAATTAAAGAGGAAGTGCACAAAGTAGAGTCCTTACATTTCCAGGGGGAATTACAGAGGAAGTGAATAAAGTAGAGTTCTTACATTTCCAGGAGGGATTACAGAGGAAGTGCATAAAGTAGAGTTCTTCCATTTCCAGGTGGGATTACAGAGGAAGTGCATAAAGTTAAGTTCTTACATTTCCAGGAATAATTTAAAGAGGAAGTGCACAAAGTAGAGTCCTTACATTTCCAGGGGTCATTACAGAGGAAGTGCAGAAAGTAAAGTTCTTACATTTCCAGGAGGGATTACAGAGGAAGTGCACAAAGTAGAGTTCTTACATTTCCAGGAGGGATTACAGAGGAAGTGCATAAAATAGAGTCCTTACATTTCCAGGAGGATTTACAGAGGAAGTGCATAAAGTTCTTACATTTCCAGGAGGATTTACAGAGGAAGTGCATAAAGTAAAGTTCTTACATTTCCAGGAGGGATTACAGAGGAAGTGCATAAAGTAGAGTTCTTACATTTCCAGGAGGGATTACAGAGGAAGTGCATAAAGTAAAGTTCTTACATTTCCAGGAGGGATTACAGAGGAAGTGTATAAAGTAAAGTTCTTACATTTCCAGGAGGGATTACAGAGGAAGTGCATAAAGTAGAGTCCTTACATTTCCAGGAGGGATTAAAGAGGAAGTGCAGAAAGTAGAGTCCTTACATTTCCAGGGGGAATTACAGAGGAAGTGCAGAAAGTAGAGTTCTTACATTTCCAGGAGGATTTACAGAGGAAGTGCACAAAGTAGAGTCCTTACATTTCCAGGGGAAATTACAGAGGAAGTGCATAAAGTAGAGTTCTTACATTTCCAGGAGGGATTACAGAGGAAGTGCATAGAGTAGAGTTCTTACATTTCCAGGAGGGATTACAGAGGAAGTGCATAAAGTAGAGTTCTTACATTTCCTGGAGTAATTAAAGAGGAAGTGCACAAAGTAGAGTCCTTACATTTCCAGGAGGGATTACAGAGGAAGTACACAAAGTAGAGTTCTTACATTTCCTGGAGGGATTACAGAGGAAGTGCATAAAGTTAAGTTCTTACATTTCGTGGAGTAATTAAAGAGGAAGTGCACAAGGTAGAGTCCTTACATTTCCAGGAGGGATTACAGACAAAGTGCACAAAGTAGAGTTCTTACATTTCCTGGAGGGATTACAGAGGAAGTGCATAAAGTAAAGTTCTTACATTTCCAGGGGGAATTAAAGAGGAAGTGCACAAAGTAGAGTCCTTATATTTCCAGGAGGATTTCCAGAGAAAGTGCATAAAGTTCTTACATTTCCAGTAGGATATACAGAGGAAGTGCAGAAAGTAAAGTTCTTACATTTCCAGGAGGGATTACAGAGGAAGTGCATTAAGTAGAGTTCTTACATTTCCAGGAGGGATTACAGAGGAAGTGCATTAAGTAAAGTTCTTCATTTCCAGGAGGGATTACAGATAAAGTGCATAAAGTAGAGTTCTTACATTTCCAGGATTAATTAAAGAGGAAGTGCATAAAGTAGAGTTCTTACATTTCCTGGAGGGATTACAGAGGAAGTGCACAAAGTAGAGTTCTTACATTTCCAGGAGGGATTACAGAGGAAGTGCACAAAGTAGAGTTCTTACATTTCCAGGAGGGATTACAGAGGAAGTGCATAAAGTAAAGTTCTTACATTTCCAGGGGGAATTAAAGAGGAAGTGCATAAAGTTCTTACATTTCCAGGAGGATTTACAGAGGTAGTGCATAAAGTTCTTACATTTCCAGGAGGGATTACAGAGGAAGTGTACAAAGTAAAGTTCTTACATTTCCAGGAGCAATTAAAGAGGAAATGCACAAAGTAGAGTCCTTACATTTCCAGGAGGGATTACAGAGGAAGTGCATAAAGTAGAGTTCTTACATTTCCAGGAGGGATTACAGAGGAAGTGCACAAAGTAGAGATCTTACATTTCCTGGAGGGATTACAGAGGAAGTGCACAAAGTAGAGTTCTTACATTTCCAGGAGGGATTACAGAGGAAGTGCACAAAGTAGAGTTCATACATTTCCAGGAGGGATTACAGAGGAAGTGCACAAAGTAGAGTTCTTACATTTCCAGGAGGGATTACAGAGGAAGTGCATAAAGTGAAGTTCTTACATTTCCAGGGGGAATTACAGAGAAAGTGCAGAAAGTAAAGTTCTTACATTTCCTGGAGGGATTACAGAGGAAGTGCAGAAAGTAGAGTTCTTAAATTTCCAGGAGGGATTACAGAGGAAGTGCATAAAGTAAAGTTCTTACATTTCCAGGGGGAATTAAAGAGGAAGTGCACAAAGTAGAGTCCTTACATTTCCAGGAGGATTTACAGAGGAAGTGCAGAAAGTAAAGTTCTTACATTTCCAGGAGGGATTACAGAGGAAGTGCAGAAAGTAGAGTCCTTACATTTCCATCGGGAATTACAGAGGAAGTGCAGAAAGTAAAGTTATTACATTTCCAGGAGGGATTACAGAGGCAGTGCATAAAGTAGAGTTCTTACATTTCCAGGAGGAATTACAAAGGAAGTGCATAAAGTAAAGTTCTTACATTTCCAGTAGGGATTACAGAGGAAGTGCATAAAGTAAAGTTCTTACATTTCCAGGGGGAATTAGAGATGAAGTGAATTAAGTAGAGTACTTACATTTCCAGGAGGGATTACAGAGGAAGTGCATAAAGTAGAGTTCTTACATTTCCAGGGGGAATTACAGAGGAAGTGAATAAAGTAGAGTTCTTACATTTCCAGGAGGGATTACAGAGGAAGTGCATAAAGTAGAGTTCTTACATTTCTAGGAGGGATTACAGAGGAAGTGCATAAAGTTCTTACATTTCCAGGAGTAATTAAAGAGGAAGTGCACAAAGTAGAGTCCTTACATTTCCAGGGGAAATTACAGAGGAAGTGCAGAAAGTAAAGTTCTTACATTTCCAGGAGGGATTACAGAGGAAGTGCATAAAGTTCTTACATTTCCAGGGGAAATTACAGAGGAAGTGCACAAAGTAGAGTTCTTACATTTCCAGGAGGAATTACAGAGGAAGTGCATAAAGTAGAGTCCTTACATTTCCAGGAGGAATTAAAGAGGAAGTGCAGAAAGTAGAGTCCTTACATTTCCAGGAGGAATTAAAGAGGAAGTGCAGAAAGGAGAGTCCTTACATTTCCAGGAATATTTACAGAGGAATTGCAAAAAGTAAAGTTCTTATATTTCCAGGAGTATTTACAGAGGAAGTGCATAAAGTAAAGTGCTTACATTTCCAGGGGGAATTAAAGAGGAAGTGCATAAAGTAGAGTCCTTATATTTCCAGGAGGGTTTACAGAGGAAGTGCAGAAAGTAGAGTTCTTACATTTCCAGGAGGATTTACAGAGGAAGCTCATAAAGTAAAATTCTTACATTTCCAGGAGGAATTACAGAGGAAGTGCAGAAAGTAGAGTCCTTACATTTCCAGGAGGGATTACAGAGGAAGTGCACAGAGTAGAGTTCTTACATTTCCAGGAATATTTACAGAGTAAGTGCATAAAGTAAAGTGCTTACATTTCCAGGGGGAATTAAAGAGGAAGTGCAGAAAGTAGAGTCCTTACATTTCCAGGAGGGATTACAGAGTAAGTGCACAAAGTAGAGTTCTTACATTTCCAGGAGGGATTACAGGGGATGTGCACAAAGTAGAGTCCTTACATTTCCAGGAGGAATTAAAGAGGAAGTGCAGAAAGTAGAGTCCTTACATTTCCAGGAGGAATTAAAGAGGAAGTGCAGAAAGTAGAGTCCTTACTTTTCCAGGGTGAATTAAAGAGGAAGTGCAGAAAGTAGAGTCCTTACATTTCCAGGAGGGATTACAGAGAAAGTTCACAAAGTAGAGTTCTTACATTTCCAGGAATATTTACAGAGGAAGTGCATAAAGTAAAGTGCTTACATTTCCAGGGGGAATTAAAGAGGAAGTGCAGAAAGTAGAGTCCTTAAATTTCCAGGAGGAATAACAGAGGAAGTGCAGAAAGTAGAGTTCTTACATTTCCAGGAGGATTTACAGAGGAAGTGCATAAAGTAAAATTCTTACATTTCCAGGAGGAATTACAGAGGAAGTGCAGAAAGTAGAGTCCTTACATTTCCAGGAGGGATTACAGAGGAAGTGCACAAAGTAGACTTCTTACATTTCCAGGAGGGATTACAGAGGAAGTGCACAAAGTAGGAGTACTTACATTTCCAGGAGGGATTACAGAGGAAGTGCACAAAGTAGAGTTCTTACATTTCCTGGAGGGATTACAGAGGAAGTGCATGAAGTAAAGTTCTTACATTTCCAGGAGGGATTACAGAGGAAGTGTATAAAGTAAAATTCTTACATTTCCAGGAGTAATTAAAGAGGAAATGCACAAAGTAGAGTCCTTCCATTTCCAGGGGGAATTACAGAGGAAGTGCAGAACGTAGAGTTCTTACATTTCCAGGAGGGATTACAGAGGAAGTGCATAAAGTAGAGTCCTTACATTTCCAGGAGGATTTACAGAGGAAGTGCATAAAGTTCTTTCATTTCCAGGAGGATTTACAGAGGAAGTGCATAAAGTAAAGTTCTTACATTTCCAGGAGGTATTACAGAGGAAGTGCACAAAGTAGAGTTCTTACATTTCCAGGAGGGATTACAGAGGAAGTGCAGGAAATAAAGTTCTTACATTTCCAGGAGGGATTACAGAGGAAGTGCACAAAGTAGAGTCCTTACATTTCCATGGGGAATTACAGAGGAAGTGCAGAAAGTAAAGTTCTTACATTTCCAGGAGGGATTACAGAGGAAGTGCATAAAGTAGAGTTCTTACATTTCCAGGAGGGATTACTGAGGAAGTGCATCAAGTTAAGTTCTTACATTTCCAGGAGTAATTAAAGAGGAAGTGCACAAAGTAGAGTCCTTACATTTCCAGGGGGAATTACAGAGGAAGTGCAGAAAGTAAAGTTCTTACATTTCCAGGAGGGATTACAGAGGAAGTGCACAAAGTAGAGTTCTTACATTTCCAGGAGGGATTACAGAGGAAGTGCACAAAGTAGAGTTCTTACATTTCCAGGAGGGATTACAGAGGAAGTGCACAAAGTAGAGTTCTTACATTTCCAGGAGGGATTACAGAGGAAGTGCATAAAGTAAAGTTCTTACATTTCCAGGGGGAATCAAAGAGGAAATGCACAAAGTAGAGTCCTTACATTTCCAGGAGGATTTACAGAGGAAGTGCATAAAGTTCTTACATTTCCAGGAGGATTTACAGAGGAAGTGCATAAAGTAAAGTTCTTACATTTCCAGGAGGGATTACAGAGGAAGTGTATAAAGTAAAGTTCTTACATTTCCATGGGGAATTAAAGAGCAAGTGCATGAAGTAAAGTTCTTACATTTCCAGGAGGGATTACAGAGGAAGTGCACAAAGTAGAGTCCTTACATTTCCAGGGGGAATTACAGAGGAAGTGCAGAAAGTAACGTTCTTACATTTCCAGGAGGGATTACATAGGAAGTGCATAGAGTAGAGTTCTTACATTTCCAGGAGGGATTACAGAGGAAGTGCATAAAGTTAAGTTCTTACATTTCCTGGAGTAATTAAAGAGGAAGTGCACAAAGTAGAGTTCTTACATTTCCAGGAGGGATTACAGAGGAAGTGCACAAAGTAGAGTTCTTACATTTCCAGGAGGGATTACAGAGGAAGTGCACAAATTAGAGTTCTTACATTTCCTGGAGGGATTACAGAGGAAGTGCATAAAGTAAAGTTCTTACATTTCCAGGGGGAATTAAAGAGGAAGTGCACAAAGTAGAGTCCTTACATTTCCAGGAGGATTTACAGAGGAAGTCCATAAAGTTCTTACATTTCCAGGAGGATTTACAGAGGATGTGCATAAAGTAAAGTTCTTACATTTCCAGGAGGGATTACAGAGGATGTGTATAAAGTAAAGTTCTTACATTTCCAGGAGTAATTAAAGAAGAAATGCACAAAGTAGAGTCCTTACATTTCCAGGGGGAATTACAGAGGAAGTGCAGAAAGTATAGTTCTTACATTTCCAGGAGGGATTACAGAGGAAGTGCATAAAGTTAACTTCTTACAATTCCAGGAGTAATTAAAGAGGAAGTGCACAAAGTAGAGTCCTTACATTTCCAGGGGAAATTACAGAGGAAGTGCATAAAGTAGAGTTCTTACATTTCCAGGAGGGATTACAGAGGAAGTGCATAAAGTAGAGTTCTTACATTTCCTGGAGTAATTAAAGAGGAAGTACACAAAGTAGAGTTCTTACATTTCCTGGAGGGATTACAGAGGAAGTGCATAAAGTTAAGTTCTTACATTTCGTGGAGTAATTAAAGAGTAAGTGCACAAAGTAGAGTCCTTACATTTCCAGGAGGGATTACAGACAAAGTGCACAAAGTAGAGTTCTTACATTTCCTGGAGGGATTACAGAGGAAGTGCATAAAGTAAAGTTCTTACATTTCCAGGGGGAATTAAAGAGGAAGTGCATAAAGTTCTTACATTTCCAGGAGGATTTACAGAGGTAGTGCATAAAGTAAAGTTCTTACATTTCCAGGAGGGATTACAGAGGAAGTGTACAAAGTAAAGTTCTTACATTTCCAGGAGTAATTAAAAGAGGAAATGCACAAAGTAGAGTCCTTACATTTCCAGGGGGAATTACAGAGGAAGTGCAGAAAGTAAAGTTCTTACATTTCCAGGAGGGATTACAGAGGAAGTGCATAAAGTAGAGTTCTTACATTTCCAGGAGGGATTACAGAGGAAGTGCATAAAGTTCTTACATTTCCAGGAGGGATTACAGAGGAAGTGCAGAAAGTAAAGTTCTTACATTTCCAGGAGGGATTACAGAGGAAGTGCACAAAGTAGAGATCTTACATTTCCTGGAGGGATTACAGAGGAAGTGCACAAAGTAGAGTTCTTACATTTCCAGGAGGGATTACAGAGGAAGTGCACAAAGTAGAGTTCATACATTTCCAGGAGGGATTACAGAGGAAGTGCACATAGTAGAGTTCTTACATTTCCAGGAGGGATTACAGAGGAAGTGCATAAAGTGAAGTTCTTACATTTCCAGGGGGAATTACAGAGAAAGTGCAGAAAGTAAAGTTCTTACATTTCCTGGAGGGATTACAGAGGAAGTCCAGAAAGTAGAGTTCTTAAATTTCCAGGAGGGATTACAGAGGAAGTGCATAAAGTAAAGTTCTTACATTTCCAGGGGGAATTTAAGAGGAAGTGCACAAAGTAGAGTCCTTACATTTCCAGGAGGATTTACAGAGGAAGTGCAGAAAGTAGAGTCCTTACATTTCCATCGGGAATTACAGAGGAAGTGCAGAAAGTAAATTTCTTACATTTCCAGGAGGGATTACAGAGGCAGTGCAGAAAGTAGAGTTCTTACATTTCCAGGAGGAATTACAAAGGAAGTGCATAAAGTAAAGTTCTTACATTTCCAGTAGGGATTACAGTGGAAGTGCATAAAGTAAAGTTCTTACATTTCCAGGGGGAATTACAGATGAAGTGAATTAAGTAGAGTTCTTACATTTCCAGGAGGGATTACAGAGGAAGTGCATAAAGTAGAGTTCTTACATTTCTAGGAGGGATTACAGAGGAAGTGCATAAAGTTCTTACATTTCCAGGAGTAATTAAAGAGGAAGTGCACAAAGTAGAGTCCTTACATTTCCAGGGGAAATTACAGAGGAAGTGCAGAAAGTAAAGTTCTTACATTTCCAGGAGGGATTACAGAGGAAGTGCATAAAGTTCTTACATTTCCAGGAGTAATTAAAGAGGAAGTGCACAAAGTAGAGTTCTTACATTTCCAGGAGGAATTACAGAGGAAGTGCATAAAGTAAAGTTCTTACATTTCCAGGGGGAATCAAAGAGGAAGTGCACAAGGTAGAGTCCTTACATTTCCAGGAGGATTTACAGAGGAAGTGCATAAAGTTCTTACATTTCCAGGAGGATTTACAGAGGAAGTGCATAAAGTTAAGTTCTTACATTTCCAGGAGGGATTACAGAGGAAGTGCATAAAGTAAAGTTCTTACATTTCCAGGGGGAATTAAAGAGCAAGTGCATGAAGTAAAGTTCTTACATTTCCAGGAGGGATTACAGAGGAAGTGCAGAAAGTAGAGTCCTTACATTTCCAGGGGGAATTACAGAGGAAGTGCAGTAAGTAAAGTTCTTACATTTCCAGGAGGGATTACATAGGAAGTGCATAGAGTAGAGTTCTTACATTTCCAGGAGGGATTACAGAGGAAGTGCATAAAGTTAAGTTCTTACATTTCCTGGAGTAATTAAAGAGGAAGTGCACAAAGTAGAGTCCTTACATTTCCAGGAGGGATTACAGAGGAAGTACACAAAGTGGAGTTCTTACATTTCCAGGAGGGATTACAGAGGAAGTGCACAAAGTAGAGTTCTTACATTTCCAGGAGGGATTACAGAGGAAGTGCACAAATTAGAGTTCTTACATTTCCTGGAGGGATTACAGAGTAAGTGCACAAAGTAGAGTCCTTACATTTCCAGGAGGATTTACAGAGGAAGTCCATAAAGTTCTTACATTTCCAGGAGGATTTACAGAGGAAGTGCATAAAGTAAAGTTCTTACATTTCCAGGAGGGATTACAGAGGAAGTGTATAAAGTAAAGTTCTTACATTTCCAGGAGTAATTAAAGAGGAAATGCACAAAGTAGAGTCCTTACATTTCCAGGAGGGATTACAGAGGAAGTGCACAAAGTAGAGTTCTTACATTTCCTGGAGGGATTACAGAGGAAGTGCATGAAGTAAAGTTCTTACATTTCCAGGAGGGATTACAGAGGAAGTGTATAAAGTAAAATTCTTACATTTCCAGGAGTAATTAAAGAGGAAATGCACAAAGTAGAGTCGTTACATTTCCAGGGGGAATTACAGAGGAAGTGCAGAAAGTAGAGTTCTTACATTTCCAGGAGGGATTACAGAGGAAGTGCATAAAGTAGAGTCCTTACATTTCCAGGAGGATTTACAGAGGAAGTGCATAAAGTTCTTACATTTCCAGGAGGATTTACAGAGGAAGTGCATAAAGTAAAGTTCTTACATTTCCAGGAGGTATTACAGAGGAAGTGCACAAAGTAGAGTTCTTACATTTCCAGGAGGGATTACAGAGGAAGTGCAGGAAGTAAAGTTCTTACATTTCCAGGAGGGATTACAGAGGAAGTGCACAAAGTAGAGTCCTTACATTTCCAGGGGAATTACAGAGGAAGTGCAGAAAGTAAAGTTCTTACATTTCCAGGAGGGATTACAGTGGAAGTGCATAAAGTAGAGTTCTTACATTTCCAGGAGGGATTACAGAGGAAGTGCACAAAGTAGAGTTCTTACATTTCCAGGAGGGATTACAGAGGAAGTGCACAAAGTAGAGTTCTTACATTTCCAGGAGGGATTACAGAGGAAGTGCATAAAGTAAAGTTCTTACATTTCCAGGGGGAATCAAAGAGGAAGTGCACAAAGTAGAGTCCTTACATTTCCAGGAGGATTTACAGAGGAAGTGCATAAAGTTCTTACATTTCCAGGAGGATTTACAGAGGAAGTGTATAAAGTAAAGTTCTTACATTTCCAGGAGGAATTACATAGGAAGTGCATAGAGTAGAGTTCTTACATTTCCAGGAGGGATTACAGAGGAAGTGCATAAAGTAGAGTTCTTACATTTCCAGGAGGGATTACAGAGGAAGTGCACAAAGTAGAGTTCTTACATTTCCTGGAGGGATTACAGAGGAAGTGCATAAAGTAAAGTTCTTACATTTCCAGGGGGAATTAAACAGGAAGTGCACAAAGTAGAGTCCTTACATTTCCAGGAGGATTTACAGAGGAAGTCCATAAAGTTCTTACATTTCCAGGAGGATTTACAGAGAAGTGCATAAAGTAAAGTTCTTACATTTCCAGAAGGGATTACAGAGGAAGTGTATAAAGTAAAGTTCTTACATTTCCAGGAGTAATTAAAGAAGAAATGCACAAAGTAGAGTCCTTACAATTCCAGGGGGAATTACAGAGGAAGTGCAGAAAGTAAAGTTCTTACATTTCCAGGAGGGATTACAGAGGAAGTGCATAAAGTTAAGTTCTTACAATTCCAGGAGTAATTAAAGAGGAAGTGCACAAAGTAGAGTCCTTACATTTGCAGGGGAAATTACAGAGGAAGTGCATAAAGTAGAGTTCTTACATTTCCAGGAGTAATTAAAGAGGAAGTGCACAAAGTAGAGTCCTTACATTTCCAGGAGGGATTACAGAAGAAGTACACAAAGTAGAGTTCTTACATTTCCAGGAGGGATTACAGAGGAAGTGCATAAAGTTAAGTTCTTACATTTCCTGGAGTAATTAAAGAGGCAGTGCACAAAGTAGAGTCCTTACATTTCCAGGAGGGATTACAGACAAAGTGCACAAAGTAGAGTTCTTACATTTCCTGGAGGGATTACAGAGGAAGTGCATAAAGTAGAGTCCTTATATTTCCAGGAGGGATTACAGAGGAAGTGCATAAAGTTCTTACATTTCCAGGAGGATTTACAGAGGAAGTGCAGAAAGTAAAGTTCTTACATTTCCAGGAGGGATTACAGAGGAAGTGCATAAAGTAAAGTTCTTACATTTCCAGGGGTAATTACAGAGGAAGTGCAGAAAGTAAAGTTCTTACATTTCCAAGAGGGATTACAGAGGAAGTGCATAAAGTAGAGTTCTTACATTTCCAGGAGGGATTACAGAGGAAGTGCATAAAGTAAAGTTCTTCATTTCCAGGAGGGATTACAGATAAAGTGCATAAAGTAGAGTTCTTACATTTCCAGGAGGGATTACAGAGGAAGTGCATAAAGTTAAGTTCTTACATTTCCAGGATTAATTAAAGAGGAAGTGCATAAAGTAGAGTTCTTACATTTCCAGGAGGGATTACAGAGGAAGTGCACAAAGTAGAGTTCTTACATTTCCAGGAGGGATTACAGAGGAAGTGCACAAAGTAGAGTTCTTACATTTCCAGGAGGGATTACAGAGGAAGTGCATAAAGTAAAGTTCTTACATTTCCAGGGGGAATTAAAGAGGAAGTGCATAAAGTTCTTACATTTCCAGGAGGATTTACAGAGGTAGTGCATAAAGTAAAGTTCTTACATTTCCAGGAGGGATTACAGAGGAAGTGTACAAAGTAAAGTTCTTACATTTCCAGGAGTAATTAAAGAGGAAATGCACAAAGTAGAGTCCTTACATTTCCAGGGGGAATTACAGAGGAAGTGCAGAAAGTAAAGTTCTTACATTTCCAGGAGGGATTACAGAGGAAGTGCTTAAAGTAGAGTTCTTACATTTCCAGGAGGGATTACAGAGGAAGTGCATAAAGTTCTTACATTTCCAGGAGGGATTACAGAGGAAGTGCAGAAAGTAAAGTTCTTGCATTTCCAGGAGGGATTACAGAGGAAGTGCACAAAGTAGAGTTCTTACATTTCCTGGAGGGATTACAGAGGAAGTGCACAAAGTAGAGTTCTTACATTTCCAGGAGGGATTACAGAGGAAGTGCACAAAGTAGAGTTCTTACATTTCCAGGGGGGATTACAGAGGAAGTGCATAAAGTAAAGTTCTTACATTTCCAGGGGGAATTAAAGAGGAAGTGCATAAAGTTCTTACATTTCCAGGAGGATTTACAGAGGTAGTGCATAAAGTAAAGTTCTTACATTTCCAGGAGGGATTACAGAGGAAGTGTACAAAGTAAAGTTCTTACATTTCCAGGAGTAATTAAAGAGGAAATGCACAAAGTAGAGTCCTTACATTTCCAGGGGGAATTACAGAGGAAGTGCAGAAAGTAAAGTTCTTACATTTCCAGGAGGGATTACAGAGGAAGTGCATAAAGTAGAGTTCTTACATTTCCAGGAGGGATTACAGAGGAAGTGCATAAAGTTCTTACATTTCCAGGAGGGATTACAGAGGAAGTGCATAAAGTAAAGTTCTTACATTTCCAGGAGTAATTAAAGAGGAAGTGCACAAAGTAGAGTCCTTACATTTCCAGGGGAAATTACAGAGGAAGTGCAGAAAGTACAGTTCTTACATTTCCAGGAGGGATTACAGAGGATGTGCACAAAGTAAAGTTCTTACATTTTCAGGGGGAATTAAAGAGAAAGTGCATAAAGTTCTTACATTTCCAGGAGGATTTACAGAGGAAGTGCATAAAGTAAAGTTCTTACATTTCCAGGAGGGATTACAGAGGAAGTGTATAAAGTAAAGTTCTTACATTTCCAGGAGTAATTAAAGAGTAAATGTACAAAGTAGAGTCCTTACATTTCCAGGGGGAATTACAGAGGAAGTGCATAAAGTAGAGTTCTTACATTTCCAGGAGGGATTACAGAGGAAGTGCATAAAGTTCTTACATTTCCAGGAGGGATTACAGAGGAAGTACATAAAGTTCTTACATTTCCAGGAGGGATTACAGAGGAAGTGCACAAAGTAGAGTTCTTACATTTCCCAGAGGGATTACAGAGGAAGTGCACAAAGTAGAGTTCTTACATTTCCAGTAGTGATTACAGAGGAAGTGCACAAAGTAGAGTTCTTACATTTCCAGGAGGGATTACAGAGGAAGTGCACAAAGTAGAGTTCTTACGTTTCCAGGAGGGATTACAGAGTAAGTGCACAAAGTAGAGTTCTTACATTTCCAGGAGTAATTAAAGAGGAAGTGCAGAAAGTAGAGTCCTTACATTTCCAGGGGGAATTACAGAGGAAGTGCAGAAAGTAAAGTTCTTACATTTCCAGGACGGATTACAGAGGAAGTGCATAAAGTAGAGTTCTTACATTTCCAGGAGGGATTACAGAGTAAGTGCATAAAGTAAAGTTCTTACATTTCCAGGAGTAATTAAAGAGGAAATGCACAAAGTAGAGTCCTTACATTTAGAGGAGGGATTACAGAGGAAGTGTATAAAGTAAAGTTCTTACATTTCCAGGAGTAATTAAAGAGGAAATGCACAAAGTAGAGTTCTTACATTTCCAGGAGGGATTACAGAGGAAGTGCATAAAGTATAGTTCTTACATTTCCAGGAGGGATTATAGAGGAAGTGCATAAAGTAAAGTTCTTACATTTCCAGGAGGGATTACAGAGGAAGTGCATAAAGTAAAATTCTTACATTTCCAGGAGGATTTACAGAGGAAGTGCATAAAGTAAAGTTCTTACATTTCCAGGAGTAGTTAAAGAGGAAATGCACAAAGTAGAGTCCTTACATTTCCAGGAGGGATTACAGAGGAAGTGTATAAAGTAAAGTTCGTACATTTCCAGGAGTAATTAAAGAGGAAATGCACAAAGTAGAGTTCTTACATTTCCAGGAGGGATTACAGAGGAAGTGCATAAAGTATAGTTCTTACATTTCCAGGAGGGATTACAGAGGAAGTGCATAAAGTAAAGTTCTTACATTTCCAGGAGGGATTACAGAGGAAGTGCATAAAGTAAAGTTCTTACATTTCCAGGAGGGATTACAGAGGAAGTGTATAAAGTTCTTACATTTCCAGGAGTAATTAAAGAGGAAATGCACAAAGTAGAGTCCTTACATTTCCAGGAGGGATTACAGAGGAAGTGTATAAAGTAAAGTTCTTACATTTCCAGGAGTAATTAAAGAGGAAATGCACAAAGTAGAGTTCTTACATTTCCAGGAGGGATTACAGAGGAAGTGCATAAAGTAAAGTTCTTACATTTCCAGGAGGGATTACAGAGGAAGTGCATAAAGTAAAGTTCTTACATTTCCAGGGGGAATTACAGAGGAAGTGCAGAAAGTAAATTTCTTACATTTCCAGGAGGGATTACAGAGAAAGTGCATAAAGTAGAGTTCTTACATTTCCAGGAGGGATTACAGAGGAAGTGCATAAAGTAGAGTTCTTACATTTCCAGGAGGGATTACAGAGAAAGTGCATAAAGTAGAGTTCTTACATTTCCAGGAGGGATTACAGAGGAAGTGCATAAAGTTAAGTTCTTACATTTCCAGGAGTAATTAAAGAGGAAGTGCAAAAAGTAGAGTCCTTACATTTCCAGGGGGAATTACAGAGGAAGTGAATAAAGTAGAGTTCTTACATTTCCAGGAGGGATTACAGAGGAAGTGCATAAAGTAGAGTTCTTACATTTCCAGGAGGGATTACAGAGGAAGTGCATAAAGTTAAGTTCTTACATTTCCAGGAATAATTTAAAGAGGAAGTGCACAAAGTAGAGTCCTTACATTTCCAGGGGACATTACAGAGGAAGTGCAAAAAGTAAAGTTCTTACATTTCCAGGAGGGATTACAGAGGAAGTGCACAAAGTAGAGTTCTTACATTTCCAGGAGGGATTACAGAGGAAGTGCATAAAGTTCTTACATTTCCAGGAGGATTTACAGAGGAAGTGCATAAAGTAAAGTTCTTACATTTCCAGGAGGGATTACAGAGGAAGTGCATAAAGTAGAGTTCTTACATTTCCAGGAGGGATTACAGAGGAAGTGCATAAAGTAAATTCTTACATTTCCAGGAAGGATTACAGAGGAAGTGCATAAAGTAAAGTTCTTACATTTCCAGGAAGGATTACAGAGGAAGTGCATAAAGTAAAGTTCTTACATTTCCAGGAGGAATTACAGAGGAAGTGCATAAAGTAGAGTTCTTACATTTCCAGGAGGGATTACAGAGTAAGTGCATAAAGTAGAGTTCTTACATTTCCAGGAGGGATTACAGAGGAAGTGCATAAAGTAAAGTTCTTACATTTCCAGGAGGGATTACAGAGGAAGTTTATAAAGTAAAGTTCTTACATTTCCAGGAGGGATTACAGAGAAAGTGCATAAAGTAGAGTTCTTACATTTCCAGGAGGGATTACAGAGGAAGTGTATAAAGTTAAGTTCTTACATTTCCAGGAATAATTTAAAGAGGAAATGCACAAAGTATAGTCCTTACATTTCCAGGGGACATTACAGAGGAAGTGCACAAAGTAGAGTTCTTACATTTCCAGGAGGGATTACAGAGGAAGTGCATAAAGTAAAGTTCTTACATTTCCAGGAGAATTTACAGAGGAAGTGCATAAAGTAGAGTCCTTACATTTCCAGGAGGATTTACAGAGGAAGTGCATAAAGTTCTTACATTTCCAGGAGGATTTACAGAGGAAGTGCATAAAGTAAAGTTCTTACATTTCCAGGAGGGATTACAGAGGAAGTGCATAAAGTAAAGTTCTTACATTTCCAGGAGGGATTACAGAGGAAGTGCATAAAGTAAAGTTCTTACATTTCCAGGAGGAATTACAGAGGAAGTACATAAAGTAAAGTTCTTACATTTCCAGGAGGGATTACAGAGGAAGTGCATAAAGTAAAGTTCTTACATTTCCAGGAGGGATTACAGAGGAAGTGCATAAAGTAAAGTTCTTACATTTACAGGAGGAATTACAGAGGAAGTGCATAAAGTAAAGTTCTTACATTTCCAGGAGGGATTACAGAGGAAGTGCAGAAAGTAGAGTTCTTACATTTCCAGGAGGGATTACAGAGGGAGTGCATAAAGTAGAGTTCTTACATTTCCAGGAGGGATTACAGAGGAAGTGCATAAAGTAAAGTTCTTACATTTCCAGGAGGATTTACAGAGGAAGTGCATAAAGTAGAGTCCTTACATTTCCAGGAGGATTTACAGAGGAAGTGCATAAAGTTCTTACATTTCCAGGAGGATTTACAGAGGAAGTGCATAAAGTAAAGTTCTTACATTTCCAGGAGGGATTACAGAGGAAGTGCATAAAGTAGAGTTCTTACATTTCCAGGAGGGATTACAGAGGAAGTGCATAAAGTAAAGTTCTTACATTTCCAGGAGGGATTACAGAGGAAGTACATAAAGTAAAGTTCTTACATTTCCAGGAGGGATTACAGAGGAAGTACATAAAGTAAAGTTCTTACATTTCCAGGAGGGATTACAGAGGAAGTACATAAAGTAGAGTCCTTACATTTCCAGGAGGGATTACAGAGGAAGTACATAAAGTAAAGTTCTTACATTTCCAGGAGGGATTACAGAGGAAGTGCGCAAAGTAGAGTTCTTACATTTCCAGGAGGGATTACAGTTCACCTCTTGGAACAGTGTCTGGGAGGCTGTGGTGGCTACTGCTCGCAATGTTGATGGAAAACAGATCAAGCAACTGACAGAATCTATGGATGGAGGCTGCTGAGTGTCATCATAAAGAAAGGTGGCTATAATCATCACTTATTTTTTTTGTTTTTGCATGTCAGAAATGTTTATTTCTATATTTTGTGCAGTGATATTGGTTTACCTGGTGAAAATAATCAAGTGAGATGGGATTATATTTGGTTTTTAATAAGTTGCCTAATAATTCTGCACAGTAATAGTTACCTGCACACACAGATATCCTCCTAAGATAGCCAAATCTAAAAAAACACTCCAACTACCAAAAATATTAAGCTTGGATATTTATGAGTCTTTTGGGTTGATTGAGAACATAGTTGTTGATCAATAATAAAAATAATCCTCTAAAATACAACTTGCCTAATAATTCTGCCCACAGTGTAGAAACATTTGTATCACAATGATATCACAATACGGTCTTCTATTTAAAAAATGATGATAAGGAAACTCACATGAATATACAGCGCTCTCAGAAAGAGACCACTGCACAGTTTTCTAACAATCCCCATCTCTACATGTCTGACAGCCATTCCATTCCAGCGTCAGCTGAATTCCAACCACAGTCCACCTCATTCTACTTAATGTGCTTCTGATTAGGTGATCACCTGAACCAAATCTTATGTAACCAGGGAAAGTATAAAAAACACTGCTGTGGTCTTCACAATCCTCTTGCAATAGGACAAGCTGGATGGCAAAACAAGTGCTAGGAATAGCCCAAAAGTAATTTGAATGGAAAACTAACTTTTAACCATGCCAAAGGAGTTGAAAAGAAAAGTCTTGAGTGAGGAAAAGAAGGGCTCAATTCTGGCTTCTCTAGCAGAGGGATACAGTGAGCGTCATGTTGCCTCCATCCTTAAAATTTCAAAGACGGCAGTCCATTACAACAAGGTCAAGCAGCAGACATTGGGGACAACAAAGCTACAGACCGGCAGAGGGCGAAAGCGACTCTCCACTGACCGGGATGACCGTCATCTTATTCTAATGTCACTCAGCAACCGCAGGATGACATCAAGTGACCTACAAAAGGAATGGCAAATGGCAGCTGAGGTGAAGTGCACGGCAAGAACAGTTCATAACAGGCTCCTAGAGACCTCAAGTCATGTAAAGCTAGAAAAAAGCCTTTCATCAATGAGAAGCAAAGGAGAGCCAGGCTGAAGTTTGCCAAAGACCATAAGGATTGGACCATAGAGGACTGGAGTAAGGTAATCTTCTCTGAAGAGTCTAATTTTCAGCTTTGCCCAACACCTGGTCGTCTAATGGTTAGACGGAGACCTGGAGAGGCATACAAGCCACAGTGTCTTGCACCACTGTGAAATTTGGTGGAGGATCGGTGATGATCTGGGGATGCTTCAGCAAGGCTGGAATTGGGCAGGTTAATCTTTGCAAAGGACGTATGAATCAAGCCGCATACAAGGTTATCCTTGAAAAACACTTGCTTCCTTCTGCTCAGACAATGTTCCCCAACTCTGAGGACTGTTTTTTCCAGCAGGACAATGCCCCATGCCACACAGCTAGGTCAATCAATGTGTGGATGAAGGAGCTCCACATCAAGACCCTGTCATGGCCAGCCCAATCTCCAGACCTGAACCCTATTGAAAACCTCTGGAATGTAATCAAGAGGAAGATGGATAGTCACAAGCCATCAAACAAAGAAGAACTGCTTACATTTTTGTGCCAGGAGTGGCATAAGGTCACCCAAAAGCAGCGTGAAAGACTGGTGGAAAGCAGCCAAGACGCATGAAAGCTGGGATTAAAAATCATGGTTATTCCACCAAATATTGATGTCTGAACTCTTCTGGAGTTAAAACATGAGTATTGTTGTTTCTAAATGAATAAGAACTTGTTTTCTTTGCAGTATTTGAGGTCTGACAGCACTGGTTCTCTGGTTCTCTGTTTCTTTTTTATTATTTTGACGATTTCTCATTTGCTGCAAATAAATACAACATTTTTAGCTTTGATTTTTAGAGACAAGTTGTCAGTAGTTTATAGAATAAAACAACAATGTACATTTTACTCAAAAATAGACCTATAAAGAGAAAAATCAGAGAAAATGAAAATTTTGCAGTGGTCTCTTAATTTTTGCCAGAGCTGTATATACACTGCTCAAAAAAATAAAGGGAACACTTAAACAACAGAATATAACTCCAAGTAAATCAAACTTCTGTGAAATCAAACTGTCCACTTAGGAAACAACACTGATTGACAATCAATTTCACATGCTGTTGTGCAAATGGAATAGACAATAGATGGAAATTATTGGCAATTATCAAGACACCCTCAATAAAGGAGTGGTTTTGCAGGTGGGGACCACAGACCACATCTCAGTACCAGTGCTTTCTGGCTGATGTTTTGGTCACTTTTGAATGTTGGTTGTGCTTTCACACTCGTGGTAGCATGAGACGGACTCTACAATCCACAGAAGTTGCTCAGGTAGTGCAGCTCATCCAGGATGGCACATCAATGCGAGCTGTGGCAAGAAGGTTTGCTGTGTCTGTCAGCGTAGTGTCCAGAGGCTGGAGGCGCTCTCAGGAGACAGGCCAGTACACCAGGAGACATGGAGGGGGCCGTAGGAGGGCAACAACCCAGCAGCAGGACCGATACCCCCGCCTTTGTGCAAGGAGGAACAGGAGGAGCACTGCCAGAGCCCTGCAAAATGACCTCCAGCAGGCCACAAATGTGCATGTGTCTGCACAAACGGTTAGAAACCGACTCCATGAGGGTGGTATGAGGGCCCGACGTCCACAGATGGGGGTTGTGCTCACATCCCAACACCGTGCAGGACGTTTGGCATTTGCCACAGAACAGCAGGATTGGCAAAGTCGCCACTGGCGCCCTGTGCTCTTCACAGATGAAAGCAGGTTCACACCGAGCACATGTGACAGATGTGACAGAGTCTGGAGACACCGTGGAGAGCGATCTGCTGCCTGCAACATCCTTCAGAACGACCGGTTTGGCAGTGGGTCAATGGTGTGGAGTGGCATTTCTTTGGAGGGCCGCACAGCCCTCCATGTGCTCGCCAGAAGTAGCCTGACTGCTATTAGGTACCGAGATGAGATCCTCAGACCCCTTGTGAGACCATATGCTGGTGCGGTGGGCCCTGGGTTCCTCCTAATGCAGAACAATGCCAGACCTCATGTGGCTGGAGTGTGTCAGCAGTTCCTGCAAGATAAAGGCATTGAAGCTATGGACTGGCCCGTCCATTCCCCAGACCTGAATCCGATTGAGCACATCTGGGACATCATGTCTCGCTCCATCCACCAACATCACGTTGCACCACAGACTGTCCAGGAGTTGGCGGATGCTTTAGTCCAGGTCTGGGAGGAGATGCCACAGGAGACCATCCGCAACCTAATCAGGAGCATGCCCAGGCGTTGTAGGGAGGTCATACAGGCACGTGGAGGCCACACACAATACTGAGCCTCATCAGGAGCATGCCCAGGCGTTGTAGGGAGATCATACAGGCACGTGGAGGCCACACACAATACTCAACCTCATCAGGAGCATGCCCAGGCGTTGTAGGGAGATCATACAGGCACGTGGAGGCCACACACAATACTCAACCTCATCAGGAGCATGCCCAGGTGTTGTAGGGAGGTCATACAGGCACGTGGAGGCCACACAATACTCAGCCTCATTTTGACTTGTTTTAAGGACATTACATCAATGTTGGATCAGCCTGTAGTGTGTTTTTTCACTTTAATTTTGGGGGTGACTCCAAATCCAGGCCTCTATTGGTTAATAAATTTGATTTCCATTGATGATTTTTGTGTGATTTTGTTGTCAGCACATTCAACTTTGTACAGAACAAAGTATTCAATGAGAATATTTCATTCATTCAGATCTAGGATGTGTTATTTGAGTGTTCCCTTTATTTTTTTGAGCAGTGTATATACACACAAACAGTTGAAACCAGAAGTTTACATACACTATATACTTACCTTGTAATGTCTTCACATCCTGTTCCATCCAGATGTGTCCGGATCCCAAAATTCCAAGCGGCGGAAGTTCATCGACCGCCATATTGGGACACCCAAGTGATGGGTGGAAACCGCTGGTGGTACCAGCCTCTTGCGCGGTACCACCAGAGGAGCACCGTCGCAAACACGCCATACATGCCGCCGCCGGGATCAGCCGAATGATTCACTGACCGCTGCCATCTTTGTACAGGAGGAGCGCATGCACAGATTTAATGTGACCGCCGCTATCTGCCTGCACAAAGATGGCGGCAGTCTGATTTACTGCGTGGGGAGACAGCTCAAACGAGAGAACACATGAGGGAAGAAGACAGCATCGGGGTGGAGAGAGAGAGCAGACAAGGGGGAGAGCACATGGGGTACACAGGTCAAAGAAGAGATCACATAAGAGGAGAAGACAGCAGATGGGGGAGAGAGAAAGCGCACAGGGGGAGAGAGACAGAGCATTGGGGGGAGACAGCTCAAACGGGACAGCACATGAAGGGAGAACACAGCACAGGAAGGAGAGAGACAGCAGACAAGGGGGATAGCACATGGGGTAGACAGGTCAAAGAAGAGATCACATGAGAGGAGAAGACAGCAGATGGGGGAGAGAGAAAGCAGACAAGGGGGAGAGCACATGGGGTACATAGGTCAAAGAAGAGAGCACAAAAGAGGAGAAGACAGCAGATGGGGGAGAGAGAGAGTGGATAGGTGGGTGAGCACATGGGGGGGAGGAGATTCTCAGCGCTGCAAAGCCTGCCCCCATCATGACATTACTGCCCTCCCGATGAGACAGCATCGGGCCTCCATCTAGTACACTATCTAAAAAGACACATCTGCAGGTTTTTCTCAATATCTGACATGAAATCAGAATAAACCTTTCCAGTTTTAGGTCAATTAGGATTACCATAATTTTTAATATTTGCTAAATGCCAGTATAATGAGAAAGCGAATGTTTTAAGGCATCATTTTTATTAGTTACTGCAAAGTCTGTAACATCTGTCTCTGCTGAAACGACACTATGAATATCATATCCTTTAGGCTGTGTTCACACGATGCGTATTTCATGCGTTTCCGCGGCGTTTTTGCAGTTGCGTAAACGCCGCGGAAACGCATGAAAAACGCATGGTAGAAGGGAAGCAATGTTCCCCAATGGAAATCCGCATGTGCTGTGCCCAAGATGCGGATTTTTCCGCAGCGTTAACGCTGCGGTCAAAAATCCGCAGCATGTCAATTAATTTTGCGGAAACGCGGCGATTTCGCCGCCATTGACTTGCATTAGAACGCGCCAATTCCGCAAGACAGCATTTGTACTTGCGTAATTGGTGCGTTCTAATGTGCGGATGGTACCCGAGTGTGGAGGAGAGGAGAGTCTCATCCACACCCAGGTACCATTAAAAAAGCTGTAAAAGAAGAATAAAATAAAAAATAAATGTATTCTTACCATCTGTCGGCCCGCGCAGCGCTCCCGCTTGGTTCCCGGCACTTGCAGTGAGTTGTAGGACCTGCGGTGACGTCAGAGTCATGTGACGGGTCACGTGACGCTGACGTCGGCAGGTCTTTCAATTCAAAGTTGCCGGCGAGGGAGAACAGATTGAGCAGGACAGCGCGGGCCATCGGAGGTAAGTATATACACTCTCTCGGTTCACACTGTATAAATCCATGCTGTTTGCATGGATTTATATAGTGTGACCTAGTTATCAAGCACTTTCCAGGTGATGCTAACATCGCCTGGAAAGCGCTTGTCAATCTGCATGCGGAAACGCATGTGAATCTGCATGTGGATCCGCATGTATTCTGCAGGAAAAACGCATGCACAATCTGCATGCGTTTTTTCTGCCAGGGAGATGCAGAAATGATGCAGAAATTTTCTGCTTCATTTCTGCATCGTGTGCACATACCCTTATACAGTATATACAGTGCTGGCCAAAAGTATTGGCACCCCTGCAATTCTGTCAGATAATACTCAGTTTCTTCCTGAAAATGATTGCAATCACAAATTCTTTGGTATTATCTTCATTTAATTTGCTTGCAAGGAAATAACACAAAAGAGAATGAAGCAAAATTCAAATCATTGATCATTTCACACAAAACTCCAAAAAAGGGCCGGACAAAAGTATTGGCACCCTCAGCCTAATACTTGGTTGCACAACCTTTAGCCAAAATAACTGCGAACAACCGCTTCCGGTAACCATCAATGAGTTTCTTACAATGCTCTGCTGGAATCGTAGACCATTCTTCTTTGGCAAACTGCTCCAGGTCCCTGATATTTGAAGGGTGCCTTCTCCAAACTGCCATTTTGTGATCTCTCCACAGGTGTTCTATGGGATTCAGGTCTGGACTCATTGCTGGCCACCTTAGAAGTCTCCAGTGCTTTCTCTAAAACCATTTTATAGTGCTTTTGGAAGTGTGTTTTGAGTCATTGTCCTGCTGGAAGACCCATGACCTGTGAGGGAGACTCAGCTTTCTCACACTGGGCCCTACATTATGCTGCAAAATTTGTTGGTAGTCTTCAGACTTCATAATGCCATGCACACGATCAAGCAGTCCAGTGCCAGAGGCAGCAAAGCAACCCCAAAACATCAGGGAACCTCCGCCATGTTTGACTGTAGGGACCGTGTTCTTTTCTTTGAATGCCTCTTTTTTTTCCTGTACACTCTATGTTGATGCTTTTTCCCAAAAAGTGAGCCACAGCATAATGACCCCATATGGTGAGCCACAGCAAAAGGGCCCCATATGGTGCGCCACAGCGTAATGGCCCCATATGGTGGCCCACAGCGTAATGGCCCCATATTCTGAGCCACAGCGTAATGGCCCCATATGATGAGCCACAGCGTAATGGCCCCATATGATGAGCCACAGCGTAATGTCCCCATATGGTGAGCCACCGTGTAATGGCCTCATATGGTGAGCCACAGCGTAATGGCCTCATATGGTGAGCCACAGCGTAATGGCCCCATATGGTGAGCCACAGCGTAATGGCCCCATATAGTGAGCCACAGCGTAATGGCCAGTAGCGTAGCTACTGGGGGGGCAGAAGGGGCCCACCGGGAGCTACGCTAGTGTAACTGTATCCAGCGTGCGCATCAGGTCCCCCCGCCCATCACTGCCGCAAGTTCCCTCTCCCAACAGTCCCCTTTCTGTGACGGACGTCTCAGACGTCATCACTCGGCACCCGGCCCACTGTGCAGAAGACTTGTGCGGGCTGGGCGCTTGAGCAGCGAGGGAACGAGGAGGAGAGATGAGTACTGTTTATTTATTTTTTGCTGGGTGGGGGGCCGCATTATATTACAGACTCTGCCTATGAGGAGGGGGGGGCATTATACTACAGACTCTGCCTATGGGGAGGGAGGGGCATTATCCTAAAGACTCTGCCTATGGTGAGGGGGGGCATTATACTACATACTCTACCTATGAGGAGGGGTGGAGCATTATACTGCAGACTCTGCCTATGGGGGGGCATTATACTACAGACTCTGCCTATGAGGAGAGGGGGAAAGCGTTATACTAAAGACTCTGCCTATGGGGGGGCATTATACTACATACTCTACCTATGAGGAGGGGTGGAGCATTATACTGCAGACTCTGCCTATGGGGGGAGGGCATTATACTGCAGACTCTGCCTATGGGGGGGCATTATACTACAGACTCTGCCTATGAGGAGGGGGGGGAAGCATTATACTACAGACTCTGCCTATGAGGAGGGGGGGGAAGCATTATACTACAGACTATCTGGTGTATTATACTATATGTAGGCTATTTATACAGTGTGGGAGATAATGTGGGGTCTTTGCATAGTGTGGGGGCCATCATACAGTGTGGGAGATAATGTGGGGTCTTTGTACAGTGTGGGGGCCAACATACAGTGTGGGAGATAATGTGGGGTCTTTGCATAGTGTGAGGGCCTTCATACAGTGTGGGAGATAATGTGGGGTCTTTGTACAGTGTGGGGGCCAACATACAGTGTGGGAGATAATGTGGGGTCTTTGCATAGTGTGAGGGCCTTCATACAGTGTGTGAGATAATGTGGGGTCTTTGTACAGTGTGGGGGCCAACATACAGTGTGGGAGATAATGTGGGTTCTTTGAACAGTGTGAGGGCCTTCATACAGTGTGGGAGATAATGTGGGGTCTTTGTATAGTGTGGGGGCCATCATACAGTGTGGATGATGAATAGGGTCACACACGATAGTCACTTCAGTACCTTTTACTGGTGGTATTCAAGGCACAATCCGGAGCACTGTAGGGTGAGGGGTGCATATCAGGACTCTCCTCAGTGAGCGGGTGTATAGCCTCCTGTCTCTTGCCTTTGTTTGGTAAGTCTCTGACCTGCTTGGAGCTAGGCCTAACTTGGTTTCTGTCCTGCACTGGCTGATCTTGTGGTAGGGCCTTCTCTTGGAGATCACTCTCCCTGCTTGCGGGGCCTTTGTGACTCCTGGCTTTGGTACGTATCAGCTCTTAGGTGATGCTGGGACCTGAAGTCTTCCAGGGGATCCCGGTTGTCTCTACAGGGGAATATACGGCCCTGTAGACGCGGACCCGGTGTCCGGTATATGTTTTCTGGGGTGAGCTGGTAAAGCTCCTCTGCCCCCAATGCTACTGGGTCTTATTACACGGGTAGGCGCACTGGCATCGGGGTCTTATTACACGGGTAGGCGCGCTAGCATCGGTGTCTTATTACACGGGTAGGCGCGCTGGCATCGGGGTCTTATTACACGGGTAGGCGCACTGGCATCGAGGTCTTATTACACGGGTAGGCGCTCTGGCATCGGGGTCTTATTACACGGGTAGGCGCGCTGGCATCGGGGTCTTATTACACGGGTAGGTGCTCTGGCATCGGGGTCTTATTACACGGGTAGGCGCGCTGGCATCGGGGTCTTATTACACGGGTAGGCGCGCTGGCATCGGGGTCTTATTACACGGGTAGGCGCGCTGCCATCGGGGTCTTATTACACGGGTAGGCGCTCTGGCATCGGGGTCTTATTACACGGGTAGGTGCTCTGGCATCGGGGTCTCATTACACGGGTAGGGGCACTGGCATCGGGGTCTCATTACACGGGTAGGTGCTCTGGCATCGGGGTCTTATTACACGGGTAGGCGTGCTGCCATCGGGGTCTTATTACACGGGTAGGCGCTCTGGCATCGGGGTCTCATTACACGGGTAGGCGCGCTAGCATCGGTGTCTTATTACACGGGTAGGCGCGCTGGCATCGGGGTCTTATTACACGGGTAGGCGCACTGGCATCGAGGTCTTATTACACGGGTAGGCGCTCTGGCATCGGGGTCTTATTACACGGGTAGGCGCGCTGGCATCGGGGTCTTATTACACGGGTAGGCTCGCTGACATCGGGGTCTTCTTACACGGGTAGGTGCTCTGGCATCGGGGTCTTATTAGACGGGTAGGTGCTCTGGCATCGGGGTCTTATTACACGGGTAGGCGCGCTGGCATCGGGGTCTTATTACACGGGTAGGCGCGCTGGCATCGGGGTCTTATTACACGGGTAGGCGCGCTGCCATCGGGGTTTTATTACACGGGTAGGCTCTCTGGCATCGGGGTCTTATTACACGGGTAGGTGCTCTGGCATCGGGGTCTCATTACACGGGTAGGGGCACTGGCATCGGGGTCTCATTACACGGGTAGGTGCTCTGGCATCGGGGTCTTATTACACGGGTAGGCGTGCTGCCATCGGGGTCTTATTACACGGGTAGGTGCTCTGGCATCGGTGTCTTATTACACGGGTAGGCGCGCTGGCATAGGGGTCTTATTACACGGGTAGGCGCTCTGGCATAGGGGTCTTATTACACGGGTAGGCGCGCTGTTCGGAGACAATGGGAAAACCAGTGGGCAAGGCTTCACAGATACAGAAAATAGCACAGAATTTACTAGTAGAAGTTGCCTATTTATTATGTAAACACGTTTGGAAATGATATAAGTAGATGGCCCATGCCCTCCACAAAGCTTTTCATCCTGGAGGGCACCGGCTTTACCAATGTGACCCTCTGACATATGGGAGCATCATTATAATAGGGTACTGCCGTTACATGCCAGCTAGTCCGTGTCCAGTTACTGCTTTCTCTGTGACAGGGTGTACATATTTGTGTGAATGTAATGTGGATAATGACTGTATACGCCATCTTGTGCTTCAGGTCTGGAGGCAGATGCGGCACATGGGGGTAAAGCCGCATGTAATCACCTATAACCTGCTTCTTTGTGCCCCCCGAGACTGTGGGATTGGAGACACCGCTGACGCTCTACATTTACTCACACACTCTAAGGAACTGGCAGCCCTGACTTTAAGTGCAGGCAAAGAGAAGCAAGACAGGAAAAGCCAGCAAGCGAAGAAAAGAAAGGATAGTCCTGGAGAGGTGGGCAGCCCATGCTCCTGGGCCATTCCTCAATTCCAAGTGGCAACTATGGCACAGCTGAGGACTTGGCAGGCTCACAGGCACTGGCCGTGGTGAGTACGGCTGACCATTTTCCCAGCGTGCCCTCTTGATGCCAGTAATGTGCCAAACCTCCTGGACCTGTCTGTAAATACAGGAAAAATTGTGTCACTTGCAAATGTCAATACCCCATCTGACCGATTGGCACTGATTGGCGACTTAGGGGGCGTTCTTCAGAAGATGAAAGAAGACAACGTCTGTCCTACAATAAAGACCTTCACCCTCCTAGCGGAAGTCATGAGAGCAGAAGTGGGGTCAGAATCTGCCGTCCTGGCCACTATGGACGCCTACGGAGTACAGCCAGATCTCACCTTTTTTAACACTTTGGTGTTGAAGAGGAGTAAAACTCTGAACCTGCAGTCGGCTTTGGGAAGGGAATGGTTTTTATTTTATCATTTAAATGTTAAAAAGCCATCATAAAATAATTAACACGGCTTGTGAGGAGATCCACGATATCTGACAGTAACGAGGCTGAGGTACAGTAGGTGAATGATGTTACCGCATTGTGGGATTATATTTGCTGTATGAAATCATTTGTAAAGTGTGTGACAGATCTGCCTGACTTTTTATATATATTTTTTTTCTTTAAAGTGAATACCTTTTTTTTTTTTTTTTTTTTTACTATTGCTTAATAACGATCCAAAACAAATGGTTCCAACCGTGTTCTTTTCATTGAATGCCTCTTTTTTTTTCCTGTACACTCTATGTTGATGCTTTTTCCCTAAAAGCTCTACTTTTGTCTCATCTGACCAGAGAACATTCTTCCAAAACGTTTTAGGCTTTCTCAGGTAAGTTTTGTCATACTCCAGCCTGGCTTTTTTATGTCTCGGGGTAAGAAGTGGGGTCTTCCTGGGTATCCTACCATACAGTCCCTTTTCATTCAGACGCCGACAGATAGTACGGGTTGACACTGTTGTACCCTCGGACTGCAGGGCAGCTTGAACTTGTTTGGATGTTAGTCGAGGTTCTTTATCCACCATCCGCACAATCTTGCGTTGAAATCTCTCGTCAATTTTTCTTTTCCGTCCACATCTAGGGAGGTTAGCCACAGTGCCATGGGCTTTAAACTTCTTGATGACACTGCGCACGGAAGACACAGGAACATTCAGGTCTTTGGAGATGGACTTGTAGCCTTGAGATTGCTCATGCTTCCTCACAATTTGGTTTCTCAAGTCCTCAGACAGTTCTTTGGTCTTCTTTCTTTTCTCCATGCTCAATGTGGTACACACAAGGACACAGGACAGAGGTTGAGTCAACTTTAATCCATGTTAACTGGCTGCAAGTGTGATTTAGCTATTGCCAACACCTGTTAGGTGCCACAGGTAAGTTACAGGTGCTGTTAATTACACGAATTAGAGAAGCATCACATGATTTTTCAAAGGGTGCCAATACTTTTGTCCACCCCCTTTTTTAGGTTTGGTGTGGAATTATATCGAATTTGGCTTTAGGACAATTCTTTTTGTGTTTTTTTCATTGAAGACAAATTAAATGAAGAGAATAATAAGATTTATTGCCTTATAAATGGGGTTGGGACCATCAGTTGTGTTGTGCAGAAGTCTGATGGATACACAGCTGATAGTCCTACTGAATAGACTGTAGACTTCTTGTATTATGGCAAGAAAAAAGCAGCTAAGTAAAGAAAAACGAATGGCCATCATTACTTTAAGAAATGAAGGTCAGTCAGTCCAAAAAATTGGGAAAACTTTGAAAGTGTCCCCAAGTGCAGTTGCAAAAAACATCAAGTGCTACAAAGAATGTGGCTCACATGAGGACCGGCCCAGGAAAGGAAGACCAAGAGTCACCTCTGCTTCTGAGGATAAGTTTATCCGTGTCACCAGCCTCAGAAATTGCAGGTTAACAGCAGCTCAGATTAGAGACCAGGTCAATGACACACAGAGTTCTAGCAGCAGACACATGTCTTCAACAACTGTTAAGAGGAGACTTTGTGCAGCAGGCCTTCATGGTAAAATAGCTGGTAGGAAACCACTGCTAAGGACAGGCAACAAGCAGAAGATACTTGTTTGGGCTAAAGAACACAAGGAATGGACATTAGACCAGTGGAAATCTGTGCTTTGGTCTGATGAGTCCAAATTTGAGATCTTTGGTTCCAACCACCGTGTCTTTGTGCGAAGCAGAAAAGGTGAATGGATGGACTCTACATGCCTGGTTCCCACCGTGAAGCATGGGCCAACAAGTGCTAAGCATCTCTGGGAACTCCTTCAAGATTGTTGGAAGACCATTTCCGGTGACTACCTCTTGAAGCTCATCAAGAGAATGCCAAGAGTGTGCAAAACAGTCATCAAAGCAAAAGGTGGCTACTTTGAAGAACCTAGAATATAAGACATAATTTCAGTTGTTTCACACTTTTTTGCTAAGTATATAACTCCACATGTGTTAATTAATAGATTTGATGCCTTCAGTGTAAATGTACAGTTTTCAAAGTCATGAAAATACAGAAAAATCTTTAAATGAGAAGGTGTGTCCAAACTTTTGGTCTGTACTGTACTCCTACCCAGGATGGATGGAGGGGAACATACATCTACCCAGGATGGATGGATGGAGAGGCATCTATGCCTTCCCAGGATGGATGGATGGCGGGGCATATACACATACCCAGGATGGATGGATGGGGCATATACACCTACCCAGGATGGATGCATGGATAGAGGGGAATATACACCTACCGAGGATGGATGGATGAATGGAAAAGCATATACATCTACCCAGGATGGATGGCTAGCTAGAGGGGCATTTACACCTACCCAGGATGGATGGATGCAGGGGCATATACACCTACCCAGGATGGATGGATGGAGGGGCATTTACACCTACCCAGGATGGATGGATGCAGGGGCATATACACCTACCCAGGGTGGATGGATGGAGGGGCATATACACCTACCCAGGATGGATGGATGCAGGGGCATATACACCTACCCAGGATGGATGGATGGAGGGGCATTTACACCTACCCAGGAGGGATGGATGGATGAAGGGGCATATACACCTACCCAGGATGCATGGATGGATGGAGGTGCATTTACACCTACCCAGGATGGATGGATGGAGGTGCATATACACCTACCCAGGATGGATGGATGGAGGGGCATATACACCTACCCAGGATGGATGGAGGGGCATATACACCTACCCAGGATGGATGGATGGAGGTGCATATACACCTACCCAGGATGGATGGATGGAGGGAGATATACACCTACCCAGGATGGATGGAGGGGCATATACACCTACCCAGGATGGATGGATGGAGGGGCATATACACCTACCCAGGATGGATGGATGGAGGGGCATATACACCTACCCAGGATGGATAGATGGAGGGGTATCTACACCTACCCAGGATGGATGGATGGAGGTGCATATACACCTACCCAGGATGGATGGATGGAGGTGCATATACACCTACCCAGGATGGATGGATGGAGGGGCATTTACACCTACCCAGGATGGATGGATGGAGGTGCATATACACCTACCCAGGATGGATGGATGGAGGGAGATATACACCTACCCAGGATGGATGGAAGGGCATATACACCTTCCCAGGATGGATGGATGGAGGGCATATACACCTACCCAGGATGGATAGATGGAGGGGTATCTACACCTACCCAGGATGGATGGATGGAGGTGCATATACACCTACCCAGGATGGATGGATGGAGGGGCATATACACCTACCCAGGATGGATGGATGGAGGTGCATATACACCTACCCAGGATGGATGGATGGAGGGGCATATACACCTACCCAGGATGGATGGATGCAGGGGCATATACACCTACCCAGGATGGATGGATGGAGGGGCATATACACCTACCCAGGATGGATAGATGGAGGGGTATCTACACCTACCCAGGATGGATGGATGGAGGTGCATATACACCTACCCAGGATGGATGGATGGAGGTGCATATACACCTACCCAGGATGGATGGATGGAGGGGCATATACACCTACCCAGGATGGATGGATGGAGGTGCATATACACCTACCCAGGATGGATGGATGGAGGGGCATTTACACCTACCCAGGATGGATGGATGGAGGTGCATATACACCTACCCAGGATGGATGGATGGAGGGAGATATACACGTACCCAGGATGGATGGAAGGGCATATACACCTTCCCAGGATGGATGGATGGAGGGCATATACACCTACCCAGGATGGATAGATGGAGGGGTATCTACACCTACCCAGGATGGATGGATGGAGGTGCATATACACCTACCCAGGATGGATGGATGGAGGGGCATATACACCTACCCAGGATGGATGGATGGAGGTGCATATACACCTACCCAGGATGGATGGATGCAGGGGCATATACACCTACCCAGGATGGATGGATGGAGGGGCATCTACACCCACCCAAGATGGGGACCTTATTCCATATACCAGGATGGGGCATATACAAGGATGAGGTGCATATACTATAGGGCATATATTGGGCCATTACGCTGTAATGCAATATATAGGGCCATTAAGCTGTGGCTCACCATATGGTGTCATTACGATTTGGCTCTTTTGATACCTGTGATACGTCTGACCTCATAGTATGTCCCCCCCTTTTTACTCTTTTGAAGGAGGCTGTTTTACACTTGAAGCATATATGTGTTACAATCCATAACTAAATCGTGTATATTTTTTTATTTTTCCTCTTTAGTGGTTAACTCTGGAATGAAGCACCGCTTTGTATTCATTTATATGAGATATTTTCATGTGCTGAGTGTCGGCTTATTTGTTACCCCCGCTCTTTTTCTCAGATATGATTGTAATTTGATTTATCATGAGACGATGGATTTTCGTTTTTTGTACAGTTCTTCCCATTTTTGTATTGTTTTAGATAAACCTTGATAAAGGCTGAGGCCGAAGTGTTGGTCAAACATCTGTATCATGAACAATTTATTGTCTGAATAAATACCTTGATTTGCATCAATATCCATTGTGCCTAAAGGTTTATATATATATATATATATATATATATATATATATATATATATATATATATAAAATAAGTATTTTTGCATGTGAGTTTTCTTATAATGATTTTAAATAGAAGACCGTATTGCGATATCATTGAGAAACAAATGTTTCTGTTGCGATCCTCAGCTCTACCTGAGAACACAATCTGCGTGGGACTGGGCCGAGTCGGGGGCATCTGACCAACATATAGCGGCGGGCACTCTGCAGCAACTCAGCACTGTTGACTTTGGAGGTCCTCTTCATTCCCTGGTGATCAGCGGCTGCATGCATCCCCTAGAACTGGATATGCTAAGACTGTTTGCTGTGGAGCCCTCTAGTTTCGATCAGATAAATGTGGAGGACAGCTCAACATATCTGTCATCATAGACAATCTGTGCCGAATCCGCACCCCTCACTGCTGAGCAGCTACCCTGTCTAGGTGGCAGCACACAGTGCTTTGTGTGTGTCCCATTGTGTCACTAGTGATATAGCAGTATACTAGGGATGCACCAACTCCACATTTTTAATATTACTCCAGATATGGACGAAACCCTCCAAGATGCAGGCTTTATTATACTACAGAATTTTGGTGCATCCATAATATATGCTCAAGCACTTTAATAGAAACCTGTTCCACCATGTCCATCCTTCACTGCGTTACTGGTATTTATTTGGAAACACAGGGATATTCCAGGAAAACGTGTTTTATGCTTAATAAAAATAAACTGATCACATTTTCAAAGAATTTCCATTGGTATTTATCTCCTTTTTGTAATTTATCTGTCTGGTTAATTCACACCTTTCATGTTTTTTCTACAACCAGTTAATGGGGTGGTCTCAGTTTCTTAAAGGGAGTCTGTCACCCCCAATACTCAAATCATTTATGGATTTGTATAGGAATCTTGGCCCCTATAAAAAAAATTATACTTAGGTACAGATTATATTTTTATGCAAAAACAGCATTTACACCCCACGCTTAATTACCATCCTCTGCCCCTCCCCTTATGATGATTGACAGCGCTGCCTATATTGAATCCTCAGCCCTGCACACACTGACACAGCAGGAGCTGAAAACTCAGTGTCCGAGCTTGGGTGCATCCTCTGATCCCCTTGTCCAGTCTACAGTTGTCTCTTTCAGTGAGCAGAAACAAGCTTTTACTTAAAAATTGTAAGGCTCGATTTGAGTTTGCCAAAAGACATGTGGGAAACTCCCAAAATATATGGAGGAATGTGCTGTGGTCAGATGAGACCAAAATTGAACTTTTTGGCCACCAAGGTAAATGCTATGTCTGGCACTAAACCAACAGCTCATCACCCCAAGAACAACATCCCCACAGTGTAACATGGTGGTTGCAGTATCATGCTGTGGGTTTGTTTTTCTGCGGCAGCCACCTCCATTATCTGAATGCAAGGAAGATTGTGAACTTGTGCTACTTGTGCAGTAACACTTTGTCATTTCTGCTCCATTCTGTCTTCCAGCACAGGGTTAACAATGCTCTGACTCCATATCCGGCTTCATGGCTTGATCATAGATGCTGGATCCTGATTCCCAAGAAAATCCCACCAACCCAAGATTGTGAAAGAAATGCACAAAACACTTTTAGTGAATGTTAAATAGACCAAATTTTATTACAAATCATATTATTTCATTCAGTGTCTGAAATTTAGAATCAGCCAATTGCTATGAAAAAGACACTGAAAATGGCAAACCTCCGACTCACGAAGAATCATCCGTCAGCACTCAGGAGAGGAAAACCCCCTGTGGAGGAAACCTCTAGGGAACCATGGCTGGAGGACTTGCCCATCCCTCGGGCTTAGAAGGATAGTGCCAACAAGTAACAGCAAATTGTACTAGAATTTGTACATTGTATCATATTTACAGTGAGGCATGATATACATCCACTATAGATATGATAGCAGTGACATCACATAGTCACACAAGTTACACATTACATCATCAGAAAACAGACAGTAATGGAGAAGGTCAAAGTAGGTGCCCTGTGCGAGCACCATATGGAGAAGTCTAATGCGACATCTCCAGGCCGTACACATAAAGGTGAAGGCAACTAGTACCGGACGTGAGGGAGATCTGGCTGCAACATCTGTCACCCCATTGATCGCTAGGGTTAGTTTGATATGGCTGGCTAGGCGATATGGCTGATCTGGCTGGCTAGGCGGTATGGCTGATCTGGCTGGCTAAGCGGTATGGCTGATCTGGCTGGCTAGGCGGTATGGCTGATCTGGCTGGCTAGGCGGTATGGCTGATCTGGCTGGCTAGGCCGTATCCCCTTCCTCCCTTACAGGTTATGGAGTGATGAAGCTCCAGGTCTCCAGACACATCAAGTACGGCGCTTCATACGGCTGAATGACCTGTGGTTTCGGAATCATCTTCTATATCATAGATGTATGTGTTTATGACATCAGCACAGTTGCCGTAGTTACCACAGGTGTTCATTACTGGTGTTTCACTGGCTAGAAAGTCTCTCTCAGTGTTCCAAAGAATTAACCCTTGAATGACTGGCATTGTACATTTGTCCAGAATCCTGTAACATAATCTTGTCACTGTGCAGGACCGTTATCAATATTATACTTTAAAATTGCCCTAAACAAAGTCTAATTAGTGAGCGCATCTACAGATTTGATGGGTAACAAGCACAATAATCCCCTTAAGCCCTACTAAATGCATAAATGTCCAATATGAGTACAGAGCAGTCCATACAGAATGGATGATATAGAGGGCAATACAGTTAGATAAAGAAGTAGAAAGCCAAACCAAGTAAATGTCTCCTGAGATCTCGGCTACTGAGGTCTCAATTGCGCATCTGCTGCCTCAGGCGGCCATTTGTGTAACACAAGCGATCGGAAGATCACAGCTTCTAGTCTGCTAAGGAGACTATTGAAGCATGTAAAAAGTAAAAAAAAATATTTAAAAGTTTAAATCACCCCCCTTTTACCCCATTCAAAATAAAACAATCAAAAATCCACGTTTGTTATCGCCGCATTTAGAATCGCCCGATCTATCAATATATAAAAAGAATGACTTCGATCAGTAAACTGTATAACGAGAAAAAAAACAAAACTCCAAAATTAAGTTGTTTTGGTCGCCGCAACATTGCATTAAAATGTAATAACAGGCGATGATAACATCATATCTACACCAAAACGGTATCAATAAAAATGTCAGCTCAGTGCGCAAAAAATAACCCCTGACCCGGCTCTAGATCACGAAAAATGGAGACGCTACGGGTCTCGGAAAAATTTTATTTTTTTTTTACAAGCTTTGAATTTTGATTTCACCACTTAAATAAAATAGAAGCTCCACATGTTTGGTAACTACGAACTCGTAATGACCTGGAGAATCATAATGGCCGGTCAGTGTTAGCATTTAGTGAACATGGTAAAAAAAAACCTTTTGTGGAATTGCACTTTTTTTTGCCATTTCACTGCACTTGGATATTTTTCCCATTTTCCAGTACACAATATGGTAAAATCAATGGTGGTGTTCAAAAGAATAACTCATCCATCCCACAATAAAACAAGCCCTCACATGGCCATATTGACGGAAAAATAAAAAAGTTATGGCTCTGGGAAGAAGGGGAGCAAAAAATGAAAGCGCAAAAACGGAAAAACCTGAGGTGATAAAGGGGTTAACTGGAATTTTCTGCCATGGACTCATTGGCAAATCTGAAATAGATATTTCTCGCTCCCTTATCAGTGTGGAAACATATATCTTTGGCCTCATTCAGACGTCTGTTTTTCATGTTTGTGTCCTCTCCATATTTGTTACGGATAGATCACATACACAATATAATCTGTGGAGTCGTCCACATGTCATTTTTTTTTGTTGAAAACCATGTAGTGTCCGTTTTTTATCCTAGTGGTTGATGAAAATTCTCCAGTCAGATCTATGGGTCCATGACATCGCTGACAGCTGGCATTGCCATCCATGTGCTGTCTGGGATAACACTGTTACCATAGTAACATAGTTACATAGTTAGTAAAGCCGAATAAAGACTTGCGTCCATCAAGTTCGACCTGTTAGTTCTGTAATTGCTAAAGTTGATCCAGAGGAGGGCAAAAACCCCAAATGATTTGGCCAATCTTCACCTGAGGAAAAATTCCCTCCCGACTCTGAAACCAGCAGTCAGAATAAATCCCTGTATCAACTTACTATTTTATTTTATTTTTAAGTATATGCTGAAATCTGCCTGGTATCTAGAAATGCATCCAGTCCCCGCTTGAACTGGTGTAGTGAATCTGACATTACCGTCTCCTCACTCAGTGAATTCCATATTCTCACTGCTCTTACCGTAAAGAACCCCTTCCTATGCTGGTGCTGAAACCTTTTCTCTTCCAGTCTTAGTGAATGCCCTCTTGTTACCGTAATATCCCTCCTTTTGAACAAATCCCTGGCAAGATCTCTATATTGTCCCCTAACATATTTGTACACATTTATTATGTCCCCCCTCAACCTTCTCTTTTCCAGGCTGAATAGTCCTAGTTTTGCCAACCTCTCTGGGTATTGCAGTCCCTCCATTCCCCTTATTAATTTTGTTGCCCTCCTTTGTACCTTTTCAAGCTCATTTATATCCTTTCTATATATTGGGGCCCATAACTGAGCACAGTATTCCAAGTGTGGTCTGACCAGTGCTTTGTACAGTGGAAGAACAATGTTCTCATCCTTTGCAGCTATACCTCTTCTGATACATCCCATTACCCTGTTTGCCCTTACAGCAGCGGCCTGACTTTGGGCACTCCAATTTAGTTTGCTATCAATCAAGATGCCCAAGTCCTTCTCCATCTCTGAATTCCCCAATGATTTCCCATTCAGTGAGTACTGGTGACTTCCATTTTTCCTTCCCATATGTATGACCTTACATTTCTCCTCGTTAAACCTCATTTGCCATTTAATGCTCCACCTACCCAGCTTATCCAAATCCCTCTGTAGGTCTGCACTGTCCTCTTTTGTATTAATTGTTTTACATAACTTTGTGTCATCTGCAAATATTGATATTTTACTATTTATCCCATTGACTATGTCGTTAATAAAGATATTAAATAACATTGGGCCTAGTACAGACCCCTGTGGTACCCCACTAGTGACGCTTACCCAATCTGAGTATATTCCATTTATAACCACCCTCTGCCTTCTATCCTTTAGCCAGTTAGCTACCCACTTGCAGACATTTTCCCCCAGCCCCATCATTCTCATTTTGTATACCAACCTATTATGTGGCACGCTATCGAACGCTTTTGAGAAGTCGAGATACACGACATCCACTGGTTCCCCCTGATCTACTCGAGAGCTAACCTCCTCGTAGAAGTCAATCAGGTTTGTTTGGCAGGAGCGATTCCTCATGAATCCATGTTGGTTCGGGATTAAAAGATTATTAGCATCAAGATGCTCCATAATTGCCTCTTTAATGAAGCTTTCAAAAATTTTGCCCACAACGGACGTCAGACTCACCGGCCGATAGTTTCCGGCGTCACTTTTCGCTCCCTTTTTGAATATTGGCACTACATTCGCCTGTCGCCAATCAAGTGGCACAGACCCAGTCTCAACAGAGTCCTTAAATATAAGATATAACGGTCTGTCTATCACATTACTTAGTTCCCTTAGTACCCGTGGGTGTATGCCATCAGGTCCTGGTGATTTGTTTATTTTAATGTTACTGAGGCGTTTCTGTACCCCAGCTTGGGTTAGATTTGTCATACTTAGTGAAGGATTAAGCTTGTCACTTCTCATTTCTCCTGTTAGTTCGATTTCCTTTGTGAAAGTTGTTGAAAAAAAATTATTTAATAGATTAGCTTTATCCTCATCTTTCTCTATGATTTTGCCTTCCTCACTTTTTATCGGTCCAATATTATCCGATTTAATCCTTTTACTATTTATATACGTAAAGAACAGTTTGTGATTTGATCTACTTTCCCTAGCAATACGTCTCTCTGTTTCCTCCTTCGCTATTTTTATTTGTTTTTTGCAGGTTCTCGTTTTTTCCTTGTAACACATTAGTGCCTCCTTACTGTTTTCCTGTTTTAATCTCTTGAATGCCTCTTTTTTGCTATTTAACGCCCCTTTTACGTTCTTGTTCAACCATATTGGTTTCCTCTTATTTCTGGCCCTTTTATTCCCATACGGTATATACCTCTCGCACTGAGTATTCAGAATTATTTTGAAGGTTTCCCATTTACTATTTGTATTCCTTTGATTAAGAACTTTGTCCCAGTCAATAAGTTGAAGGCTTTCTTTCAGCTGATCAAACTTCGCCCTCCTAAAGTTTAATGTTTTTGTTGTTCCCTTATTGATAACCCTACTGAAGGGCATTTTGAAGTCGATAATATTATGGTCGCTATTACCTAGGTGCCCCCCTATCTGTACCTCAGTTATTCTATCAGGCCTATTAGTCAATATTAAGTCTAACACGGCCTTCCCTCTCGTTGGTTCCTGCACTAGTTGGGAGAGATAATTATCCTTAATATTTGTCAAGAACCTTTTTCCTTTCTGAGATCTACAGGTTTCTGTTTCCCAGTCAATATCCGGGTAGTTGAAATTCCCCATTACAATCACTTCATTATGTTTTGCTACTTTGTCTATTTGTCCTAATAGCAGTTTCTCATTCTCCTCTGTTATATTGGGTGGCTTATAGCAGACCCCCAGTAATATTTTATTATTATTTTTAGTTCCCTCTATCTCTACCCACATGGACTCGACCCCCTCTTCTCCCTCTCCTATATCTTCCCTTAGTCTGGGTTTTAGACATGACTTTACATATAAGCAGACTCCTCCGCCTTTCCCCTGTTTCCGGTCCCTTCTAAATAAACTATAATCTAATAAATTTACCGCCCAGTCGTAGCTATCGTCTAGCCAAGTCTCTGTTATACCTACGATGTCATACCTCTCCTCCCATATAAGCGCCCGCAGCTCATCCGCCTTATTGGTCAGGCTTCTTGCGTTGGTCAGCATGCAAGATAAAACTTTGTGGTTATTTAGCATCCTATTCTTCTCTAACGATCTAACTGTACTATCCCCACCCCCCTCTCCACCCTCATTATATTCACTTCTCCCCTTCCCCCTTGCTTGCCTCACATCCCACCTATTTCCTTGGTTTCCCCCCCCTCGTCTCTAGTTTAAAAACTCCTCCAACCTATTAGCCATCTTCTTCCCCAGCACCGCTGCACCCTCCCCATTGAGGTGCAGCCCGTCCCTACGGTAGAGCCTGTAGCCGACCGCGAAGTCGGCCCAGTTCTCCATGAACCCAAACCCTTCTGCCTTGCACCAACTCTTTAGCCACTTATTCACCTCCCTAACCTCCTGTTGGCGCTCCTGTGTGGCTCGCGGGATTGGTAGTATTTCTGAGAAAACTACCTTGGAGGTCCTTGCCCTAAGCTTCCTACCTAGGTCCCTGAAATAATTTTTAAGGACCCTCCATCTACCACTCACTTTGTCATTGGTGCCAATGTGGACCATGACCGCTGGGTCTTCGCCAGCCCCACCCAGTAACCTGTCAACCCGATCCGCGATGTGCCGGACTCGAGCGCCAGGGAGGCAGCACACCGTTCGGCGATCCCGGTCTTTGTGACAGATTGCCCTGTCTGTCCCCCTAATAATAGAGTCACCCACTACCAGAACCTGTCTTGCCTGCCCTACACTTCCCCCCTCCCCCTCATTACTGGAGCATACACTCCCCCGGCGGTCAGAGGATCTGTCGTGCTCCAATAATGCCGGTTCTGAACCAGCCTTCCTATACTTCTTCCCTCTATCCCTCCTTACTGTTATCCAGCTCCCTGCCTGTTCAGCCTGCACTTCCCCTCTATGCTCCACCCCCAGTATTGACCCATTGAGTGTCTGCTCGGTGAGCAGCAAACTCCGTTCTATGTTGTCGATGCTCCTCAGTACCGCTATCTGAGCACTTAGATCCAGAAGTTGGGCTTCCAAGTGCACGATATGCTCACATCTCTCGCAGCAGTATGGATCCTCGAGCGGGTGCTCACGGAATGCATACATTGCGCAAGATGTACACTGCACGGCTCCGTCCAACATGGACGTCATTCTAAATATGGGGATACAGTTAGTATATATATACAAGTACAAAACACAATTATTTATATATAGGTGTATGGACGGGGATCAATTAGGGATGTGCAAGTGTATCAATTAGATATCGGCGGGGGATCAGTTAAGTATGGACGGGGGATCAATTAAGTATCAAGTATGGACGGGGGAATCAGCTAAGTAGGTCAGGTGGATTAATTAAGTAAAAAGTAAAGTAAAGAAAGAATGAAATACAGTCAGCAATTCAGTCCTAAGTCCTCCCTTCCAAACTCCCTGAATCCAAAGTCACTGAAAAACAAGTCACACACTTACTTTCGTTCGCACTTACGCTCCGGACACACGCAGCTCGTTCACACTCGCAAACTAAGAGATTTAAAGTGTTTTTTTTTTTTTTGTTTGTTTTTTTCCTTTTCCAGCAATGTACCCTTCACCTCAATGCACTTCCAAAGGACTTGATGCCCAACCAGCTGCCCCTTATAAACCCTTAATTATGACCCCTTCCCCTTAATTAACCCCTTGTGAGTAAATCTACACCTCAGGATTTTAGTGCAATGTAGTTAACCCTTAAATACACAGGTAGTAAACTAAGAAACTAAAACTGTAGTGAGAAAATAGATTTTTAATAGCCCAATAAATCTAAACAGGTAGAAAAGCACTCAGCAGATCACAATGCAGCACTCACCGCAATTCACACAGGTATTTTCTGCAGGATTCCCAATACCTCTTCACTAGTGTTGAGCATTCCGATACTGTAATATCGGGTATCGGCCGATATTCGCGGTATCGGAATTCCGATACTTAATTCCGATACTTTTACAATATCGGATACCGGAATCGGAAGTTCCCATAATGCCTGCGCTCTGCAGTGTCTGTGAAGGATGACAAGTTGGATGGCAGCGCGATCCAGCCTGTCATCAGAATGCCATCCCAGCGGGGGAGAATTCTCCTGATTGTTTAAAAGCCGGCGGGCGGTATAAAGCCGCCGGCTTTTAAACAATCACACAGCCCCATACTGCTTCCCCGCAGCCTCCCACCCCGATCCTCCGCTCCCCTCGCCACCTCCCATCCCGATCGTAAGTTAGGACCGGGCGTGAAGGACCCGGGCGGGGAAGCCGGCAGTGAAAAGACTTCACCGCCGGCTTTCCCGTTCTGTGCTGCGCTTTCCCGCCGGTTATTTCAAATGAACAGCTGAGGTATCAGCTGATGCCGATCAGCTGTTCATTTGAAGTCGCCGCGTTGCCCTCAGAGGGTTCATGTGAGTTCATGCTTGACTGCATGAACTCACATGAACTTTCCCACGGCCGCACAGGTCAGCCTCACCTCCCAGACCCGTCATGATTAGTGTGTGTGCGGGGTGTGTGCGCGATGTTTGTGCGGGGTGTGTGCGGGTGTGTGTGCGGGGTGTGTGTGTGCGGGTGTGTGTGCGGGGTGTGTGTGTGCGGGGTGTGTGTGTGCGGGGTGTGTGTGTGCGGGGTGTGTGTGTGCGGGGTGTGTGTGTGCGGGTGTGTGTGCGGGTGTGTGTGCGGGTGTGTGTGCGGGGTGTGTGTGCGGGTGTGTGTGCGGTGTGTGTGCGTGCAGGCAGACATAGGCCGATGTGACACTACTACTCCCACCGGCCTATGTCTGTCCCCCGTCCACTCCTGCCAGCAGGATCAGCTCGATGGGAGCAGTAGTTCCCATCAGCCTGATCCTGCTATTTAAATTGCCCTACTGTGTCCCCAATAAATGTTAAATACATGTCATTGGTGGCCAGTGGTTACCTAAAAGAAATTAGTTCATACATTACCTGTCCCCGCCGATCGCCACCTAAAATAAAGTAAAAAATAAAAAACTACACCTATACTCACCAAGACACCTAATTCCCCGAAGCCATCGATCTCCTGTAATAAAATATAAAATAATAAACCACAACCTTATCCTTACCCCTCCGTAGCAGTCCACGAGTGTCCCACGAAGATCTCCAGTTCAGAGCAGCCACATAGAATGTGACCGCTCTGAACCGCTGCCGCCGCTAGAATGACGGGGCCGTAAGGGTTCACCGGAGTTCAGGCAGCGCTGCTCCGGTTAGCTCCTTTACGGCCCTGCTGTATCGTGAGAAATTCCCACGGTACAGCAGTGCCGTAAAGGAGGTCTCCGGAGCTGCGCTGCCTGAATGCACTCCGGTGACCTCAGTCAGTGGCTCCCGCTGCCGGGAGCGGACGTGTTCCCGGCAGCGTGAGCTTACAGCAGCCATGCACAGCTGTCACCATCTCCAGATGTGACAGCTGTGCATGGGAGATCAGCGCAGGAACGTGGACAGGTAACTATTATTTTTAGTAAACTAAGAATTAAATAAAATTGTGTGTTTTATTTCAAATAAATTATTTTTTTCTGGGTGTAGTGTGTGTTTTTTTTTTTTAACACTTTGTAGGTTAGTAATGGGGGTGTCTTATAGACGCCCATCATTACTAACCTGGGCTTCATGGCAGCTGGCGCTGACATGAACCCCACCACTATTACCCCCTGCCACCGCACCAGGGCAGCGTGGAAGAGCGAGGCTAAGTGCCAGAGTTGGCGCATCCTATGGATACGCCATTTCTGGGGCGGCTGACGACTGGTGTTTCTAGCCTGGGAGGGGGCCAATATTCATGGCACCCTTCCTGGGCTATTAATATCAGCCCCCAGCTGTCTGCCTAGCCTTTGCTAGCTATTAAAATAGGGGGGACCCCACGTCATTTTTTTTGGGGGGGTCCCCCATTTTAATAGCTAGTAAAGGCTAGGTATTCAGCTGGGGGCTGATATTAGTAGCCTGGGAAGCTCCGTGGGTTTTACCCCCTTCCCAGGCTTCAAACATCTGCCCCAGCCGTCTGCTTAACCTCCGCTAGAGACTAAAATTATGGGGGATCCCACGCTATTTTTTTTTTAAATAAATCCATTATTTTAACACTAAATGACATTTGAGGAGTTAATAAAGATGCACTCCCTAAATTATTATTTATTTTTTAATTAATTTTTCCCAAAACTTTTGACGTGGGCTTCGCCATATTTTTGTATGCCAGCCAGGTACAGCATCCAGCTTCTATGAACGCGCCATTTTCCGGGGCGGCTGCGGACTGCAATTTTCAGCGGGGGGCAGAAAGCTTGGGCCTCCCTGCGCTGCAGATTCCATCCCCCAGCTGCCTAGTTGTACCTGGCTGGACACAAAAATAGGGAGAAGCTTCACGTTTTTTTTTTTTTAATTATTTCATGAAATTCATGGAATAATTAAGAAAAAAAGGGCTTCCCTATATTGTTGTGTCCAACCAGGTACAAATAGGCAGCTGGTGGTTGGGGGCAGCCCGTTCCTGCCTTCTGTACCTGGCTGGACCCAAATATAGTGCAAAGCCCCACGTCAATTTTTTTTTAATTATTTCAGGAAATTCATGAAATAATTAAAAAAAAATTATGTGGGGCTTCGCCCTATATTTGTGTCCAGTCAGGTACAGCAGGCAGAAACGGGCTGCCCCCAACCACCAGCTGCCTATTTGTACCTAGCCGGACACAACAATATAGGGAAGCCCTTTTTTTCTTAATTATTCCATGAATTTCATGAAATAATTAAAAAAAAAATACGTGGGGCTTCGCCCTATTTGTGTGTCCAGCCAGGTACAACTAGGCAGCTGGGGGCTGGAATCTGCAGCGCAGGGAGGCCCAAGCTTTCTGGGCCCCACCCGCTGCAAATTGCAGTCCGCAGCCGCCCCGGAAAATGGCGCGTTCATAGAAGCGCCATCTTCTGGCGCTGTACCCAACTCATCCAGGGCCCTGGTGCGGTGGCTCACTGGGTAATAAAGGGGTTAAGGCCAGCTTGGCATTATCAGCTGGCCCTAAGCCCGAAATTCATGGGGTCACGCCAATATTAGACATGACCACCATGAATTTCTAGTAAAGTATTTAAAAAAAACACAAACACCCAGAAAAAAGTCCTTTAATTGAAATAAAGACACAATTCTTTATTATTCTAAATTAAACCATACTTACAGTCACGCCCATTCCAGCTGAAGCCAACGATCTCCTGCAATAAAAGTAAAATAATAAAGCAACCTCATCCTTACCTTTCCATGGTTCCCATGACAGCTTCAGCTCTGCTACATCGAGATGACAGGCTGGACCGCAGCAGAACGCTGCCATCCAGCTTGTCATCCCGCAGACACTGAGAAGCGCAGGCATGCTTGCGCTCCTCAGTGTCTCGCTGTGACGGCATCCAGATGAGCCGAGGTCATGTCCAATGAACTCAGCTCACCTCATGCACGTCACTGACAGCGTGAGAAAATTCTCCTGCACTCAGCGCTTCAGCGTGAGAATTTTCCCACGCTGTCAGTGACGTGCATGAGGTGCGCCGAGTTCATTGGACATGACCTCAGCTCATGCACGTCACTGACAGCGTGGGAAAATTCTCACGCTGAAGCGCTGAGTGCAGGAGAATTCTCCCACGCTGTCAGTGACGTACATGAGGTGAGCCGAGTTCATTGTCGGCTCATCTGGATGCCGTCACAGCCAGACACTGAGGAGTGGAAGTATGCCTGCGCTTCTCAGTGTCTGCGGGATGACAGGCTGGATGGCAGCGTTCTGCTGCGGTCCAGCCTGTCATCTCGATGTAGCAGAGCTGAAGCTGTCGTGGGAACCATGGAAAGGTAAGGATGAGGTTGTTTTATTATTTTTCTTTTATTGCAGGAGATCGTTGGCTTCAGCTGGAATGGGCGTGATGGTAAGTATGGTTTAATTTAGAACAATAAAGAATTGTGTGTTTATTTCAATTAAAGGACTTTTTTCTGGGTGTTGTGTTTTTTTAAATACTTTACTAGAAATTCATGGTGGTCATGTCTAATATTGGCGTGACCCCATGAATTTCGGGCTTAGGGCCAGCTGATAATGCCAAGCTGGCCTTAACCCCTTTATTACCCAGTGAGCCACCGCACCAGGGCCCTGGATGAGTTGGGTACAGCGCCAGAAGATGGCGCTTCTATGAACGCGCCATTTTTCGGGGTGGCTGCGGACTGCAATTTGCAGCGGGGGTGGCCCAGAAAGCTTGGGCCTCCCTGCGCTGCAGATTCCAGCCCCCAGCTGCCTAGTTGTACCTGGCTGGACACAAAAATAGGGCGAAGCTCCACGTTTTTTTTTTTTAAATTCATGAAATTCATGGAATAATTAAGAAAAAAAGGGCTTCCCTATATTGTTGTGTCCAACCAGGTACAAATAGGCAGCTGGTGGTTGGGGGCAGCCCGTTCCTGCCTGCTGTACCTGACTGGACACAAATATAGGGCGAAGCCCCACATCAATTTTTTTTAATTATTTCATGAATTTCCTGAAATGATTTAAAAAAAATTGACGTGGGGCTTCGCCCTATATTTGTGTCCAGCCAGGTACAGCAGGCAGGAACGGGCTGCCCCCAACCACCAGCTGCCTATTTGTACCTGGTTGGACACAACAATATAGGGAAGCCCTTTTTTTCTTAATTATTTCATGAATTTCATGAAATAATTAAAAAAAAAAAATACGTGAAGCTTCTCCCTATTTTTGTGTCCAGCCAGGTACAACTAGGCAGCTGGGGGATGGAATCTGCAGCGCAGGGAGGCCCAAGCTTTCTGCCCCCCCCCGCCCCGCTGAAAATTGCAGTCCGCAGCCACCCCGGAAAATGGCGCGTTCATAGAAGCTGGATGCTGTACCTGGCTGGCATACAAAAATATGGCGAAGCCCACGTCAAAAGTTTTGGGAAAAATTAATTAAAAAATAAATAATAATTTAGGGACTGCATCTTTATTAACTCCTCAAATGTCATTTAGTGTTAAAATAAAGGATTTATTTTAAAAAAAATTGACGTGGGGCTTCGCCCTATATTTGTGTCCAGCCAGGTACAGCAGGCAGGAACAGGCTGCCCCCAACCACCAGCTGCCTATTTGTACCTGGCCGGACACAACAATATAGGGAAGCCCTTTTTTAAAAAAATTATTTCATGAAATAATTAAAAAAAAATTGACGTGGGGCTTCGCACTATATTTGTGTCCAGCCAGGTACAGCAGGCAGGAATGGGCTGCCCCCAACCACCAGCTGCCTATTTGTACCTGGTTGGACACAACAATATAGGGAAGCCCTTTTTTTCTTAATTATTCCATGAATTTCATGAAATAATTTAAAAAAAAAATGCGTGGGGCTTCGCCCTATTTTTGTGCCCAGCCAGGTACAACTAGGCAGCTGAGGGCTGGAATTCGCAGCGCAGGGAGACCCAAGCTTTCTGGGCCACCCCCGCTGCAAATTGCAGTCCGCAGCCGCCCTAGAAAATGGCGCGTTCATAGAAGCGCCATCTTCTGGCGCTGTACCCAACTCATCCAGGGCCCTGGTGCGGTGGCTCACTGGGTAATAAAGGGGTTAAGGCCAGCTTGGCATTATCAGCTGGCCCTAAGCCCGAAATTCATGGGGTCACGCCAATATTAGACATGACCACCATGAATTTCTAGTAAAGTATTTAAAAAAGCACAACACCCAGAAAAAAGTCCTTTAATTGAAATAAACACACAATTCTTTATTGTTCTAAATTAAACCATACTTACCATCACGCCCATTCCAGCTGAAGCCAACGATCTCCTGCAATAAAAGTAAAATAATAAAGCAACCTCATCCTTACCTTTCCATGGCTCCCACGACAGCTTCAGCTCTGCTACATCGAGATGACAGGCTGGACCGCAGCAGAACGCTGCCATCCATCCTGTCATCCCGCAGACACTGAGAAGCGCAGGCATACTTCCACTCCTCAGTGTCTGGCTGTGACGGCATCCAGATGAGCCGAGGTCATGTCCAATGAACTCAGCTCACCTCATGTACGTCACTGACAGCGTGGGAAAATTCTCCTGCACTCAGCACTTCAGCGTGAGAATTTTCCCACGCTGTCAGTGACGTGCATGAGGTGAGCTGAGTTCATTGGACATGACCTCACCTCATGTATGTCACTGACACCGTGGGAGAATTCTCACGCTGAAGCGCTGAGTGCAGGAGAATTTTCCCACGCTGTCAGTGACGTGCATGAGGTGAGCTGAGTTCATTGGACATGAACTCGGCACATCTGGATGACGTCACAGAGAGACACTGAGGAGCGCAAGCATGCCTGCGCTTCTCAGTGTCTGCGGGATGACAGGCTGGATGGCGGCGTTCTGCTGCGGTCCAGCCTGTCATCTCGATGTAGCAGAGCTGAAGCTGTCGTGGGAACCATGGAAAGGTAAGGATGAGGTTGCTTTATTATTTTACTTTTATTGCAGGAGATCGTTGGCTTCAGCTGGAATGGGCGTGATGGTAAGTATGGTTTAATTTAGAACAATAAAGAATTGTGTCTTTATTTCAATTAAAGGACTTTATTCTGGGTGTTTGTGTTTTCTTTTAACTTTGACTATGGGGTTAGTAATGGGGGTGTCTTATAGACGCCTCTCCATTACTAACCTGGGCTTGATGTCAGCTGGCATTATAAGCTGACATCAACCCCAACCCTATTACCCCCTGCCACCGCACCAGGGCAGCGTGGAAGAGCGAGGCTAAGTGCCAGAATTGGCGCATCCTATGGATGCGCCATTTCTGGGGCGGCTGACGGCTGGTGTTTCTAGCCTGGGAGGGGGCCAATATTCATGGCTCCCTTCCTGGGCTATTAATATCAGCCCCCAGCTGTCTGCCTAGCCTTTGCTAGCTATTAAATTAGGGGGGACCCCACGTCATTTTTTTGGGGGGGTTCCCCCATTTTAATAGCTAGTAAAGGCTAGGTATTCAGCTGGGGGCTGATATTAGTAGCCTGGGAAGCTCCGTGGGTATTACCCACTTCCCAGGCTTCAAACATTTGCCCCAGCTGTCTGCTTAACCTCCGCTAGAGCCTAAAATTAAGGGGAACCCCACGCCAATTTTTTTTTAAATAAATCCTTTATTTTAACACTAAATGACAAGTACAGTAAGCAACACTGTCACTGTACTTCATATATATGTGACTGACATGTTTCTATCTATCTAATCTATGTGTGATTCTCTATTCTTTCTATTCTAAATTGTCGGGTACAGATGCTGAATTGCCGGCCGGCTTTTTTAAAGAGACGGTGCATGAAAACACTATTATTTTTTTAAATAAATCCTTTACACTAAATGACAAGTACAGTAAGCAACACTGTCACTGTACTTCTTATATATGTGGCTGACATGTTTCTATCTATCTAATCTATGTGTGAAGCTCTATTCTGTCTGTTATAAATTGTCGGGTACCGCTGCTGAATTGCCGGCCGGCTTTTTTAAAGAGACGGTGCACGAAAACACTAATATTTTTTTTAATAAATCCTTTACACTAAATGACAAGTACAGTAAGCAACACTGTCACTGTACTTCATATATATGTGACTGACATGTTTCTATCTATCTAATCTATGTGTGAAGCTCTATTCTTTCTGTTGTAAATTGTCGGGTACCGGTGAATGCCGCTGATGAATTGCCGGCTTTTCATGTCATTCTACATTATTCTTAGTTGTTTTACTTCATGTAGAATTAACCTACAAGGAAAGAAAGGGTTTATTTTCATTCCGATATTTGTGTCCCATTGACTTGCATTGGTTTCCGGTATCGGAATCGGCGATATCCGATACTTTTTGGGTATCGGCCCGATCCAATCCGATACGATATTTCCTGATATCGGAAGGTATCGCTCAACACTACTCTTCACTGAAAAACAAGTCACACACTTACTTTCGTTCGCACTTACGCTCCGGACACACGCAGCTCGTTCACACTCGCAAACTAAGAGATTTAAAGTGTTTTTTTTTTTTTTTTTTTTCCTTTTCCAGCAATGTACCCTTCACCTCAATGCACTTCCAAAGGACTTTATGCCCAACCAGCTGCCCCTTATAAACCCTTAATTATGACCCCGTCCCCTTAATTAACCCCTTGTGAGTAAATCTACACCTCAGGATTTTAGTGCAATGTAGTTAACCCTTAAATACACAGGTAGTAAACTAAGAAACTAAAACTGTAGTGAGAAAATAGATTTTAAAAAGCCCAATAAATCTAAACAGGTAGAAAAGCACTCAGCAGATCACAATGCAGCACTCACCGCAATTCACACAGGTATTTTCTGCAGGATTCCCAATACCTCTTCACGCAATTTACACAGGTATTTTCTGCAGGATTCCCAATACCTCTTCACGCAATTCACACAGGTATTTTCTGCAGGATTCCCAATACCTCTTCACCTTCACCTCAATGCACTTCCAGTTTTAGGCTTTATCAGGTAAGTTTTGGCAAACTCCAGCCTGGCTTTTTTATGTCTCGGGGTAAGAAGTGGGGTCTTCCTGGGTATCCTACCATACAGTCCCTTTTCATTCAGACGCCGACGGATAGTACGGGTTGACACTGTTGTAGCCTCGGACTGCAGGGCAGCTTGAACTTGTTTGGATGTTAGTCGAGGTTCTTTATCCACCATCCGCACAATCTTGCGTTGAAATCTCTCGTCAATTTTTCTTTTCCGTCCACATGTAGGGAGGTTAGCCACAGTGCCATGGGCTTTAAACTTCTTGATGACACTGCGTACGGAAGACACAGGAACATTCAGGTCTTTGGAGACGGACTTGTAGCCTTCAGATTGCTCATGCTTCCTCACAATTTGGTTTCACAAGTCCGCAAACAGTTCTTTGGTCTTCTTTCTTTTCTCCATGCTCAATGTGGTACACACAAGGACACAGGACAGAAGTTGAGTCAACTTTAATCCATGTTAACTGGCTGCAAGTGTGATTTAGTTATTGCCAACACCTGTTAGGTGCCACAGGTGCTCTTTCAGCTGCTCATAAAACCCGGCCCTGTAATCCGGACCCATTAAATTCCTCTCAGCACTATGTGTGCTGGAGCCTGCTTCTCCGGATCCTACATCACCGAAGCATGGCACTTCGAGGACACATACCTCCCGTCCACGATCTGTCCGGCAGCAACCTTACATACACCCCCCCTCTGTCCAAAGCCGTAGGGCTTGGCACCTTCTGTCACCATACAATAAACCCTTGACAAGGCAGCGGCATTCCCATGTTGTTTCCCAGGCCTATGCTCTACCCGGAAACTAAAATCTTGTAGAGCCAGGAACCACCTAGTCACTCTGGCATTGTTTCCCTTCTTTTCTCGCATCCACCTCAATGGGGCATGGTCTGACACTAACCTGAACCTTCTACCTAATAGGTAATACCTCAGAGTGTTTAACGCCCACTTAATGGCCAAACATTCTTTTTCTACAATGGAGTAGTCCTTCTCACAAGCGGAGAGCTTCAGACTGAGGTATTTTACAGGGTGTTCTTCTCCGTTAATCTCCTGGGACAAGACTGCTCCCAGCCCGACATCCGATGCATCCATCTGGACCACAAACTCCTTGGAGAAGCTGGGTGCCACCAAGACTGGTTGTTTACAGAGGACCAGTTTCAATTCCTGGCAGGTCGCTTCTGCTTCCGGGGACCACTTGGCCATAGCTGACTTCATCCCTTTCAGAAGATCCATCAGTGGGGCTGCTATCAGGGCAAAGTTAGGGACAAATCTTCGATAGTAGCCCACAATGCCTAGAAACGCCATGACCTGCTTCTTCGAGAGGGGCTGTGGCCAGTTCAAGATCGCCTCGACCTTATTTATTTGTGGTTTTATTTCCCCTCTACCAACCACGTACCCTAGGTACTTGGCTTCCTCCATCCCCATGGCACATTTCTTCGGGTTGATAGTAAAGCCCACCTTCCTTAGGGCATCAAGTATGGCTTGAACTTTGTCCAGATGACTTTCCCAGTCCTGGCTAAATATGACGATGGCATCTAGGTAGGCCGCTGCATACTGTTTGTGGGGTGCTAAGATCCGGTCCATGGCTCTCTGGAAGGTGGCCGGAGCTCCCTTCAACCCAAACGGCATCCTGACGTATTGGCGTTGAGAAGGCTGTCTTCTCCTTAGCCTCTTTGGACAGGGGAATTTGCCGATATCCTTTGGTGAGGTCCAGAGTGGTGATGTACCGAGCGGGTCCTAGCCTTTCGATAAGCTCATCTACCCTAGGCATTGGGTAGGCGTCGAACTTTGAGACCTCGTTCAGCTTCCTATAGTCGTTGCAAAACCGCCATTCCCCATCTGGTTTCGGCACTAAGACTATAGGACTGGACCATCCACTTTTGGACTCTTCAATGACTCCCAGGTTTAGCATCCGCCTTACTTCTTTAGAGATCACCTCTCTGCGGGCTTCGGGGATCCGGTATGGTTTTAGATTGACGCGAACATGAGGCTCTGTGAGAACCTCATGCTCTATGACCTGAGTGAGTCCTGGCAACTCCGAAAACATGTCTTTATTTCGCTGTAACAACTCTTTGCACTGTTGCTTTTGGGCATGTGACAGTGACTCTGCCACCTTGACCTCTTTCACATCGGCCTCAGCCATTAAACAGGGAGCTTCCGCAGGCTCTCTATCTTGCCATGGCTTAATCAAGTTAACATGGTAAATTTGGTAGGGCTTCCTCTTCCCTGGTTGGTGGATCTTAAAGTTGACTTCCCCCACTTTCTCTACCACCTCATAGGGGCCCTGCCACTTGGCCATGAACTTGTCTCCACTGTGGGACTAGCACAATCACTTGATCTCCTGGGTTGAACGATCTCACCCTGGCCGACCTATTATACACCCTGGACTGTGCCTTTTGTGCCTTAAGGAGGTGCTCCCTCACAATGGGCATCACATGGGCAATCCTCTCTTGCATCTGGGCAACGTGCTCCACCACTCTCCTATAGGGAGTGGTCTCAGCTTCCCAGGACTCTTTCTCCACCTCCAGGAGTCCTGAGGGTGTCGTCCATAGAGTGGTTCAAACGGGGAGAAACCTGTGGAAGCTTTGCGAACTTCCCTCATGGCGAACAACATATAGTCCCAGTCTCGGCCATCCTTTTCCACTGCTTTCCTCAACATTGCTTTCAAGGTTTTGTTAAACCTCTCTACCAGTCCGTCCGTCTGGGGAGAGTACACGGAGGTTCTCAGTTGTGCAATCTGCAGTGTCTTGCACAATTCCCTCATGACCTTCGACATAAATGGAGTTCCTTGGTCTGTTAGGATCTCATTAGGCAACCCAGTTCTTGAAAACATGTAGACTAACTCCCGGGCTATACACCTGGTGGAGGAGTTTCGTAGTGGTACGGCCTCCAGATACCATGTAGCATAATCTAATACCACCAGGATATACTGATGCACTTGGGCGGACTTGACCAGAGGCCCCACTAGATCCATTGCTATGCGTTCGAATGGAACCTCGATGACTGGTAGTGGCACTAGGGGACTGCGGAAGTGGGCCACTGGGGAGGTTATCTGGCATGTGGGGCAGGAACGACAATAACTCTATATTTCTCTATAGCAACCTGGCCAGTAGAATCTTTGGAGGATCCGTTCTTGAATCTTGTCTGCACCCAGGTGACCACCCAACACATGAGAATGAGCCATGTCTAACACCCTGCGTCTATAGGGCCCTGGCACCAGCAACTGTTCTATTACCTCACCCCTTGGCTTGGTTATTCTGTACAGCAAATCCCCATTCACAGCAAAATGAGGGAACCGAGTGTCAGCCCCCGGTTCCTGAGGCACCCCATTTAACACAGTAACATTTTCAAAGGCCCCTTTCAGAGTTAAATCCCTGAGTTGGGCAGTTCCAAAGTTTCCCTCGGACACCTAAAGCTCAGGGATATTGGACTCAGGGGATGCTACTTCAGCCTCATTGCCCACCAGCACACACATGGGAAACTCATCTACTATGTTCTGCGGGTAAGTTTCCTTAGGGGCGATCTGGCTGTCGTCCAAGCAACCAGGTGTCCCCGCTTTCCCCCACATTTCCCAGAATAATGCAAAGTAACGTCCAATTATTATGGGATGCAATAGGTCCTTAACGACCGCCACTTCATGAGATGTGGTGCCACAGTCTGTGTTTACATCCACCTGGGCCACAGGATAGTTCTTAGCGTCCCCATTGATACACCGGACACCCACCACCTTCCCAGAAACCAGCCGATGAGGGAGTGTGGCCCTTATCAGGGTCACCAAACTTCCTGAGACCAATAGTCCAGAGACTTGTGCCCCGTTAACTGACACTGAGCATCCCTGAGGGCCCTCGCCATGTTGACGAACCGCGCTGCAGGCGGGGTAGGCAAAATAAGAGCAACGCCGGCCCATGTTACAGTCCATTGGTTCAGAGGTTATGGGACACCGGGAGGCAATATGGCCAGGGGTATGACATCTCCAACACACTATATTATGGGGTGGGACCTTGGGCAGCAACTCAGACCCCTCCTGAACTCTAGGATGCCCCCCAGGTGTGGCGCTAGCTCCCTTCTTTTGGGTGTCCGCCTCCTTTTGGGAACCCCAGTATTGAGAGGCTACGACCCCTTGTTTTCCCAACGGACTCTCAACCGCCTGGTATCTTTCCACCAACCCCACCAAGTCATCAGCATTATAGGGATCTCCCTGGGCAACCCAGGATTTTACCGACTTCGGGAGAGAGTGTATAAACCTGTCTATAACGACCTCTATCTCATATCATAGGACTATCTATCATCTATCTATTATCTATATGACGCGCCCCCTGCGGTCAATAAGAACGGCCGCTGCTGAGCAGACCTCTGAGGCTGATGTTGTGAGGGCAGCAGAGTGTAGTACAACTCCCCACGGGAGGAGTATAGCCTCAGGCTAGTGAGTGTGGATGATAGGAGTGATGGTACACGAGCGCAGCAGGAACGACTCAGAGGCTTTGCAGTGCAGTTCAGGGTCTTTACTGATGGTGATAAGGCAGACCCTCCCGGGAGTACTGGCTAGCATAAGAGGCATGGTCAGTCTGTGAGCAAACTGGAGTTCCCCTGGCCAGGTGGAGTTGTAGGCCTCCCCGACTATCTGCACTCTTCCTGGCTACCTTGCTGTAAGCGAGTGGAAGTAGCCCACGTCCCTGAGTGTTCCGTGTGGTGCTCACCTGTATGGCTGGTGACTTGGGGCCTTCTGATAGCCCCCGCTCCTCGATTGCAGTGCTGGTCCCTTGGTCGTGACTGAGCCTCCGGGCTTCTATGGCCAGAGGACTTGAAATCCCCTGCTGGCGGGTTTCTGCTGCTGGGTATATATAAGTCCCCGCAACCTCGGACTCCTGTGTCCGGTTCTCAGAGTCTTCTGCCAGGACGAACTCCGCTTAGCTCAAGTCCCTGGTCTTCAGCTCCTGCTCCTACAGAGCTCCTCGCTGTTACTTTCCCTGTGTCTGGAACTAACTCCAGGCTCTGACTTCACTAACCCCGCCCCAGATCCAGTTTATATAGGGCAGGTTCCTCCCCTATCTGGTCTGGGACAGGAGGTGTTGCATGTTTAAGGGCTCCGAACCAGGAAACCTCCCACTTGCTCTCAGACATAATATTTCTATTACAGTGGTAACCAGACCCCTGGGGTGCCACATATCCATCTATCTATCTCATATCTATCTATCTATCAATCTCATATCTATCTATCTTCTCCACTTTTTATCTGGTCTCAGGTATGACTTTCATATTACCCACGACTGTTACTTGCCACAGGTGAGTTTTAACGAGCATCACATGCTTGAAGCAAAGTTGTTTTTCCACAATTTTGGAAAAGTGCCAACAATTTTGTCCGGCCCATTTTTGGAGTTTTGTGTGAAATTATGTCCAATTTGCCTTTTTTCCCCATTTTTTTGTGCTGTTTCAATACACACAAAGGAAATAAATATTATAACAAATGTATAACAAAACATGTGTAATTGTAATAATTTTCTGGGAGAAATACTTCACTTTCTGGAACAATCTCAAGGTTGCTAAACACTTCCGGCCATGACTGTGTGTATATATGGGCCCTCAATAAACCATCCCTCTCAACGAAAAGGCCACAGCAAGGGTCAGGAATCGGTGTCCTTCCCTCTCCGAATCTTAGGGAGAGACGGTTGTGCTTCCAGCATCCACCTAGGCTGCCACCCCAGTGGAACTAATAGCAGGGTAGCCAACTGTCCAGAAATTCTTGGACAGTCCATAAAAATAGGGCACTTTTTTCCCTGTCCGTAAAAAAAAATGTGATGCGTCCATAATCTTTCTGAAGCTGGAGAGACTTGTTCAGATGGAGGGAGATGTAGGGGCATCATATTGTGTATAGGGAGATGTAGGGGCATCATATTGTGTATAGGTATCATATTGTGTATCTGCATGTGTGGGGACATCATACGGTGTATATGGAGCTGTGAGCACATCATACTGTATTTAGGGAACAATGAGGGAATCATACTGTATACAAGGAGCTGTGGAAACATAATGCTGTGTAAAGGGTCTGTGGGGTCATCATCTAATATACAGTACAGACCAAAAGTTTGGACACACCTTCTCATTTAAAGATTTTTCTGTATTTTCATGACTATGAAAATTGTACATTCACACTGAAGGCATCAAAACTATGAATTAACACATGTGAAATTATATACTTAACAAAAAAAGTGTGAAACAACTGAAAATATGTCTTATATTCTAGGTTCTTCAAAGTAGCCACCTTTTGCTTTGATGACTGCTTTGCACACTCTTGGCATTCTCTTGATGAGCTTCAAGAGGTAGTCACCGGAAATGGTTTTCACTTCACAGGTGTGCCCTGTCAGGTTTAATAAGTGGGAGTTCTTGCCTTATAAATGGGGTTCGGATCATCAGCTGTGTTGTGCAGAAGTCTGGTGGATACACAGCTGATAGTCCTACTAAATAGACTGTTAGAATTTGTATTATGGCAAGAAAAAAGCAGCTAAGTAAAGAAAAATGAGTGGCCATCATTACTTTAAGAAATGAAGGTCAGTCAATGCAAAAAATTGGTAAAACTTTGAAAGTGTCCCCAAGTGCAGATGCAAAAACCATCAAGCGCTGCAAGAAACTGGCTCACATGAGGACTGCCCCAGGAAAGGAAGACCAAGAGTCACCTCTGCTTCTGAGGATAAGTTTATCCGAGTCACCAGCCTCAGAAATCGCAGGTTAACAGCAGCTCAGATTAGAGACCAGGTCAATGCCACACAGAGTTCTAGCAGCAGACACATCTCTTCAACAACTGTTAAGAGGAGACTTTGTGCAGCAGGCCTTCATGGTAAAATAGCTGCTAGGAAACCACTGCTAAGGACAGGCAACAAGCAGAAGAGACTTATTTGGGCTAAAGAACACAAGGAATGGACATTAGACCAGTGGAAATCTGTGCTTTGGTCTGATGAGTCTAAATTTGAGATCTTTGGTTCCAACCACCGTGTCTTTGTGCGATGCAGAAAAGGTGAACGGATGGACTCTACATGTCTGGTTCCCACCGAGAAGCATGGAGGAGGAGGTGTGATGGTGTGGGGGTGCTTTGCTGGTGACACTGTTGGGGATTTATTCAAAATTGAAGGCATACTGAACCAGCATGGCTACAACAGCATCTTGCAGCGGCATGCTATTCCATCCGGTTTGCGTTTAGTTGGACCATCATTTATTTTTCAACAGGACAATGACCCCAAACACACCTCCAGGCTGTGTAAGGGCTATTTGACCAAGAAGGAGAATGATGGGGTGCTACGCCAGATGACCTGGCCTCCACAGTCACCAGACCTGAACCCAATCGAGATGATTTTGGGTGAGCTGGACCGCAGAGTGAAGGCAAAAGGGCCAACAAGTGCTAAGCATCTCTGGGAACTCCTTCAAGATTGTTGGAAGACTATTTCCATTGACTACCTCTTGAAGCTCATCAAGAGAATGCCAAGAGTGTGCAAAGCAGTCATCAAAGCAAAAGGTGGCTACTTTGAAGAACCTAGAATATAAGACATATTTTCAGTTGTTTCACACTTTTTTGTTAAGTATATAATTCCACATGTGTTAATTCATAGTTTTGATGCCTTCAGTGTGAATGTACAATTTTCATAGTCATGAAAATACAGAAAAATCTTGAAATGAGAAGGTGTGTCCAAACTTTTGGTCTGTACTGTATATAATCGTCTAATCCCGTCTGTCTGTCTGTCCTTCTGTCCAGGAAATCCTGCGTCGCTGATTGGTCCAGCCGCGGCCAATCAGCGACGCGGGATTTCAGAAAAAGATGGCGGCCGTTAGCAGCTCATCTGCCGCACGGAGGTCAGCGGCGATGCAGCCGGGAGATGACCGGCGCTAGCCGCTCATCTCCCGGCTGCTCGCAGCAGAAGTACCGCGACCGGCGGCGCTGCTGACCTCCATGCGGCTACCGTCGGGAGATCAATGGCTAGGGCCGCTGATCTCCCGACGGCAAGTGTGAAGCGAGGACCGGGGAGCGGCGCCGCCAGTCGGGATACTTCGGCTGTGAGCAGCCGGCCATCTCCCGGTTCCTCGCAGCGGAAGTACCCGCACAGGTAGCGTCGCTGCCCGGTCCTCAGTAATACGATTCGCTGATTGGTCGGAATCAGCGATATTGGCGCCGCGACCAATCAGCGATTTTGGCGCCACATTTAAACACCACTCTGTTGATTGCGCCTGGTCGGCCGCATACAGATTCTAGAATACCCGATGCGTTAGAATCGGGACACCATCTAGTACTGTATATAAAGAGCTGTGGGAGCCATCACACTATATATAGAGACCTGTGAAAAGCTAATGTGTTGATCCAGAGGAAGTCAAAAAACCCCATGAGGCAGATGCTGCTTGCCCAAAATTAGGGGAAAAATTCCTTCCCGACTCCACATATGGCAATCAGACTAGTTGCTTGGATCAACGTCCCATAACAAAATCTAGTATGAATAACCTGTAATGTTATTCAAGAAAGTCACACAGGACCTCCTTGAACTTTTTTTTAGAGAATTAAGTATTACAAGGTCATGTGGTAGAGTTTCATAACCTCATTGCTCACACAATAAAAATTTGCCAACTAACTTCCTTTAGGCAAAGTGAATTAGGATCTTTATGCTAGAGTAATTGAATTAACTCTAACTGAAATAGATTAATGCTTTTTTCCTAAATGTTGAAATTTGTTTAAATCCATCAGCTCAAAAAGGCTTTCTCGGACAGACTTGGCGCAAGCTACTCCATTCTGCAGATCCCAAGGGAACCCTGGCCTTTACCATTACACCCCTGTACAGGGATAGATACTTACCATAGGCCCAGGGCTGCATCTACAGAGTAGCTGCTGGCCGGAGGAGCGAGCTTGAGGCTATAGTGGTTGATTCAACTCTAACTAAAGCTTTTTTTTCCTAAATACTGGGATCTGTTTAAGGCTGTTGGCTCAAACAGACTTCCTCGGACAGACTTGGCGCAAGCTACTCCATTCTGCAGATCCCAAGGGAACCCTGGTTTTTACCATTACACCCCTGTACAGGGATAGATACTTACCATAGGCCCAGGGTTGCATCTACAGAGTAGCTGCTGGCCGGAGGAGTGCGCTTGAGGCTTGAGTAGTTGAATCAATCCTAACTAAAGAAAAACCTATCTAATGCCACTTTCTTGTTAGGACCTGTCTGAGGCCTATGGCTCAAAAAAGCTTCTTTGGAAAGACTTGGCAAAAGCCAGTCTATCCTACAGGTTCCAAAGGAACTCTGGCCTTCACTCTTACAGCCCTGTACAGCGATAAAGACTTATTACAGGGTCTTGATTGCATCTACATAGTAGATGCTGACTGGAGGGGCAAACTTAAGGCTAGAATGGTTCAGCCAACCCTAACTATTGCTACTTTCTTAAATGTTAGGATATTTCTGAGGCCGTTGGCTCAAACAGGCTTCCTTGGACAGACTGGGTGCAAAACACACCATTTCTGATGGTTCCAAATGAACCCTGGGCTTCACCCTTGAACCTCAATACATGGACAGTTTCATAGTTTTAAGGTTGAAAGACACAAGTCCATCAAGTTCAACCTAAAAGCTAATGTGTTGATCCAGAGGAAGGCAAAAACCACATGAGGCAGATGCTAATTGCCCCATATTAGAGGAAAAATTCCTTCCCGACTCCACATATGGCAATCAGACTAGTTCCCTGGATCAACGTCTCATAACAGAATCTAGTACGGATAACCTGCAATTTTATATTATTCAAGAAAGGCACACATATGCCCTCCTTGAATTTTTTTTAGAAAATTAAGTATTTCAAGTTCATGTGGTAGAGAGTTCCATAACCTCATTGCTCACACAATAAAAATTTGCCAACTAACTTCCTTTAGACAAAGTGAATTAGGATCTTTATGCTAGAGTAATTGAATTAACTCTAACTGAAATAGATTAATGCTTTTTTCCTAAATGTTGAAATTTGTTTAAATCCATCAGCTCAAAAAGGCTTTCTCGGACAGACTTGGCGCAAGCTACTCCATTCTGCAGATCCCAAGGGAACCCTGGCCTTTACCATTACACCCCTGTACAGGGATAGATACTTACCATAGGCCCAGGGCTGCATTTACAGAGTAGCTGCTGGCCGGAGGAGCGAGCTTGAGGCTATAGTGGTTGATTCAACTCTAACTAAAGCTTTTTTTTCCTAAATACTGGGATCTGTTTAAGGCTGTTGGCTCAAACAGACTTCCTCGGACAGACTTGGCGCAAGCTACTCCATTCTGCAGATCCCAAGGGAACCCTGGTTTTTACCATTACACCCCTGTACAGGGATAGATACTTACCATAGGCCCAGGGTTGCATCTACAGAGTAGCTGCTGGCCGGAGGAGTGCGCTTGAGGCTTGAGTAGTTGAATCAATCCTAACTAAAGAAAAACCTATCTAATGACACTTTCTTGTTAGGACCTGTCTGAGGCCTATGGCTCAAAAAAGCTTCTTTGGAAAGACTTGGCAAAAGCCAGTCTATCCTACAGGTTCCAAAGGAACTCTGGCCTTCACTCTTACAGCCCTGTACAGCGATAAAGACTTATTACAGGGTCTTGATTGCATCTACATAGTAGATGCTGACTGGAGGGGCAAACTTAAGGCTAGAATGGTTCAGCCAACCCTAACTATTGCTACTTTCTTAAATGTTAGGATATTTCTGAGGCCGTTGGCTCAAACAGGCTTCCTTGGACAGACTGGGCGCAAAACACACCATTTCTGATGTTTCCAAATGAACCCTGGGCTTCACCCTTGAACCTCTATACAGGGACCGTTTCATAGTTTTAAGGTTGAAAGACACAAGTCCATCAAGTTCAACCTAAAAGCTAATGTGTTGATCCAGAGGAAGGCAAAAACCCCATGAGGCAGATGCTAATTGCCCCATATTAGGGGAAAAATTCCTTCCCGACTCCACATATGGCAATCAGACTAGTTCCCTGGATCAACGTCCCATAACAAAATCTAGTACGGATAACCTGCAATTTTATATTATTCAAGAAAGGCACACACATGCCCTCCTTGAATTTTTTTTAGAAAATTAAGTATTTCAATTTCATGTGGTAGAGAGTTTCATAACCTCATTGCTCACACAATAAAAATTTGCCAACTAACTTCCTTTAGACAAAGTGAATTAGGATCCTTATGCTAGAGTAATTGAATTAACTCTAACTGAAATAGATTAATGCTTTTTTCCTAAATGTTGAAATTTGTTTAAATCCATCAGCTCAAAAAGGCTTTCTCGAACAGACTTGGCGCAAGCTACTCCATTCTGCAGATCCCAAGGGAACCCTGGCCTTTACCATTACACCCCTGTACAGGGATAGATACTTACCATAGGCCCAGGGTTGCATCTACAGAGTAGCTGCTGGCCGGAGGAGCGAGCTTGAGGCTATAGTGGTTGATTCAACTCTAACTAAAGCTTTTTTTTCCTAAATACTGGGATCTGTTTAAGGCTGTTGGCTCAAACAGACTTCCTCGGACAGACTTGGCGCAAGCTACTCCATTCTGCAGATCCCAAGGGAACCCTGGTTTTTACCATTACACCCCTGTACAGGGATAGATACTTACCATAGGCCCAGGGTTGCATCTACAGAGTAGCTGCTGGCCGGAGGAGTGCGCTTGAGGCTTGAGTAGTTGAGTCAATCCTAACTAAAGAAAAACCTATCTAATGACACTTTCTTGTTAGGACCTGTCTGAGGCCTATGGCTCAAAAAAGCTTCTTTGGAAAAACTTGGCAAAAGCCAGTCTATCCTACAGGTTCCAAAGGAACTCTGACCTTCACTCTTACAGCCCTGTACAGTGATAAAGACTTATTACAGGGCCTTGATTGCATCTACATAGTAGATGCTGACTGGAGGGGCAAACTTAAGGTTAGAATGGTTCAGCCAACCCTAACTATTGCTACTTTCTTAAATGTTAGGATATTTCTGAGGCCGTTGGCTCAAACAGGCTTCCTTGGACAGACTTGGCGCAAAACACACCATTTCTGATGTTTCCAAATGAACCCTGGGCTTCACCCTTGAACCTCTATACAGGGACAGTTTCATAGTTTTAAGGTTGAAAGACACAAGTCCATCAAGTTCAACCTAAAAGCTAATGTGTTGATCCAGAGGAAGCAAAAACCCCATGAGGCAGATGCTAATTGCCCCATATTTGGGGAAAAATTCCTTCCCGACTCCACATATGGCAATCAGACTAGTTCCCTGGATCAACGTCCCATAACAAAATCTAGTACGGATAACCTGCAATTTTATATTATTTAAGAAAGGCACACACATGCCCTCCTTGAATTTTTTTTAGAAAATTAAGTATTTCAATTTCATGTGGTAGAGAGTTTCATAACCTCATTGCTCACACAATAAAAATTTGCCAACTAACTTCCTTTAGACAAAGTGAATTAGGATCTTTATGCTAGAGTAATTGAATTAACTCTAACTGAAATAGATTAATGCTTTTTTCCTAAATGTTGAAATTTGTTTAAATCCATCAGCTCAAAAAGGCTTTCTCGGACAGACTTGGCGCAAGCTACTCCATTCTGCAGATCCCAAGGGAACCCTGGCCTTTACCATTACACCCCTGTACAGGGATAGATACTTACCATAGGCCCAGGGCTGCATCTACAGAGTAGCTGCTGGCCGGAGGAGCGAGCTTGAGGCTATAGTGGTTGATTCAACTCTAACTAAAGCTTTTTTTTCCTAAATACTGGGATCTGTTTAAGGCTGTTGGCTCAAACAGACTTCCTCGGACAGACTTGGCGCAAGCTACTCCATTCTGCAGATCCCAAGGGAACCCTGGTTTTTACCATTACACACCTGTACAGGGATAGATACTTACCATAGGCCCAGGGTTGCATCTACAGAGTAGCTGCTGGCCGGAGGAGTGCGCTTGAGGCTTGAGTAGTTGAATCAATCCTAACTAAAGAAAAACCTATCTAATGCCACTTTCTTGTTAGGACCTGTCTGAGGCCTATGGCTCAAAAAAGCTTCTTTGGAAAGACTTGGCAAAAGCCAGTCTATCCTACAGGTTCCAAAGGAACTCTGGCCTTCACTCTTACAGCCCTGTACAGCGATAAAGACTTATTACAGGGTCTTGATTGCATCTACATAGTAGATGCTGACTGGAGGGGCAAACTTAAGGCTAGAATGGTTCAGCCAACCCTAACTATTGCTACTTTCTTAAATGTTAGGATATTTCTGAGGCCGTTGGCTCAAACAGGCTTCCTTGTACAGACTGGGCGCAAAACACACCATTTCTGATGTTTCCAAATGAACCCTGGGCTTCACCCTTGAACCTCTATACAGGGACCGTTTCATAGTTTTAAGGTTGAAAGACACAAGTCCATCAAGTTCAACCTAAAAGCTAATGTGTTGATCCAGAGGAAGGCAAAAACCCCATGAGGCAGATGCTAGTTGCCCCATATTAGGGGAAAAATTCCTTCCCGACTCCACATATGGCAATCAGACTAGTTCCCTGGATCAACGTCCCATAACAAAATCTAGTACGGATAACCTGCAATTTTATATTATTCAAGAAAGGCACACACATGCCCTCCTTGAATTTTTTTTAGAAAATTAAGTATTTCAATTTCATGTGGTAGAGAGTTTCATAACCTCATTGCTCACACAATAAAAATTTGCCAACTAACTTCCTTTAGACAAAGTGAATTAGGATCTTTATGCTAGAGTAATTGAATTAACTCTAACTGAAATAGATTAATGCTTTTTTCCTAAATGTTGAAATTTGTTTAAATCCATCAGCTCAAAAAGGCTTTCTCGGACAGACTTGGCGCAAGCTACTCCATTCTGCAGATCCCAAGGGAACCCTGGCCTTTACCATTACACCCCTGTACAGGGATAGATACTTACCATAGGCCCAGGGCTGCATCTACAGAGTAGCTGCTGGCCGGAGGAGCGAGCTTGAGGCTATAGTGGTTGATTCAACTCTAACTAAAGCTTTTTTTTCCTAAATACTGGGATCTGTTTAAGGCTGTTGGCTCAAACAGACTTCCTCGGACAGACTTGGCGCAAGCTACTCCATTCTGCAGATCCCAAGGGAACCCTGGTTTTTACCATTACACCCCTGTACAGGGATAGATACTTACCATAGGCCCAGGGTTGCATCTACAGAGTAGCTGCTGGCCGGAGGAGTGCGCTTGAGGCTTGAGTAGTTGAATCAATCCTAACTAAAGAAAAACCTATCTAATGCCACTTTCTTGTTAGGACCTGTCTGAGGCCTATGGCTCAAAAAAGCTTCTTTGGAAAGACTTGGCAAAAGCCAGTCTATCCTACAGGTTCCAAAGGAACTCTGGCCTTCACTCTTACAGCCCTGTACAGCGATAAAGACTTATTACAGGGTCTTGATTGCATCTACATAGTAGATGCTGACTGGAGGGGCAAACTTAAGGCTAGAATGGTTCAGCCAACCCTAACTATTGCTACTTTCTTAAATGTTAGGATATTTCTGAGGCCGTTGGCTCAAACAGGCTTCCTTGGACAGACTGGGCGCAAAACACACCATTTCTGATGTTTCCAAATGAACCCTGGGCTTCACCCTTGAACCTCTATACAGGGACCGTTTCATAGTTTTAAGGTTGAAAGACACAAGTCCATCAAGTTCAACCTAAAAGCTAATGTGTTGATCCAGAGGAAGGCAAAAACCCCATGAGGCAGATGCTAATTGCCCCATATTAGGGGAAAAATTCCTTCCCGACTCCACATATGGCAATCAGACTAGTTCCCTGGATCAACGTCCCATAACAAAATCTAGTACGGATAACCTGCAATTTTATATTATTCAAGAAAGGCACACACATGCCCTCCTTGAATTTTTTTTAGAAAATTAAGTATTTCAATTTCATGTGGTAGAGAGTTTCATAACCTCATTGCTCACACAATAAAAATTTGCCAACTAACTTCCTTTAGACAAAGTGAATTAGGATCTTTATGCTAGAGTAATTGAATTAACTCTAACTGAAATAGATTAATGCTTTTTTCCTAAATGTTGAAATTTGTTTAAATCCATCAGCTCAAAAAGGCTTTCTCGGACAGACTTGGCGCAAGCTACTCCATTCTGCAGATCCCAAGGGAACCCTGGCCTTTACCATTACACCCCTGTACAGGGATAGATACTTACCATAGGCCCAGGGCTGCATCTACAGAGTAGCTGCTGGCCGGAGGAGCGAGCTTGAGGCTATAGTGGTTGATTCAACTCTAACTAAAGCTTTTTTTTCCTAAATACTGGGATCTGTTTAAGGCTGTTGGCTCAAACAGACTTCCTCGGACAGACTTGGCGCAAGCTACTCCATTCTGCAGATCCCAAGGGAACCCTGGTTTTTACCATTACACCCCTGTACAGGGATAGATACTTACCATAGGCCCAGGGTTGCATCTACAGAGTAGCTGCTGGCCGGAGGAGTGCGCTTGAGGCTTGAGTAGTTGAATCAATCCTAACTAAAGAAAAACCTATCTAATGCCACTTTCTTGTTAGGACCTGTCTGAGGCCTATGGCTCAAAAAAGCTTCTTTGGAAAGACTTGGCAAAAGCCAGTCTATCCTACAGGTTCCAAAGGAACTCTGGCCTTCACTCTTACAGCCCTGTACAGCGATAAAGACTTATTACAGGGTCTTGATTGCATCTACATAGTAGATGCTGACTGGAGGGGCAAACTTAAGGCTAGAATGGTTCAGCCAACCCTAACTATTGCTACTTTCTTAAATGTTAGGATATTTCTGAGGCCGTTGGCTCAAACAGGCTTCCTTGGACAGACTGGGCGCAAAACACACCATTTCTGATGTTTCCAAATGAACCCTGGGCTTCACCCTTGAACCTCTATACAGGGACCGTTTCATAGTTTTAAGGTTGAAAGACACAAGTCCATCAAGTTCAACCTAAAAGCTAATGTGTTGATCCAGAGGAAGGCAAAAACCCCATGAGGCAGATGCTAATTGCCCCATATTAGGGGAAAAATTCCTTCCCGACTCCACATATGGCAATCAGACTAGTTCCCTGGATCAACGTCCCATAACAAAATCTAGTACGGATAACCTGCAATTTTATATTATTCAAGAAAGGCACACACATGCCCTCCTTGAATTTTTTTTAGAAAATTAAGTATTTCAATTTCATGTGGTAGAGAGTTTCATAACCTCATTGCTCACACAATAAAAATTTGCCAACTAACTTCCTTTAGACAAAGTGAATTAGGATCTTTATGCTAGAGTAATTGAATTAACTCTAACTGAAATAGATTAATGCTTTTTTCCTAAATGTTGAAATTTGTTTAAATCCATCAGCTCAAAAAGGCTTTCTCGGACAGACTTGGCGCAAGCTACTCCATTCTGCAGATCCCAAGGGAACCCTGGCCTTTACCATTACACCCCTGTACAGGGATAGATACTTACCATAGGCCCAGGGCTGCATCTACAGAGTAGCTGCTGGCCGGAGGAGCGAGCTTGAGGCTATAGTGGTTGATTCAACTCTAACTAAAGCTTTTTTTTCCTAAATACTGGGATCTGTTTAAGGCTGTTGGCTCAAACAGACTTCCTCGGACAGACTTGGCGCAAGCTACTCCATTCTGCAGATCCCAAGGGAACCCTGGTTTTTACCATTACACCCCTGTACAGGGATAGATACTTACCATAGGCCCAGGGTTGCATCTACAGAGTAGCTGCTGGCCGGAGGAGTGCGCTTGAGGCTTGAGTAGTTGAATCAATCCTAACTAAAGAAAAACCTATCTAATGCCACTTTCTTGTTAGGACCTGTCTGAGGCCTATGGCTCAAAAAAGCTTCTTTGGAAAGACTTGGCAAAAGCCAGTCTATCCTACAGGTTCCAAAGGAACTCTGGCCTTCACTCTTACAGCCCTGTACAGCGATAAAGACTTATTACAGGGTCTTGATTGCATCTACATAGTAGATGCTGACTGGAGGGGCAAACGTAAGGCTAGAATGGTTCAGCCAACCCTAACTATTGCTACTTTCTTAAATGTTAGGATATTTCTGAGGCCGTTGGCTCAAACAGGCTTCCTTGGACAGACTGGGCGCAAAACACACCATTTCTGATGTTTCCAAATGAACCCTGGGCTTCACCCTTGAACCTCTATACAGGGACCGTTTCATAGTTTTAAGGTTGAAAGACACAAGTCCATCAAGTTCAACCTAAAAGCTAATGTGTTGATCCAGAGGAAGGCAAAAACCCCATGAGGCAGATGCTAATTGCCCCATATTAGGGGAAAAATTCCTTCCCGACTCCACATATGGCAATCAGACTAGTTCCCTGGATCAACGTCCCATAACAAAATCTAGTACGGATAACCTGCAATTTTATATTATTCAAGAAAGGCACACACATGCCCTCCTTGAATTTTTTTTAGAAAATTAAGTATTTCAATTTCATGTGGTAGAGAGTTTCATAACCTCATTGCTCACACAATAAAAATTTGCCAACTAACTTCCTTTAGACAAAGTGAATTAGGATCTTTATGCTAGAGTAATTGAATTAACTCTAACTGAAATAGATTAATGCTTTTTTCCTAAATGTTGAAATTTGTTTAAATCCATCAGCTCAAAAAGGCTTTCTCGGACAGACTTGGCGCAAGCTACTCCATTCTGCAGATCCCAAGGGAACCCTGGCCTTTACCATTACACCCCTGTACAGGGATAGATACTTACCATAGGCCCAGGGCTGCATCTACAGAGTAGCTGCTGGCCGGAGGAGCGAGCTTGAGGCTATAGTGGTTGATTCAACTCTAACTAAAGCTTTTTTTTCCTAAATACTGGGATCTGTTTAAGGCTGTTGGCTCAAACAGACTTCCTCGGACAGACTTGGCGCAAGCTACTCCATTCTGCAGATCCCAAGGGAACCCTGGTTTTTACCATTACACCCCTGTACAGGGATAGATACTTACCATAGGCCCAGGGTTGCATCTACAGAGTAGCTGCTGGCCGGAGGAGTGCGCTTGAGGCTTGAGTAGTTGAATCAATCCTAACTAAAGAAAAACCTATCTAATGCCACTTTCTTGTTAGGACCTGTCTGAGGCCTATGGCTCAAAAAAGCTTCTTTGGAAAGACTTGGCAAAAGCCAGTCTATCCTACAGGTTCCAAAGGAACTCTGGCCTTCACTCTTACAGCCCTGTACAGCGATAAAGACTTATTACAGGGTCTTGATTGCATCTACATAGTAGATGCTGACTGGAGGGGCAAACTTAAGGCTAGAATGGTTCAGCCAACCCTAACTATTGCTACTTTCTTAAATGTTAGGATATTTCTGAGGCCATTGGCTCAAACAGGCTTCCTTGGACAGACTGGGCGCAAAACACACCATTTCTGATGTTTCCAAATGAACCCTGGGCTTCACCCTTGAACCTCTATACAGGGACCGTTTCATAGTTTTAAGGTTGAAAGACACAAGTCCATCAAGTTCAACCTAAAAGCTAATGTGTTGATCCAGAGGAAGGCAAAAACCCCATGAGGCAGATGCTAATTGCCCCATATTAGGGGAAAAATTCCTTCCCGACTCCACATATGGCAATCAGACTAGTTCCCTGGATCAACGTCCCATAACAAAATCTAGTACGGATAACCTGCAATTTTATATTATTCAAGAAAGGCACACACATGCCCTCCTTGAATTTTTTTTAGAAAATTAAGTATTTCAATTTCATGTGGTAGAGAGTTTCATAACCTCATTGCTCACACAATAAAAATTTGCCAACTAACTTCCTTTAGACAAAGTGAATTAGGATCTTTATGCTAGAGTAATTGAATTAACTCTAACTGAAATAGATTAATGCTTTTTTCCTAAATGTTGAAATTTGTTTAAATCCATCAGCTCAAAAAGGCTTTCTCGGACAGACTTGGCGCAAGCTACTCCATTCTGCAGATCCCAAGGGAACCCTGGCCTTTACCATTACACCCCTGTACAGGGATAGATACTTACCATAGGCCCAGGGCTGCATCTACAGAGTAGCTGCTGGCCGGAGGAGCGAGCTTGAGGCTATAGTGGTTGATTCAACTCTAACTAAAGCTTTTTTTTCCTAAATACTGGGATCTGTTTAAGGCTGTTGGCTCAAACAGACTTCCTCGGACAGACTTGGCGCAAGCTACTCCATTCTGCAGATCCCAAGGGAACCCTGGTTTTTACCATTACACCCCTGTACAGGGATAGATACTTACCATAGGCCCAGGGTTGCATCTACAGAGTAGCTGCTGGCCGGAGGAGTGCGCTTGAGGCTTGAGTAGTTGAATCAATCCTAACTAAAGAAAAACCTATCTAATGCCACTTTCTTGTTAGGACCTGTCTGAGGCCTATGGCTCAAAAAAGCTTCTTTGGAAAGACTTGGCAAAAGCCAGTCTATCCTACAGGTTCCAAAGGAACTCTGGCCTTCACTCTTACAGCCCTGTACAGCGATAAAGACTTATTACAGGGTCTTGATTGCATCTACATAGTAGATGCTGACTGGAGGGGCAAACTTAAGGCTAGAATGGTTCAGCCAACCCTAACTATTGCTACTTTCTTAAATGTTAGGATATTTCTGAGGCCGTTGGCTCAAACAGGCTTCCTTGGACAGACTGGGCGCAAAACACACCATTTCTGATGTTTCCAAATGAACCCTGGGCTTCACCCTTGAACCTCTATACAGGGACCGTTTCATAGTTTTAAGGTTGAAAGACACAAGTCCATCAAGTTCAACCTAAAAGCTAATGTGTTGATCCAGAGGAAGGCAAAAACCCCATGAGGCAGATGCTAATTGCCCCATATTAGGGGAAAAATTCCTTCCCGACTCCACATATGGCAATCAGACTAGTTCCCTGGATCAACGTCCCATAACAAAATCTAGTACGGATAACCTGCAATTTTATATTATTCAAGAAAGGCACACACATGCCCTCCTTGAATTTTTTTTAGAAAATTAAGTATTTCAATTTCATGTGGTAGAGAGTTTCATAACCTCATTGCTCACACAATAAAAATTTGCCAACTAACTTCCTTTAGACAAAGTGAATTAGGATCTTTATGCTAGAGTAATTGAATTAACTCTAACTGAAATAGATTAATGCTTTTTTCCTAAATGTTGAAATTTGTTTAAATCCATCAGCTCAAAAAGGCTTTCTCGGACAGACTTGGCGCAAGCTACTCCATTCTGCAGATCCCAAGGGAACCCTGGCCTTTACCATTACACCCCTGTACAGGGATAGATACTTACCATAGGCCCAGGGCTGCATCTACAGAGTAGCTGCTGGCCGGAGGAGCGAGCTTGAGGCTATAGTGGTTGATTCAACTCTAACTAAAGCTTTTTTTTCCTAAATACTGGGATCTGTTTAAGGCTGTTGGCTCAAACAGACTTCCTCGGACAGACTTGGCGCAAGCTACTCCATTCTGCAGATCCCAAGGGAACCCTGGTTTTTACCATTACACCCCTGTACAGGGATAGATACTTACCATAGGCCCAGGGTTGCATCTACAGAGTAGCTGCTGGCCGGAGGAGTGCGCTTGAGGCTTGAGTAGTTGAATCAATCCTAACTAAAGAAAAACCTATCTAATGCCACTTTCTTGTTAGGACCTGTCTGAGGCCTATGGCTCAAAAAAGCTTCTTTGGAAAGACTTGGCAAAAGCCAGTCTATCCTACAGGTTCCAAAGGAACTCTGGCCTTCACTCTTTCAGCTCTGTACAGCGATAAAGACTTATTGCAGGGCCTTGATTGCATCTACATAGTAGATACTGACTGGAGGGGCAAACTTAAGGCTAGAATGGTTCAGCCAACCCTAACTATTGCTACTTTCTTAAATGTTAGGATATTTCTGAGGCCGTTGGCTCAAACAGGCTTCCTTGGACAGACTGGGTGCAAAACACACCATTTCTGATGGTTCCAAATGAACCCTGGGCTTCACCCTTGAACCTCAATACATGGACAGTTTCATAGTTTTAAGGTTGAAAGACACAAGTCCATCAAGTTCAACCTAAAAGCTAATGTGTTGATCCAGAGGAAGGCAAAAACCACATGAGGCAGATGCTAATTGCCCCATATTAGAGGAAAAATTCCTTCCCGACTCCACATATGGCAATCAGACTAGTTCCCTGGATCAACGTCTCATAACAGAATCTAGTACGGATAACCTGCAATTTTATATTATTCAAGAAAGGCACACATATGCCCTCCTTGAATTTTTTTTAGAAAATTAAGTATTTCAAGTTCATGTGGTAGAGAGTTCCATAACCTCATTGCTCACACAATAAAAATTTGCCAACTAACTTCCTTTAGACAAAGTGAATTAGGATCTTTATGCTAGAGTAATTGAATTAACTCTAACTGAAATAGATTAATGCTTTTTTACTAAATGTTGAAATTTGTTTAAATCCATCAGCTCAAAAAGGCTTTCTCGGACAGACTTGGCGCAAGCTACTCCATTCTGCAGATCCCAAGGGAACCCTGGCCTTTACCATTACACGCCTGTACATGGATAGATACTTACCATAGGCCCAGGGCTGCATCTACAGAGTAGCTGCTGGCCGGAGGAGCGAGCTTGAGGCTATAGTGGTTGATTCAACTCTAACTAAAGCTTTTTTTTCCTAAATACTGGGATCTGTTTAAGGCTGTTGGCTCAAACAGACTTCCTCGGACAGACTTGGCGCAAGCTACTCCATTCTGCAGATCCCAAGGGAACCCTGGTTTTTACCATTACACCCCTGTACAGGGATAGATACTTACCATAGGCCCAGGGTTGCATCTACAGAGTAGCTGCTGGCCGGAGGAGTGCGCTTGAGGCTTGAGTAGTTGAATCAATCCTAACTAAAGAAAAACCTATCTAATGCCACTTTCTTGTTAGGACCTGTCTGAGGCCTATGGCTCAAAAAAGCTTCTTTGGAAAGACTTGGCAAAAGCCAGTCTATCCTACAGGTTCCAAAGGAACTCTGGCCTTCACTCTTACAGCCCTGTACAGCGATAAAGACTTATTACAGGGTCTTGATTGCATCTACATAGTAGATGCTGACTGGAGGGGCAAACTTAAGGCTAGAATGGTTCAGCCAACCCTAACTATTGCTACTTTCTTAAATGTTAGGATATTTCTGAGGCCGTTGGCTCAAACAGGCTTCCTTGGACAGACTGGGCGCAAAACACACCATTTCTGATGTTTCCAAATGAACCCTGGGCTTCACCCTTGAACCTCTATACAGGGACCGTTTCATAGTTTTAAGGTTGAAAGACACAAGTCCATCAAGTTCAACCTAAAAGCTAATGTGTTGATCCAGAGGAAGGCAAAAACCCCATGAGGCAGATGCTAATTGCCCCATATTAGGGGAAAAATTCCTTCCCGACTCCACATATGGCAATCAGACTAGTTCCCTGGATCAACGTCCCATAACAAAATCTAGTATGGATAACCTGCAATTTTATATTATGTAAGAAAGGCACACACATGCCCTCCTTGAATTTTTTTTAGAAAATTAAGTATTTCAATTTCATGTGGTAGAGAGTTTCATAACCTCATTGCTCACACAATAAAAATTTGCCAACTAACTTCCTTTAGGCAAAGTGAATTAGGATCTTTATGCTAGAGTAATTGAATTAACTCTAACTGAAATAGATTAATGCTTTTTTCCTAAATGTTGAAATTTGTTTAAATCCATCAGCTCAAAAAGGCTTTCTCGGACAGACTTGGCGCAAGCTACTCCATTCTGCAGATCCCAAGGGAACCCTGGCCTTTACCATTACACCCCTGTACAGGGATAGATACTTACCATAGGCCCAGGGCTGCATCTACAGAGTAGCTGCTGGCCGGAGGAGCGAGCTTGAGGCTATAGTGGTTGATTCAACTCTAACTAAAGCTTTTTTTTCCTAAATACTGGGATCTGTTTAAGGCTGTTGGCTCAAACAGACTTCCTCGGACAGACTTGGCGCAAGCTACTCCATTCTGCAGATCCCAAGGGAACCCTGGTTTTTACCATTACACCCCTGTACAGGGATAGATACTTACCATAGGCCCAGGGTTGCATCTACAGAGTAGCTGCTGGCCGGAGGAGTGCGCTTGAGGCTTGAGTAGTTGAATCAATCCTAACTAAAGAAAAACCTATCTAATGCCACTTTCTTGTTAGGACCTGTCTGAGGCCTATGGCTCAAAAAAGCTTCTTTGGAAAGACTTGGCAAAAGCCAGTCTATCCTACAGGTTCCAAAGGAACTCTGGCCTTCACTCTTTCAGCTCTGTACAGCGATAAAGACTTATTGCAGGGCCTTGATTGTATCTACATAGTAGATACTGACTGGAGGGGCAAACTTAAGGCTAGAATGGTTCAGCCAACCCTAACTATTGCTACTTTCTTAAATGTTAGGATATTTCTGAGGCCGTTGGCTCAAACAGGCTTCCTTGGACAGACTGGGTGCAAAACACACCATTTCTGATGGTTCCAAATGAACCCTGGGCTTCACCCTTGAACCTCAATACATGGACAGTTTCATAGTTTTAAGGTTGAAAGACACAAGTCCATCAAGTTCAACCTAAAAGCTAATGTGTTGATCCAGAGGAAGGCAAAAACCACATGAGGCAGATGCTAATTGCCCCATATTAGAGGAAAAATTCCTTCCCGACTCCACATATGGCAATCAGACTAGTTCCCTGGATCAACGTCTCATAACAGAATCTAGTACGGATAACCTGCAATTTTATATTATTCAAGAAAGGCACACATATGCCCTCCTTGAATTTTTTTTAGAAAATTAAGTATTTCAAGTTCATGTGGTAGAGAGTTCCATAACCTCATTGCTCACACAATAAAAATTTGCCAACTAACTTCCTTTAGACAAAGTGAATTAGGATCTTTATGCTAGAGTAATTGAATTAACTCTAACTGAAATAGATTAATGCTTTTTTACTAAATGTTGAAATTTGTTTAAATCCATCAGCTCAAAAAGGCTTTCTCGGACAGACTTGGCGCAAGCTACTCCATTCTGCAGATCCCAAGGGAACCCTGGCCTTTACCATTACACACCTGTACATGGATAGATACTTACCATAGGCCCAGGGCTGCATCTACAGAGTAGCTGCTGGCCGGAGGAGCGAGCTTGAGGCTATAGTGGTTGATTCAACTCTAACTAAAGCTTTTTTTTCCTAAATACTGGGATCTGTTTAAGGCTGTTGGCTCAAACAGACTTCCTCGGACAGACTTGGCGCAAGCTACTCCATTCTGCAGATCCCAAGGGAACCCTGGTTTTTACCATTACACCCCTGTACAGGGATAGATACTTACCATAGGCCCAGGGTTGCATCTACAGAGTAGCTGCTGGCCGGAGGAGTGCGCTTGAGGCTTGAGTAGTTGAATCAATCCTAACTAAAGAAAAACCTATCTAATGCCACTTTCTTGTTAGGACCTGTCTGAGGCCTATGGCTCAAAAAAGCTTCTTTGGAAAGACTTGGCAAAAGCCAGTCTATCCTACAGGTTCCAAAGGAACTCTGGCCTTCACTCTTACAGCCCTGTACAGCGATAAAGACTTATTACAGGGTCTTGATTGCATCTACATAGTAGATGCTGACTGGAGGGGCAAACTTAAGGCTAGAATGGTTCAGCCAACCCTAACTATTGCTACTTTCTTAAATGTTAGGATATTTCTGAGGCCGTTGGCTCAAACAGGCTTCCTTGGACAGACTGGGCGCAAAACACACCATTTCTGATGTTTCCAAATGAACCCTGGGCTTCACCCTTGAACGTCTATACAGGGACCGTTTCATAGTTTTAAGGTTGAAAGACACAAGTCCATCAAGTTCAACCTAAAAGCTAATGTGTTGATCCAGAGGAAGGCAAAAACCCCATGAGGCAGATGCTAATTGCCCCATATTAGGGGAAAAATTCCTTCCCGACTCCACATATGGCAATCAGACTAGTTCCCTGGATCAACGTCCCATAACAAAATCTAGTACGGATAACCTGCAATTTTATATTATTCAAGAAAGGCACACACATGCCCTCCTTGAATTTTTTTTAGAAAATTAAGTATTTCAATTTCATGTGGTAGAGAGTTTCATAACCTCATTGCTCACACAATAAAAATTTGCCAACTAACTTCCTTTAGACAAAGTGAATTAGGATCTTTATGCTAGAGTAATTGAATTAACTCTAACTGAAATAGATTAATGCTTTTTTCCTAAATGTTGAAATTTGTTTAAATCCATCAGCTCAAAAAGGCTTTCTCGGACAGACTTGGCGCAAGCTACTCCATTCTGCAGATCCCAAGGGAACCCTGGCCTTTACCATTACACCCCTGTACAGGGATAGATACTTACCATAGGCCCAGGGCTGCATCTACAGAGTAGCTGCTGGCCGGAGGAGCGAGCATGAGGCTATAGTGGTTGATTCAACTCTAACTAAAGCTTTTTTTTCCTAAATACTGGGATCTGTTTAAGGCTGTTGGCTCAAACAGACTTCCTCGGACAGACTTGGCGCAAGCTACTCCATTCTGCAGATCCCAAGGGAACCCTGGTTTTTACCATTACACACCTGTACAGGGATAGATACTTACCATAGGCCCAGGGTTGCATCTACAGAGTAGCTGCTGGCCGGAGGAGTGCGCTTGAGGCTTGAGTAGTTGAATCAATCCTAACTAAAGAAAAACCTATCTAATGCCACTTTCTTGTTAGGACCTGTCTGAGGCCTATGGCTCAAAAAAGCTTCTTTGGAAAGACTTGGCAAAAGCCAGTCTATCCTACAGGTTCCAAAGGAACTCTGGCCTTCACTCTTACAGCCCTGTACAGTGATAAAGACTTATTACAGGGCCTTGATTGCATCTACATAGTAGATGCTGACTGGAGGGGCAAACTTAAAGTTAGAATGGTTCAGCCAACCCTAACTATTGCTACTTTCTTAAATGTTAGGATATTTCTGAGGCCGTTGGCTCAAACAGGCTTCCTTGGACAGACTGGGTGCAAAACACACCATTTCTGATGGTTCCAAATGAACCCTGGGCTTCACCCTTGAACCTCAATACATGGACAGTTTCATAGTTTTAAGGTTGAAAGACACAAGTCCATCAAGTTCAACCTAAAAGCTAATGTGTTGATCCAGAGGAAGGCAAAAACCACATGAGGCAGATGCTAATTGCCCCATATTAGAGGAAAAATTCCTTCCCGACTCCACATATGGCAATCAGACTAGTTCCCTGGATCAACGTCTCATAACAGAATCTAGTACGGATAACCTGCAATTTTATATTATTCAAGAAAGGCACACATATGCCCTCCTTGAATTTTTTTTAGAAAATTAAGTATTTCAAGTTCATGTGGTAGAGAGTTCCATAACCTCATTGCTCACACAATAAAAATTTGCCAACTAACTTCCTTTAGACAAAGTGAATTAGGATCTTTATGCTAGAGTAATTGAATTAACTCTAACTGAAATAGATTAATGCTTTTTTACTAAATGTTGAAATTTGTTTAAATCCATCAGCTCAAAAAGGCTTTCTCGGACAGACTTGGCGCAAGCTACTCCATTCTGCAGATCCCAAGGGAACCCTGGCCTTTACCATTACACGCCTGTACATGGATAGATACTTACCATAGGCCCAGGGCTGCATCTACAGAGTAGCTGCTGGCCGGAGGAGCGAGCTTGAGGCTATAGTGGTTGATTCAACTCTAACTGAAGCTTTTTTTTTTCCTAAATACTGGGATCTGTTTAAGGCTGTTGGCTCAAACAGACTTCCTCGGACAGACTTGGCGCAAGCTACTCCATTCCGCAGATCCCAAGGGAACCCAGGTTTTTACCATTACACCCCTGTACAGGGATAGATACTTACCATAGGCCCAGGGTTGCATCTACAGAGTAGCTGCTGGCCGGAGGAGTGCGCTTGAGGCTTGAGTAGTTGAATCAATCCTAACTAAAGAAAAACCTATCTAATGCCACTTTCTTGTTAGGACCTGTCTGAGGCCTATGGCTCAAAAAAGCTTCTTTGGAAAGACTTGGCAAAAGCCAGTCTATTCTACAGGTTCCAAAGGAACTCTGGCCTTCACTCTTACAGCCCTGTACAGCGATAAAGACTTATTACATGGCCTTGATTGCATCTACATAGTAGATGCTGACTGGAGGGGCAAACTTAAGGCTAGAATGGTTCAGCCACCCTAACTATTGCTACTTTCTGAAATGTTAGGATATTTCTGAGGCCGTTGGCTCAAACAGGCTTCCTTGGACAGACTGGGCGCAAAACACACCATTTCTGATGGTTCCAAATGAACCCTGGGCTTCACCCTTGAACCTCAATACAGGGACAGTTTCATAGTTTTAAGGTTGAAAGACACAAGTCCATCAAGTTCAACCTAAAAGCTAATGTGTTGATCCAGAGGAAGGCAAAAACCCCATGAGGCAGATGCTAATTGCCCCATTTTAGGGGAAAAATTCCTTCCCGACTCCACATATGGCAATCAGACTAGTTCCCTGGATCAACGTAACATAACAAAATCTATTACCACTAATCTGAAATGTTATATTATTCAAGGAACATTTTTCATCAAGCAGTTTTCACCGGAAATGTGTTGCACAACTGTTTGAATCTCAGTAAATTCCTGCGCAACTTACATTTAAATACTCTGACCTTTTTACACCCACTCTTTTAACTTCTTAAATAGTGAACAGAGCTTATCTGGACCGCTTGTGGCTTAGCTTTACCTGAAAACTTATTACAAATTAGGCTGGAAAAGTGGTGTAAAATAGGACTGAAATTGACTCCATCTTTTGACTGGAGTACATTTCTTGAGGTGTAGTACGTCAGCTTTAAGGGGATATTTCAATAAATGAATGACCCTGGCTGCAGGTATAAAGAATCAAACTGTGCTGTCCTGACCCATTCCTGGGATTGTGTATGGCACTGACATCACCTCAATACTGCCGCAGCCAACAAATGTAATCAGACGGACTGCCCAGCTGAGCGCACTGAGCTGCTGCAGCTCTGAGATGGTGGAACCTCTTTTTTTTAATTAAATGACCTGCAGCTAGGGACATTCATTTATTGAAAGGGAACAACCCCTTTAAGGATGAGTCAAGTTCATTAAGAGGTTTAGTCTTTTTAATGAATTTGGTGCACGTTCCTCCAATAGGCGCTTCATGAATGCTGGTATAGAAATCCACCAGCCTTGATGAATCGGCCACCATAGGTTTACATGGCATGAGCATATACAGAACAGTTGTGTAGTATACGTTACCAGGCCCTCATGATGCTCTTGGTCCTGGATGGCCTTCCACAGTCTGCTTTCTTGCTTCATCATCTTGAAGGGCTCCACTTTCTTTTCTTCTGGCTGACATGGTGCGGCTCTATCATCCTGCTCCTTTAACACGAAGGGACGAATGACTGTAAAGCTGCCAGGAGCGTTTTTTTATCCCCTTAGATCATTGTGACACCACAAAGTGATGACATAGACAAGTGGGTGAGGCGCCTTTATTCAGTCATCGGGTGTGGTCAGAAGAAATTAGCATATTCCGTGATGTTACTACAATGAGAACAGACATGAACATTCTATTCGGAACCCGACCGCCATTATCAGCGGAACCTTCACTGCTGTCAGATTGGCACTAAAAACAAAAAGAGACCGCGGTGAACCTGGACAGTAACAATCTACAGGGACAGTGACTGCTAAGCGGACTTCATGTCAGATGTTATGCAGTTTTGTCAGAAAAAAAAACAATAAAATATATAAAAGACAGGCTCCAATAAACCTTAAACACTGGGCTGTAGTCACAGATTCTCCTTCCACCTGCAGCACATTGCTCCCCTGCCTAACCCTCCCCGTCCTGCAGCATGTTTCTCACCGCTTAATTCTCCCACTCCTGCAGCACATCACTCCCCTGTCTAAACCTCCCCCTCTTGCGGCACATTGCTCCCGTCTAATCCTCCCCTCCTTGCAGCACATTGTGCCCTTTCTAAATCTCCCCCTTCCTGCACCACATCACCCACTGCCAAATCCCCTCTTGCACCACATCGCCCACTGCCAAATCCTGCACTTCCTGCAGCATATCGCTCCCTGCCTAATCCTCTCCTATTGCATTACATCACTCCCCTGCATAAGCCACCTCTTCCTGCAGCACATCGCTTCCCTGCCTAAGCCTCCCCCTCCTGCATTACATCACTCCCCTGCCTAATCCTCCTCTTCCTGCAGCACAGCGCTCCCTGCCTAATCCTCATCTTCCTGCAGCACATCGCTCCCTGCATGATTCTCCCTATCCTGCATTACATCACTCCCCTGCCTAATCCTCCTCTTCCTGCAGCACAGCGCTCCCTGCCTAATCCTCCTCTTCCTGCAGCACATCGCTCCCCTGACCCCCTCTTACGTGACATCTTTTCTATCAGTTACATTTGTGAAGTAACTGCTGTCTCCTGTGAGCAGTGGAGAGCGAAGCTGAGAGCCAGGAGGCTCTGCCCCTCTGCCCCTTCTTGCCACATCATCATCCATCTACATCAGGGCTGTCAAACTCAAATATATAGAGGGCCAAAAGGAAGAGTTTAACTCAGAAAAATAAGTCAACACTTTATCAGATGTTTCTGTGAAAACTTGAGTACAACAAATAAGATTTTGTTATTTTCCCTCAGTTATAAAAAAAATAGTTATGAGAAAAGTGTGACAAAAAGGAGTCATAAAATGCACCAAAATGAAATATCACAATTTATGGCTCAAATTGAGGTGAAGCAAGGAAGAGGTTGAGCTTAGCTAATGAGATGCATCAAACATACAGGTGCTTCTCACAAAATTAGAATATCATCAAAAAGTTAATTTATTTCAGTTCTTCAATCCAAAAAGTGAAACTCATATATTATACAGAGTCATTACAGAGTGATCTATTTCAAGTGTTTATTTCTGTTAATGTTGATAATGATGGCTTACAGCCAATGAAAACACAAAGTCATTATCTCAGTAAATTAGAATAATTAACAAAAATCACCTGCAAAGGCTTCTTACGCATTTAAAAAGGTCCCTTTGTCTGTTTCAGTAGGCTCCACAATCATGGGGAAGACTGCTGACTTGACAGATGTCCAGAAGGCAGTCATTGACACACTCCACAAGGAGTGTAAACCACAAAAGGTCATTGCTAAAGAAGCTGGCTGTTAACAGAGTGCTGTATCCAAGCATATTTATGGAAAGTTGAGTGGAAAGAAAAAGTGTGGTAGGAAGAGGTGCACAAGCAACCGGGATAACCGCAGCCTTGAAAAGATTGTTAAGGAAAGGCCATTCAAACATTTGGGGAAGATTCACAAGGAGTGGACTGCTGCTGGAGTCATTGCTTCAAGAGCCATCACACACAGACGTATCCAGGACATGGGCTACAAGTGTCACATTCCTTGTGTCGAGCCACTCATGACCAATAGACAACGCCAGAAGCATCTTACCTGGGCCAAGGAGAAAAACACCTGGACTGTTGCTCAGTGGTCCAAGGTGTTGTTTTCCGATGAAAGTAAATTTTGCATTTAATTTGGAAATCAAGGTCCCAGAGTCTGGAGGAAGAGTGGAGAGGCCACAATCCAAGCTGCTGGAGGTCTCGTGTGAAGTTTCCACAATCGGTGATGGTTTGGGGAGCCATGTCATCTGCTGGTGTAGGTCCACTGTGTTTTATCAAGACCAAAGTCAGCGCACCCGTCTACCAGGACATTGTAGAGCACTTCATGCTTCCCTCTGCCGACAAGCTTTATGGAGATGGAAATGTCATTTTCCAGCAGGACTTGGCCCCTGTCCACACTGCCAAAAGTACCAATACCTGGTTTACACAACAGTATCACTGTGCTTGATTGGCAGCAAACTCACCTGACCTTAACCCCATAGAGAATCTATTATAGAGAATCTATGGGGTATTGTCAAGAGAAAGATGAGAGACACCAGACCCAACAATGCAGACGAGCTGAAGGCTTCTATCAAAGCCACCTGGGCTTCCATAACACCTCAGCAGTGCCACAGGCTGATCGCCTCCATGCCACATTGCCGCATTGATGCAGTAATTGATGCAAAAGGAGTCTGGCCAAGTATTGAGGGCATTTACTGACCATACATTTCAGTAGGACAACATTTCAGATTTTAAAAACATTTTTCAAGCTGGTGTTATAAAGTATTCTAATTTACTGAGATAATAGCATTAACAGAAATAAACACTTAAAATAGATCACTCTGTCTGTAATGACTCTATATAATATGAGTTTTACTTTTTGTATTGAAGAACTGAAATAAATGAACTTTTTGATGATATTCTAATTTTGTGAGAAGCACCTATAGTATGCTATATGCCCAATTTTAACAAATGTACTGCAATTTTTCCTGAATGTGTTCAGAAATGTACAGATGTGTAAGCAGACAAATGCAGAGACTTAGGCTATGTGCCCACGATGCACAAAAGCTCCGGATTTTTCCTGAGCGTTTCTGCATCTCCCTGGCAGAAAAAACGCATGCGGATTGTACATGCGGATTGTACATGCGGATTGTACATGCGGATTGTATATGCGGATTGTACATGCGGATTGTGCATGCGGATTGTACATGCGGATTGTACATGCGGATTGTACATGCGGATTGTATATGCGGATTGTACATGCGGATTGTACATGCGGATTGTACATGCGGATTGTACATGCGGATTGTATATGCGGATTGTATATGCGGATTGTACATGCGGATTGTACATGCGGATTGTATATGCGGATTGTACATGCAGATTGTACATGCAGATTGTACATGCGGATTGTACATGCGGATTGTACATGCGGATTGTACACACGGATTGTACATGCGGATTGTGCATGCGGATTGTGCATGCGGATTGTACATGCGGATTGTACATGCGGATTGTACATGCGGATTGTACACGCGGATTGTACACGCGGATTGTACATGCAGATTGTACATGCGGATTGTACATGCGGATTGTACACGCGGATTGTACACGCGGATTGTACATGCGGATTGTGCATGCGGATTGTACATGCGGATTGTACATGCGGATTGTATATGCGGATTGTACATGCGGATTGTACATGCGGATTGTACATGCGTTTTTCCTGCCAGGGACATGCAGAAGTGAAGCGTTCTTCACATGCATTTCCACATGCGGGTTGACAAGCGCTTTACAAGCGATTTTAGCATCACTTGGAAAGTGCTTGTCAATTTGGTCATGTGACACCCCAGGGGTCTGGTTGCCACAGTGATAGAGATATTATGTCTGAGAGCAGGTGGGAGGTCCTTTGGTCAGGGATCCTGTGCATGCCACACCTCCTGCCCAGTCTTGGGAGGGGAAGAACTTCCCCTGTATAAACCCGGGGCTGAGGCAGGGTGAGTCAGACAAGTGGAGTAGAGACAAGAAGCAGCATAGGAAACAGCAGAGTTACAAGGAGTCAGGGGCTGGCAGCTGCAGAGCTTGCCCTGACTAAGAAGACTTCTTTCCGGACCCGGAGTCCGAGGCTGTGGGGACTAACTCCTACCCAGCAGCAGAATCCGTCAGGCAGGGGATTTCAGGTCCTCTGGCCCAGAAGCCCGAAGGCACGGTCACACGCGTGGGACCAGCACCGCCATCGTGGAGCGGAAGCCATTAGAAGGCCCCGAGTCACCGGCCATACGGGTGAGCACCACACGGTACACTCAGGGACGTGGGCTACTTACATCAGCTTCTAGCAAGGTAGCCAGAAGAGTACAGTCAGTTTGGGAGGCCTACAACTACGCCTGGCCAGGGGAGATCCCATCTGCTCAAGGACTGACCAGGCCCCGTTCGCTAGCAAGTACTCCGGGCGGGTCTATCGTTGTTACCAGTAAAGACCCTGAACTACACCGTACCGTCTCTGAGTGGTTCCTGCTACCCCCATCATCCACGTCGGCTGCCCTGAGACCATACCCCTCCCGTTGGGGGTTATACTATCACGCTGCATAATCCTACCATCGGCCTCAGCGGTCTGCCCCGCAGCAGCAGCTCCCTGGCTGCACTCAACGGGTGGCGTAGTCATCAACTATTTACTACTAGTAGACTGCCGTCCAGTTTGACTCCCTGGGCACGGACCGGGTCACCGCCACGAGACTACAACCCTCCACGGATCCGGCTCCGGGTAAGCTCCCGCGTGCGCACCGCAGCGCGACACAGGCCCAGGTGCGCGTCAACTTTGGCGTAGTCGGCAGGATTTCGTGCCCGCAACCACCGGGTACTGCGTGCCTGAAAAGCAAAGACTGTTCAAACTTACCAGTGGTGAAGATTCCCGCTATCCGTGGAGGTTTCCCGCCATCCGGCGCCATCTTCTACCTTCTTCCCGCCATCCGCGAAGTTTTCCCGCCATCCGGCGCCATCTTCGACATTCTTCCCGCCATCCGTGGAGTTTTCCCGCCATTGGACGCCATCTTGAGGACGCCGCGCGGGAAGAAGAGGGGCGTGGACTCCGAAAGCGCGCGAGAACTGAAGCCCCGCCTCACGTCCGGACGTTGCGTAAGGTCCTGGAAGGAGCCCAGCAGACGCCGACGTCACAGGAGCGCGACGGAAGGTCCTCAACCCTGACGATCCACTGCGGAGCCGCGGCCTACGGAAGAGGATCATCGCAAGGTAGGCCACGGTCCACTAGGGGGGAGGAAGATGTCGGATACGGAGGAGAGCTTCACTGCCTCAACCCCCGCCAGCGCTACCGCTGCTGCAGTTATGCCCTTCACCATGCCCTATATCCCGGGAGCAGCTTGGCTACCCCAGTACTCAGGGGAGTCACATACCCTGCATGACTTTAGCGAAAAGCTGGATAGCCTCTTCCAGGTGTACCCCCTCACAGAAGAGCAAAAAGTGAGCATCCTGGTGGCCCAACTAACAGGGGCAGCCAAAAGGGAAGTAAAATCCTGGCCACCTGGGAGGAAGACTGTCGCAGGGATACTAACCCGGCTGAAGGACACCTTTGATACCCGCACCTCAGCCGAGATTAAGCTTAGATTCTACGGGTGCAAGCAGCGAGCGCATGAGAGTATAAGGGACTATGCACTAAACCTACAAGAGGCCCTGAGGGCCATAAAGCAGACCGACCCTGATGGGGTGGGAAACGAGGACAGGCTGTTGACTGAACAATTTATAGAGGGTTTATATTGCAATGCCCACCGAACCCAGTTGCGGGCAATGGCCTTACAGGATCCCCATCTGGACTTTGCACAGTTCAAGGACAGAGCCATCCGGGTGCTCCGAGAACCGGCACCAGGTGGCGTTGTGACCCACAGACGCCCCACTACCACTTACTACCAGGAGGCGGCGCCCTTGTCAGCAGGGCCTGTGGGAGCTGATGCGCAGGCTTTGGACAATGACCCGGCTCCAGACCTACACCATCAGGTCCAAGAGCTAGCTAAGAGCGTTGCTGCGCTAACCCGAACTGTGCAGTCTTTACAGGTTTCCACCCCAGGGAAGATCCAGCTGGCATCCGGACCGGAGGACATCCCGTGGCGTCGACCAAGGAGGACCCCACCGGCCAGAGGAAGACCCAGTGACTGATACAGTGAGGACGGACGACCCATCTGCCGCCGCTGCAATCAACCCGGACATATGGCAAGGTACTGTTCTTTAAACGGGCACAACCTGGGGTAGAGGGCCAACCCCCAGGAAAAAGATCACCAGGCCCATCGAACTGGCGTGACAGATATGTGGGAGGACGTCCAGTCTTGCCTGTGGTACTGGATGGCATTCCCATGAGTGCCCTATTGGACACCGGGTCACAGGTCACCACCATCCCGTACGTGCTCTTCAAGCAGTACTGGAATGACTCGGATATTACCCGCTACCCCGACGACGACTTGAGTATCATCGCCAGCAATGGTCAGCCCGTGCCACAGATCGGATTTAAAGAGGTGACCATCAAAATTGGTAGAGTCGAACTGGCCGCACAGGGACTGATCATTGTAGATATTGATAAACATGAGAGTCACCCAAAAATAACTCTAGGAACTAATGTAATTGAAAATTGTCTTGCAGAGGTGATTTTCCTTTTACAGCAGGTTGCCAAGAATGCCAGCTCCGGCGAGCAGCGGGTGCTCCAGAAAGAGATCCGGGCACTGATGCAACGGCAACAAGTGGAACTCTCCGGCGGTGAGATTGGTAGCGTAAGAATGTGTGACCCTTTTCCTATTGCCATGCCCCCAAAAAGTGAAATGATGATTTGGTGCCGGGCAGCTATTGGTCTGAGAGGTAGAGATTACCAGGCAATGGTAGAACCAGTTTACTCAGACAGTAGGCCCACCATTTTGACAGCACGGGGGGTCGTCAATGTACGCCATGGGAGGGTGCCCGTTCGCATAATAAATATCGGGGAGAGGGAAGTGTACCTGCCCCGGTATGCCACGCTAGCCAAATTATATATCACTAATCAAAATTCTATACAATCTGTGGAACCCTTGCCTCCATCTCACCCGGAGGAAGGTAACGGCTCTAAGAAAGACATGGAGGACTGGTGTCAGCAACTACATCTGGGTACTGACTCCACTCCCTCACATCAGAAACAAGGAGTCTATCGGGTGGTTCAAGAGTATGAGAGAGTGTTTAGTAAACACCCGTTAGACTTCGGGCGAGTCAAGGGGGTAGAACATCGCATCCCCACGGGAGATCATCCTCCCATAAAAGAGAGGTATCGACCCGTACCCCCTGCACATTACCAACACACCAAGGGGATGCTTAGAGACATGAAGGAGGCTGGGGTAATCCGGGATAGTTGTAGCCCCTGGGCAGCCCCATTAGTTTTAGTCAAAAAGAAAGACAACACCATGAGGATGTGTGTAGATTACCGGAAAATCAACCGTATCACACACAAGGATGCGTACCCCTTACCAAGGATAGAGGAGTCATTGGCTGCTTTAAGATCTGCTAACTTCTTCTCTACCTTGGATCTCACTAGCGGGTACTGGCAGGTTCCTGTAGCAGAGGCGGACCGGGAGAAGACCGCATTCACCACCCCGATGGGACTTAGCGAGTTCACCTGCATGCCGTTCGGACTCTGCAACGCACCAGGAACCTTCCAACGCCTAATGGAGTGTTGTCTGGGCCACAGAAACTTCGAGACGGTCCTGTTGTACCTGGACGATGTCATCGTATATTCCAAGACGTATGAGGACCACCTGAAACACCTGGCGGAAGTGTTCGAGGCTCTGGCGAGTTACGGCCTAAAGGTGAAACCCTCCAAGTGTCACCTCCTGAAACCAAAGGTGCAGTACCTGGGACACGTAGTGAGCGCTGACGGAGTGGCTCCCGACCCTGATAAAATCACCGCAATTAAGGAATGGCCAAGCCCCTCCAGCGTAAAAGAAGTGCGGCAGTTCCTCGGGTTGGTAGGCTACTACCGAAGGTTTATTCCCGGTTTCACCAAAAAGGCAGCACCTATGCAGGACCTCCTGATAGGCCAGTCCCGGAAGGCCAAGAACCAGAAGCCGCCCTTCAAATGGGAAGAGCTGGAAGAAGAGTCCTTCCGCCAGCTGAAGATGGCCCTCACGGGGGACGAAATCCTGGCGTACCCGGATTATAGCCAGCCCTTTATCCTCTACACCGACGCCAGTAACATTGGGCTAGGAGCCGTACTGTCCCAGATCCAGCAGGGGAAGGAACGAGTAATCGCCTACGCCAGCCGAAAACTGCGACCCACCGAAAGGAACCCCGAGAATTACAGCTCATTTAAGTTAGAGTTCCTGGCCGTAGTATGGGCAATCACTGAGCGCTTTAAGCATTACCTCGCTTCTTCCCGGTTCACCGTGTACACGGATAACAACCCGCTGACACACCTGGACACGGCAAGACTCGGTGCCCTGGAGCAGAGGTGGATGGCCCGTCTGTCCAACTACGAGTTCACAATTAAATACCGGGCAGGACGCTCCAATACCAACGCGGACGCCCTGTCCAGGATGCCCAACCTGCCGGACGGAGGAGAAGATCCGGAGGGACTGGAAGAAGTTGAACTCCCTGCGTTCCACCGTCATGGGACTATTCAGTATTCCCACCGGGTAAGGAGTAAGCAGGCTGCTACGTTGAACCCCTTACCCCACTACAACTGGGCGGAAACGCAAGACAGCGACCCTGCCGTCCGACTGGTGAAGGAGATGCTGACTCGGCCGGAGGCTCGCCTTGAACCAGACGCTCCGGAGGAAGCCAAACAACTATGGGCAGAGAAGAGTCGACTGTTCCTTTACAAAGGGAAGTTGTGCCGCAGAATGGTTAACTCCCGGACGCATGAATTACTCTGGCAAGTAGTGGTGCCACGAAGAGACGCAGCCATGGTGATGGAGGCATACCACGACGGAGCTGGACACTTTGGGTGGAAAAAGCTGGAGTTCCTGCTGCGCGAGCGGTTCCACTGGGTAGGCATGAGGGGAACCATCGAGAAGTGGTGCAGAGATTGTGGCCCGTGCAACCTGAGAAGGAAGGACCGAGCCAGCCAGAAGACTCCCCTGCAGTCCATCGTCACCCGGCAACCGTTGGAACTGGTAGCCTTGGATCATGTAAAACTGACCCCAAGCAGAAGTGGCTACGTCTACGCGTTAACCATCGTGGATCATTACTCCCGGTTCTTGGTTGTCGTCCCCGTCAAGGACTTAACGGCTCAAACAGCAGCTAGAGCCTTCCAGCAGCACTTCTGCCGTCCACACGGGTACCCGGACCAAGTGCTGACGGACCAGGGACCTGCCTTTGAAGCGGAGGTCTTTCAGGAATTCTGCAATCTGTATGGCTGCCGGAAGATAAGGACGACACCCTACCATCCGCAGACTAATGGACTTTGTGAAAAAATGAACCAGGTGGTAATGGATCTTCTAAAAACGTTGCCCCTGGAAGAACGCAGTCTGTGGCCTGAAAAGTTGCCCGATCTGGTGGACCTATACAACCACATCCCGGTAGGTTCCACCAACTGTACCCCGGCTTACCTAATGAGGGCAAGACCTGGTAAGTTACCTGTTGACCTGGAAATGGGAGTCCTGACCCCCGAGGACACTTCACCAGAAACAGACTGGGACACAGAGAGGCAGCAGCAGTACCGGAGAGTACAGGAGAGCGTGGAGCGAAGTCTCTGTCAGGCTAGGGAAAGACAAGAGAAAACTTACAACCAGTATGCTCCCGCTGTTCCCCTGGTACCCGGAGAGCAGGTCTTGAAGAGGAAGAGACGGCTCCACAAGTTGGACGACCAGTGGGAGAAGGACCCGTACACCGTACTGCCCTCAAGCCACGAGAACCCGAAGGTCTGTACCATCAGTAAAGACGGAGGGGAAACCACAGCCATTGTATCCCGGGACCACCTGAAGAAGTGTCCCGAACAACTGAGGAACCCTGAAGAGGAACAAGAAGACCATCGACCCGTGGAAGAAAGGGAAGATATGGTTAGTACCGTGCTCGGGGACTTCCCTCAGTCTTGGACTCAAGTCAATGGTGCAGTTGTGGTACCCGTACTCACCTTCCTCCAACCATCATCCCAAGAACCTACGGAGCAACGGGTAGAGCTGGAAGAACAGCCGGTCCAGGAGGCAGAAGACTCCACACAAGCAGAACAGGAGAATCAACCCTCTGCTTATAGTGAGCCTGCCGTACCCCTAGTGAGACAAAGAGCCGGTAGACAGCTGCCCAGTTTACCCTTGACAGCTCCTACACCCTGTAGTTCAGGGCCAGACAGTCAGCTCCGTAGGTCCACTCGGGCCACTAGAGGCCAGTTACCCGCACGCTGGAGAATTTAAAGTGTATAAATTGTTTTATTTATGTTTTTCTGTGTCTTGTTGCTTGTGTATAATTTTGTGTTTCTAGTTATTTTTAGGAATCCTTGGTGGATTTACCGGGAATCCTTGTACATAGTTGGAGCGTAACCCAGGATGGACTAAAGACTGTTAAGGACTCGGGGCAGGACAGGCCCCTACCTGGTTACGTCTCCCTGTTTCGGTGAAATGGACACCTTGCTTTTCAAAACTGCACCCGGTTGCGGACACGCCGTAACCATCTTATGTGTTTTTCTTATTGTATTGTTATTGTTATACCTTGTTATGTTTTTCTAAAAAAATATGTTTAGTCCCGGAGTACTAAATTTCACTAGGGGGGAATGTGACACCCCAGGGGTCTGGTTGCCACAGTGATAGAGATATTATGTCTGAGAGCAGGTGGGAGGTCCTTTGGTCAGGGATCCTGTGCATGCCACACCTCCTGCCCAGTCTTGGGAGGGGAAGAACTTCCCCTGTATAAACCCGGGGCTGAGGCAGGGTGAGTCAGACAAGTGGAGTAGAGACAAGAAGCAGCATAGGAAACAGCAGAGTTACAAGGAGTCAGGGGCTGGCAGCTGCAGAGCTTGCCCTGACTAAGAAGACTTCTTTCCGGACCCGGAGTCCGAGGCTGTGGGGACTAACTCCTACCCAGCAGCAGAATCCGTCAGGCAGGGGATTTCAGGTCCTCTGGCCCAGAAGCCCGAAGGCACGGTCACACGCGTGGGACCAGCACCGCCATCGTGGAGCGGAAGCCATTAGAAGGCCCCGAGTCACCGGCCATACGGGTGAGCACCACACGGTACACTCAGGGACGTGGGCTACTTACATCAGCTTCTAGCAAGGTAGCCAGAAGAGTACAGTCAGTTTGGGAGGCCTACAACTACGCCTGGCCAGGGGAGATCCCATCTGCTCAAGGACTGACCAGGCCCCGTTCGCTAGCAAGTACTCCGGGAGGGTCTATCGTTGTTACCAGTAAAGACCCTGAACTACACCGTACCGTCTCTGAGTGGTTCCTGCTACCCCCATCATCCACGTCGGCTGCCCTGAGACCATACCCCTCCCGTTGGGGGTTATACTATCACGCTGCATAATCCTACCATCGGCCTCAGCGGTCTGCCCCGCAGCAGCAGCTCCCTGGCTGCACTCAACGGGTGGCGTAGTCATCAACTATTTACTACTAGTAGACTGCCGTCCAGTTTGACTCCCTGGGCACGGACCGGGTCACCGCCACGAGACTACAACCCTCCACGGATCCGGCTCCGGGTAAGCTCCCGCGTGCGCACCGCAGCGCGACACAGGCCCAGGTGCGCGTCAGTCACACTATAGAAATCCATGAAAACGGCATGGATTTATATAGTGTGACCCCAACGACTGGTTAAAAATAAAAAAATCTACTGTATAATTGTCTTATCCCGTCTGTCTGTCTGTCTGTTTGTCCGTCTATCCTGGAAATCCCGCGTCGCTCATTGGTCCGGCAGCGGCCAATCAGCGCCGCGGGATTTCTGAAAAAAGATGGCGGCCATTAGCGGCTCATCTGCGGGACGGAGCTCAGCGGCGATGCAGCCGGGAGATGAGCGCCGCGAGGCGCTCATCTCCCGGCCGGTACCAGCAGAAGGACATCGACCGCCGGACCCATCTGCGGGACGGAGATGCAGCCGGGAGCCAAGATCGTGTAGCCAAGATCGGTGATTGGTCGCGGCCGATATTTAAATTTGGCGCCCAAATCGGTGATTGGTCGCGGGCAGCGTCCGCGACCAATCAGTACAGTAGTGTTTAACTTTTGCGGCAAGATCAGTGATTGGTCGCGGGCCAAGACCGCGACCAATCACCGATTTGTGCGGCACATTTAAATAGCGGCCGCGACCAATTGGATGTCAGCGCCGCTCCCCGGTCCTCCCTTCACACCCTAGCCGCATGGATGTCAGCGCCGCTCCCCGGTCCTACCTTCACACCCTAGCCGCATGGATGTCAGCGCCGCTCCCCGGTCCTCCCTTCACACCCTAGCCGCTGATGTCCCCACAGTATCTGCATGGTGTTACAAAGGTCCGGACATTTGTGTTAAAAATCGCTGATTGGTCGCCGACGCTATTTAAATGTGGCGCCAAAATCGGTGATTGGTCGCGCCCAGCGTCGGCGACCAATCAGCGATTTTTAACACAATTGTCCGGACCTTTGTAACACCATGCGGATACTGTGGGGACATCAGCGGCTAGGGTGTCAAGGGAGGACCGGGGAGCGGCGCTGCGGGTCCGGATGCTTCTGCTGCGAGCAGTCGCTCATCTCCCGGCTTCTCGCAGCGGAAGTAGCCGCACAGGCAGCGGCGCTCCCCGGTCCTCACTAATACGATTCCGCTCCCCGGTCCTCACCAATACGATTCACTAATTGGTCTCGCTCTCCACACGCGACCAATCAGTGATCTTGGCGCTAAAGTTAAACAACGCTCTGCTGATTGGTCGCGGCCGCTGCCCGTGACCAATCACCGATTTGGGCGCCACATTTAAATAGCGGCCGCGACCAATCACCGATCTTGCCGCCACATTTAAACACTGCTGTGCTGATTGGTCGCGGACGCCAGACGCGACCAATCAGCGATTTTGGCGCCAAATTTAAACCCGCTCCGCTAGTTGGTCGCGGATGCCGGCCGCGACTAATCAGCATTACTGGCGCCAAATTTAAACACCGCTCTGCTGATTGATCGCGGTCGCTGGCCGAGATCAATCAGCAGTATTGGCGCCAAATTTAAACACCGCTCTGCTGATTAGTCGCGGTCGCCGTCCGCGACCAATCAGCAATATTGGCGCAAAATTTAAACACCGCTCTGCTGATTGGTCGCGGTCGCCGTCCGCGACCAATCAGCAGTATTGGCGCCAAATTTAAACCCCGCTATGATGATTGGTCGCGGTTGCCGGCCGCGACCAATCAGCAGTATTGGCGCCAAATTTAAACACCGCTCTGCTGATTGGTCGCGGGCGGCGATTGCGACCAATCAGCATTATTGGCGCCAAATTTAAACCCCGCTCTGCTGATTGGTCGAGACAGCCGGCCGCCACCAATCAGCAATTTTGGCGCCAAATTTAAACCCCGCTCTGCTGATTGGTCGCGGTTGCCGGCCGCGACTAATCAGTATTGTTGGCGCCAAATTGCCGGCCGCGACTAATCAGCATTATTGCCGCCAAATTTAAACACCGCTCTGCTGAATGGTCGTGGCCGTGACCAGTCACCACTATTGGCGCCAAATTTAAACACCGCTTTGCTGATTGGTCGCGACCGGCGGCTGCAACCAATCAGCATTATTGGCGCAAAATTTAAACCCCGCTCTGCTGATTGGTCACGTTCGCTGGCCGCGACCAATCAGCATTATTGGCGCAAAATTTAAACCCCGCCCTGCTGATTAGTCGCGACTGCCGGCCGTGACCAATCAGCGATATAGCTGCTAAATTTCAACACCGCTTTGCTGATTGGTCGCGGTTGTTGGCCGCGACCAATCAGCGATTTTGGCGCCAAATTTAAACACCGCTCTGCTGATTGCACCCGGTCTGCCGCATACATATTCTAGAATACCCGATGCGTTAGAATCAGGCCACCATCTATAAATCTATACTTAACTTCCGATGGTCCCCGCAGTCTTGCTTCGCTCCGTCCTGGCTGCTGTCAGATCGCGGTACACTGAAGGACCTGCTGTCACATGACTATGACGTCAGCGCAGGTCCTTCAGTCCATCGCGAGCTGCCGGCATGGGAGGACGAGCGCAGCGGGGGCCGTCAGAAGGTAAATATAACATTTATTTTATATTTTATTCTTTTTTTTGACAGGTTCTATGGTACCCGGGTCCGGAGGAGAGTCTCCCATCCTCCACACGCGGGTACCATCCGCACATTGAACGCATGTATTCCGCATGTGCTTATCTAGTGAAGCGGAATCCATTTGTTCCAATGCAAGTCAATGGCGACGAAAAAGCAGCGCTTACGCGAAATAATTGGTAGTGCTGCGTTTTTTTCCGCAATGATAATCCGCAGTGGAAATTTCCGCAGCATGTGCACAGCACATGCGGACTATCATTGGGGAACATGGCAGACCTTCTAACATGCGTTTTTAAGCGTTTCTGCAGTGTTTTTGCCATGTCGAAACGCTTAAAAAACGCATTGTGGGCACACAGCCTTAGGCCATGTGCCCACGCAGCGTTTTTGTAGCATTTTTGCGGCATTTTTACGGCCGCGAAAACGTTTGTAGAACAGTCTGCCATGCAAAGCCATGTGAATTCGGATGTGCTGTGCACATGATGCGCTAATTTGCGCGCCGAATTCGCATTACTTTGCAAAACGCAGCATGACCATTTCTACTGCGATTACGCTGAAGCTTATTCGCGATGCGTGTGGTATCTGGGAGGAAGACGAGACTACAACTCCTCTTCATCCCGGCTACCACGCGGTGAAAAAAAGAAATAAAAAAGTTAAAAACAAACAAAACCTGTATATTCACCTCTCCGGCGGCCCCCGGTCTGCTCTCCGGTCTCCTCCGGTCTGCTGTCTGTACTGTCAGGACCTGCGCTGACGTCATTTAGTCAGGTGATGGTCGCATGACCGCTGACGTCGGCATCAGGTGATGGTCGCGTGACCATCAGCTGACTAAATGACGTCACCGCAGGTCCTGACCGTACACTGCGGGACGCTGAAGAGAGAAGATGCGGCCGGGAGCAGACCGGAGGAGACCGGAGAGCAGACCGGGGGCCGCCGGAGAGGTGAATATACCGTTGTTTTTTTTTATTTATTAACGTTTTCTTTTTTTTACTATAGATGCTGCATTTAAAGCATCTAAGTTGTTCACACATTATAGATCCATGTCGGTTGCATGGATTTATATTGTGTGATCAACTTGTCAAGCACTTTTCCAAGTGATGCTCAAAATTGCTTGGAAAAGTGCTTGAAAAAACGCATGTGAAAACGCTTCTCTCTGGCAAAAAAAACGCATGTAAATCTGCATCAAATCTGCTAGGTGTGCACACAGCCTTATAGCTGGTTTTGCTCTGAGCTGAGATGTCCGGGCTGAATAATGCTCTGGGAGCAGAACCCATCAGCAGAATCTGTCTGTTTCCTGCCTTGTAGCAGTGGATCCCGGCTATTTAGCTCACAGAGCATTGTCTACACAAGATACAATTGTATCCAATTTTCAGCTGGGAACAGGACTATGGACAAGTTTTGCAGCAACTGCATTTGTGATAGGAAATGTTGATCAATCTAGATTTTCTTCAGTGTTCTTATTCATTGCAGAAAATCTTAAAAAAGCCGAGGAATGTGGGCAACATGGTGGGTCAATGATTAACGCTGTGGGGCTGGGTTCATATAATAGCAAGGACAACATCTGCAAGGAGTTTGTATGTTCTCCCCGTGTTTGTGTGGGTTTCCTCCGGGTTCTCCGGTTTCCTCCCACACTCCAAAGACATACTGATAGGGAATTCATATTGTGAGCCCCAATGGGGACAGTGATGATAATGTCTGTAAGGTGCTACAAAATCTAACGGCGCTATATAAGAGAGTAAAATAAATATATAACTAAATAAAATGAATGTATTAAAAGGCTAAGATTGCAAAGAGCTTGTAAAAACAAGAAACTTTGCAATTTCCTTCTTATTCAAAATCTTCTCTGTTCTCAAGAAGGAAAAGATTTTTAATTCTGCAGTGTACAGCTCATTGCTATGGTTACTGACCACCTGAGAAGTGGCCGGTCTCCTTGGCAAGAAGCGCTCACTTGCAGACTGGTGGACTTCAGTGCCCCTGTGCCTGTCCCATTCTGCAGAGGCAAAGCCGCCTCTGCCCGCAGAATGCAAGAGGGCACAATTCAGACAAGCGGCTCAGCCAAGCCACCGGCCAGAACTGTAAATCTTCAGCTTCTGATGAGAGGAACACAAGACCACCCCTTTAATAAAGGAGTAGAGCAGAACTCATACAGTGATTAGTGGGGGTCTGACACCTGAAATCCCCAGACATCAGCTACTTCTGCAAGATGATGTACACAGTGTTAAGAGCTGGAATAGCACAGCTCCGCACACTGTGCAATGGCTGGTTTCAGGTACTACAGCTCAGATCACAATCATTTCAATAGGAGCTGCAGTACCAAGATCGGCCACTACACAGTGTACAGCGCTGTGCTGTTTGGGCTCTACGCTGAGTATTTCCAGCTGCTGTCTTATTGGTGAGGGGGCCGTGTGTTGGAACCTCACTGATCTGATATTGATGACCAGGGTCGGACTGCGGTGTCTGGGGCCCACAGGGGAAATTAACTCTAGGGGCCCACCTACAGCAAGATGCAAATATCTGTTATCCGCTCTCGCTGTTATAGTGGAGCATTGACTGGCGGCTCCTGCACATCTACTGGGCGACACTCTAACTGGGATGGACATGTTTGCATTAAAGGGCTTCTTTGGTTAAAACTAGTGTTGAGCGAGTATGTTCTGTTAACCCTTTCGGCGAGTATGCTCGGGCCGAGCTCCGAGTATTTATAGCTGCTCGGTGATATGGTTGAATCGCTCCCGTGTGCATGATTTGCGACTGTTTGACGGTTTTAATACATGTGAGGAATGTGTAAGAAATAGACATTCCTCACATGTATTAACCCCTTAAGCCGCGGAGCATTTTCCGTTTTTGCATTTTCGCTTTTTGCTCCACTTGTTCCCAGAGCCATAGCGTTTTTATTTTTTGGTCAATATGGCCATGTTAGGGCTTATTTTTTGCGGGACGAGTTGTACTTTTCAACGCCATTACTAGTTTTACCATGCCGTGTACGGGAAAACGGGAAAAAAATTCCAAGCGCCGTGAAATTGCAAAAAAAGTGCAATACCACTGAGGTTTTTTTTAATTTTTTTTTACCACGTTCACTGAATGCTAAAACTGACCTGCCATTATTATTCTCCAGGTCATTAAGAGTTCAAAGACACCAAACATGTATAGGTTCTTTTTTATTTAAGTGATGAAAAAAAAATCCAAAGTTTGGTAAAAAAAAAAAAAAAAAAAAAAAAAATGGTGCCATTTTCCGAGACCCGTAGCGTCTCCATTTTTCGGGATCTGGGGCAGGGTGAGGGCTTATTTTTTGTGAACCGAGCTGAAGTTTTTATAGATGCTATTTTGGGGTAGATCCGATGTTTTGATCGTCCGTTATTGCATTTTATTGCAATTTTACGGTGACCAAAAAACGTAATTCTGGCGTTTAGAATTTTTTTCTCATTACGCCATTTACCGATCGCATTAATTCTATTTTTATATTGATAGATCAGGCGATTCTGAACGCGGCAATACCAAATATGTGTATGTGGGGTTTATTTTATGATTTTATTTTGAATGGGGCGAAAGGGGGGTGATTTAAACTTTTAAATTTTTTTATTTTTTTTCATATTTTTTAAAACTTTTTTTTTCACTTTTTGCTTGCTTCTGTACTCTACATAGGAGACTTGAAGCAGCAACTGTCCGATCACCTCTGCTACATACAGGGAACCAGCAGATCCCCTGTATGCAGCAGAAATGGTCCTGTCCTATGAGCACCGACCACTAGATGGCGCTCATAGCAATTCCACCCGCGCCTGTTGCGGGCACATGTCAGCTGTAAGAATCAGCTGACATGTGCTTGGTTCAGTGCGGGCTCAGCGCCGGAGCCCTCACTGAACCGGAGGATAACGACATGCGCGTACTAATACGTGACATGTCGTTAAGGGGTTAAAGCTGTCAAACAGTTGCAAATCATGCACACGGGAGCGATTCAACCATATCACCGAGCAGCTGTAAATACTCGGAGCTCGGGCCGAGCATACTCGGACAGAACATACTCGCTCAACACTAGTTAAAACAAGTTATCACCGATCCATGGGCTCTACAGGATAGGTGATCACTTATTGAGCATTTGGGTCCGAACATTGGAAAACGCACCTATCGGAAGAATGGGGAAGTTTTATCCCTGACAGAACACTTATCCCTATTTTAAAATGCTGCGGCAGGTGGGACATCTGACCGCAGCTCTATTCATTCTCTTAGAGACTTGCAAAAAAGAGCAGCGCTCACAGCCACTGAGAGAATGAATGGATCAGTGGTCGCATCTCACATGCCGCTCCAGTCTAATGGGGAGAAAAGCTCCACATTCTGCCGGTGTGTGCAAGCAGTCAGACCCCCACCAATCAATATTATCAATGATCCTGTGGAGAGGTGATTACTTGTTTTCACCGGAGAACCCCTGTAAGTGCATCTCTGCCGCTCTGGTCCAAGTATTTAATCGCTAAGGCCACGGCCCTACTATCAGTATTCGGTCAGTATCCAGTCAGTATTTTTTCTCAGGAGTGGGAGCCAAAACAGGTGATGAACAATCAGAGAAAAGGTATAATAGAAACAAGTCACCAATTCTGCATTTATCAACCATTCCTGGTTTCGGCAGCCACTCCTGAGAAAAATACTGACCAAATACTGATGGTGGGGCTGTGGCCTAATGGAAAAAAATCTTTTCCTAGTTAAGATCAGCGAGAACAAAATGACCGCCATACACAGCACAGTCCACTATATCAACACCAATAATACCACATACAAAAGGGACAAATATCGCCACACCTTGACTAGATCACATATTACCACTACATAGTGACTGAATAATACCACATACAAGGAACAAATATGGCCAAACTATGACCAGACCATATATTACCACCCCAAGGTGACCAAATACTACAGTACTGATCATGAATACAAAACCACAATACTAACAACACTGTTATTACCACCAGCGACATTATACACAGGAGCTCTGTATATAGTGTCAGTGTACAGGTAACACAGTGATCACCAGTGACATTATAGACAGGAGCTCTGTATATAGTGTATAGGTAATACAGTGATCACCAGTGACATACACAGGAGCTCTGTATATACTATATACACACGTGGTCAAAATTGTTGGTACCCCTCGTTTAATGAAAGAAAAACCCACAATGGTCACAGAAAAAACTTGAATCTGACAAAAGTAATAATAAATTAAAAATCGATGAAAATGAACAAATGAAAGACAGACATTGCTTTTCAACCCTGCTTCCACAGAATTTAAAAAAAATTAAACTCTTGAAATAGGCCTGGACAGAAATGATGGTACCCCTGAAAATAATGTGACAAAAGGGACATGTTAAATCAAGTTGTGTCCACTAATTAGCATCACAGGTGTCTACAATCTTGTAATCAGTCAGTGGGCCTGTATATAGGGCTACAGATACTCACTGTGCTGTTTGGTGACATGGTGTGTACCACACTCAACATGGACCAAAGGAAGCAAAGGAAAGAGTTGTCTCAGGAGATTAGAAAGAAAATTATAGACAAGCATGTTAAAGGTAAAGGTTATAAGACCATCTCCAAGCAGCTTGATGTTCCTGTAACTACAGTTGCACATATTATTCAGAAATTTAAGATCCATGGGACTGTAGCCAACCTCCCTGGACGTGGCCGCAGGAGGAAAATTGATAACAAATCAAAGAGACGAATAATATGAATGGTAACAAAAGAGCCCAGGAAAACTTCTAAAGAGATTAAAGGTGAACTTCAAGCTCAAGGAACATCAGTGTCAGATCGCACCATCCGTCGTTGTTTGATCTAAAGTGGACTTCATGGGAGACGACCAAGGAGTACACCATTGTTGAAAAAAAATCATAAAAAAGCCAGACTGGAATTTGCCAAACTACATGTTCACAAGTCACAAAGCTTTTAGGAGAATGCCCTATGGACAGATGAGACAAAAATGGAAGTTTTTGGCAAGGCACATCAGATCTATGTTCACAGATGGAAAAATGAAGCATATCAAGATAAGAACACTGTCCCTACTGTGAAACATGGAGGAGTCTCTTTTATGTTTTGGGGCTGGTCTGCCGCATCTGGCACAGGGTGTCTTGAATCTGTGCAGGGTACAATGAAATCTCAAGACTATCAAGGGATTCTAGAGAGAAATGTGCTGCTCAGTGTCAGAAAGCGTGGTCTCAGTCGCAGGTCATGGGTCTTGCAACAGTATTATGACCCAAAACACACAGCTAAAAACACCCAACAATGGCTAAGAGGAAAACATTGGACTATTCTGAAGTGACCTTCTATGAGCCCTGACCTAAATCCTATTGAGCATCTTTGGAAAGAGCTGAAACATGACGTCTGGAAAAGGCAACCTTCAACCATGAGACAACTGGAGCAGTTTGCTCATGAGGAGTGACCAAAATACCTGTGGAGAGGTGCAGAAGTCTCATTGACAGTTACAGGAGTCGTTTGATTGCAGTGATTGCCTCAAAAGGTTGTTCAGCAAAATATAAAGTTAAGAAGAACCATCATTTCTGTCCAGGCCTGTTTCATCAGTTTATTTTATTTTTTTTATTCTGTGGAAGCAGAAAAGCAATGTCTGACTTTCATTTGTTCATTTTCATAGATTTTTAATTTATTATTACTTTTGTCAGATTCAAGTTATTTCTGTGACCATTGTGGGTTTTTCTTTCATTAAACGAGGGGTACCAACAGTTTTGACCACGTGTGTAGTGTAAGTGTACATGTGTGTCACCCTGGCCTGGATGCCACAAGTGTAATTAAAGCTGTGTCTGAGAGCAGGGGGGAGGTTCTCTAGTCAGGGGAACATTAGCATGCAATGCCTCCTGTCTCAGGCCAGTAGGGGGAGCAGGCTGCCCCTATAAAAGCTGGTGCTGAGGGCAGGGTTAGAGAGAACCCAGATGACCTGTCTCAGGACTGAGACGTGTCTCAGCAGAGCAGGGACAGACAGTTGCACTGCACCTAAGAGGAAGTGTGGCAGGAGGAGAGCCACAAGCCAGAGACAAGAGGCGAAGAGAGCCTGTCTTGGCAGATAACAGACTTAATCTACCAGAGTTTGGTGTCTGAGGCTGGAAGGATTCCACATCCCCCAGCAGAGAACCAGTCCGCAAGGGACTGTATATTCCTTGGCCTAAGAAGCCTGGAAAAAGACTTTTGTAACTTACCTGTGGCAAAGTTTCCCGCCGTCCGGAGTCGTTTCCCGCCATCCGGAGCCGATTCCCGCCATCGGACGCCATCTTGGACCGTTTCCCGCCGTCTTCTGCCGCCTTCCCACCATCCGCAGCTGCTTCCCGCCATCGGACGCCATCTTCAGGACGCCGCGCGGGAAGAAGATGGGCGTGGACGTCAAAACCGCGCGAGATCCGAAGCTCCGCCCCACGCACCGACGCTGCGCAAGGTCCTGGAAGGGAGAGAGAGCGACGCTGACGTCATCAGGACGCGACGCCAGGTCCTCGTCCATAGCAGCAGCAGCGGAGCCGCGGCCTACAGAAGAGGATCGTCGGAAGGTAGGCCACGCGTAACTAGGGGGGGGAGGAAGATGACGGACACAGAGGCGCCCACTACCACCAACGCAGCTGCAGCAGCGGTGATGCCCTTTTCCTTGCCCTACATCCCTGGAGCGGCCTGGCTGCCCAAATACTCAGGGGAGCCCCATGCCCTAACTGACTTCAAGGAAAGGCTATACAGTTTGTTCCACGTTTACCCCCTGACAGAGGAACAGAAGGTCAGCATATTAACAGGGCAGTTAACTGGCGCAGCCCAGCGGGAGGTAAAATCATGGTCCACTGAGGAGAAAAGGACTGTGAAGGGTATTCTGGCCCGGCTGCGGGGTACCTTTGACACACGTACCTCCGCTGAGATTAAAATGAGGTTCTATGGATGTAAGCAGCGGGCACAGGACAGCATCAGAGACTATGCCCTAAATCTGCAGGAAGCCTTGAGGGCTATTCAACAAACTGACCCTGGCAGTGTGCAGGAAACGGATAAGCTGCTAACAGAACAATTCATAGAAGGTCTGCTGTCTAGCGCCCACATGGCCCAACTGCGCCTCATGTTCTTTCAGAACCCCGACCTGACCTTTGCCCAATTTAAGGACAGGGCCATAAGGGTGCTCCGTGAATCTGCAACCAGTAGCGCTATAAACCCCCGGCGCCCTGCTATCACTTACCACCAGGAGGCGGCGCCCTCCTCTATGGACTCCGTGGAGGCTGATGCACAGGCCCTGAACCAAGCCCCGTCGAAAGATCTGCACCACCAAGTCCAGGAGCTGACCAGGAGCGTCGCGGCGTTGACCAGGACCGTCCAGGCGTTGCAAGTGGACCCGTCAAGACCCATCAAGCTGGCTTCAAGTCCCATGGCGTCGACAGAGGAGGATCCCGTCGTTCCGAGGGAGGCCCACAGACCGCTACGCAGAGGATGGACAGCCCATTTGCCGTCGATGCAACCAGCCCGGACACATTTCCAGGTACTGTAATTTAAACGGGTCCAACCTGGGGCAGAGGGCCAACCCCCAGGCATAAGATCACCAGGCCCTTACAATTGGCGTAATAAGTACGTTGGGGGGCGCCCGGTTTTACCCGTGGTGCTGGACGCTATCCTCATGAGCGCCTTGCTGGATACTGGGTCACAAGTAACCATCCAGCTCCCCCCTTGTGGGGGCCCATCCCATTCTGCATCCACTCATATACACACAGACACACACACAGACACCTCTTACCTTCCTGCTCTCCCGTGCGGTGTCCTCCTTCTCCGGCGGCTGAGTTGCGCGCCTCCTTCACTGCAGGCGCATGACGATGACGTCATACGCCGGCCGGGGAAGGGAGACGCGCAGCTTCAGCTGCTTCACTGGGACGTGTGTCGCGGCGGTTCAGGTAATGAACGCCGCGTGAGCGCGTCCCTGCATACACTGTGCCTGCGCTTTTAAAGGGCCCGTGCCCCTTAAAACCGCAGGTTTTTTTATTTTTTCATTCTCTTCTCCCCCTCTCCTCTGCAGAAGGGTACCCCGCCAGCCCAGTCCCTCCCTGTTGATGACTTATCCTAAAATCGGTCATTAATATATAAGTCCTGGACAGTCCCGTTAAGCTTGTTTTACCTAGTTATAAAAGCCCTTTAAGTCCTCATTATAAGGTAAGGTATGAATGGATCTAATTAAATTCTCCAAAGAGAACTATTTATACATTTTAGTCACTGTGAGCTTTCTACAAGATATTGCGGGCAGTATATAGCGAATATACGGACACAGAGCCATTCGCCGGCTCAGATTGCCAATAAGCACCTTGTAAATATGAGACCTTGACATCATAGGTTACTTGGCTTAATATGAAATTGTCCCTCATGTGTACCGCATTGTGGGCAGGGACTATATGTACATCACTGCAGAATATGTTGGCAATAAAAAGTCAACAGAAATGAATATCATGCAGATCCTCACCAGGACTCCAGCAGTGTCACCATCCTGCCACCATACAGCTATAGAAGGACAATAAACCTGCAGGGTTCTCCCCTCAGTTATTTTTTCCTTTAATTTTATTATCTGTTTCTTACTCACAGTGAAAGAACAGTCATCAGATATTTTATTGTTCACTTTTTATTTTACAGTCTCAGCTCTGAAGAATAGAACGTCTTATGAATAAATGACAGCTCACTTATTACAGTGGTGGCCAAAAGTATTGGCACCCCTGCAATTCTGACAGATAATACTCAGTTTCTTCCTGAAAATGATTGCAATCACAAATTCTTTGGTATTATTATCTTCATTTAATTTGCTTGCAAGGAAAAAATACAAAAGAGAATGAAGCAAAAATCAAAACCTTGATCATTTCACACAAAACTCCAAAAATGGGCCAGACAAAAGTATTGGCACCCTCAGCCTAATACTTGGTTGCACAACCTTTAGCCAAAATAACTGCGAACAACCGCTTCCGGTAACCATCAATGAGTTTCTTACAATGCTCTGCTGGAATCGTAGACCATTCTTCTTTGGCAAACTGCTCCAGGTCCCTGATATTTGAAGGGTGCCTTCTCCAAACTGCCATTTTGTGATCTCTCCACAGGTGTTCTATGGGATTCAGGTCTGGACTCATTGCTGGCCACCTTAGAAGTCTCCAGTGCTTTCTCTAAAACCATTTTATAGTGCTTTTGGAAGTGTGTTTTGGGTCATTGTCCTGCTGGAAGACCCATGACCTCTAAGGGCGACCCAGCTTTCTCACACTGGGCCCTACATTATGCTGCAAAATTTGTTGGTAGTCTTCAGACTTCATAATGCCATGCACACGGTCAAGCAGTCCAGTGCCAGAGGCAGCAAAGCAACCCCAAAACATCAGGGAACCTCCGCCATGTTTGACTGTAGGGACCATGTTCTTTTCTTTGAATGCCTCTTTTTTTTTCCTGTACACTCTATGTTGATGGTTTTTCCCAAAAAGCTCGACTTTTATCTCATCTGACCAGAGAACATTCTTCCAAAACATAGTAACATAGTTTGTAAACATAGTTAGTAAAAGCCGAATAAAGACTTGCGTCCATCAAGTTCGACCTGTTAGTTCTGTAATTGCTAAAGTTGATCCAGAGGAAGGCAAAAACCCCAAATGATTTGGCCAATCTTCACCTGAGGAAAAATTCCCTCCTGACTCTGAAACCAGCAGTCAGAATAAATCCCTGTATCAACTTACTATTTTATTTTATTTTTAAGTATATGCTGAAATCTGCCTGGTATCTAGAAATGCATCCAGTCCCCGCTTGAACTGGTTTAGTGAATCTGACATTACCGTCTCCTCACTCAGTGAATTCCATATTCTCACTGCTCTTACCGTAAAGAACCCCTTCCTATGCTGGTGCTGAAACCTTTTCTCTTCCAGTCTTAGTGAATGCCCTCTTGTTACCGTAATATCCCTCCTTTTGAACAAATCCCTGGCAAGGTCTCTATACTGTCCCCTAACATATTTGTACACATTTATTATGTCCCCCCTCAACCTTCTCTTTTCCAGGCTGAATAGTCCTAGTTTTGCCAACCTCTCTGGGTATTGCAGTCCCTCCATTCCCTTTATTAATTTTGTTGCCCTCCTTTGTACCTTTTCAAGCTCATTTATATCCTTTCTATATATTGGGGCCCATAACTGAGCACAGTATTCCAAGTGTGGTCTGACCAGTGCTTTGTACAGTGGAAGAACAATGTTCTCATCCTTTGCAGCTATACCTCTTCTGATACATCCCATTACCCTGTTTGCCCTTACAGCAGCGGCCTGACTTTGGGCACTCCAATTTAGTTTGCCATCAATCAAGATGCCCAAGTCCTTCTCCATCTCTGAATTCCCCAATGATTTCCCATTCAGTGAGTACTGGTGACTTCCATTTTTCCTTCCCATATGTATGACCTTACATTTCTCCTCGTTAAACCTCATTTGCCATTTAATGCTCCACCTACCCAGCTTATCCAAATCCCTCTGTAGGTCTTCACTATCCTCTTTTGTATTAATTGTTTTACATAACTTTGTGTCATCTGCAAATATTGATATTTTACTATTTATCCCGTTGACTATGTCGTTAATAAAGATATTAAATAACATTGGGCCTAGTACAGACCCCTGTGGTACCCCACTAGTGACGCTTACCCAATCTGAGTATATTCCATTTATAACCACCCTCTCCCTTCTATCCTTTAGCCAGTTAGCTACCCACTTGCAGACATTTTCCCCCAGCCCCATCATTCTCATTTTGTATACCAACCTATTATGTGGCACGCTATCGAAAGCTTTTGAGAAGTCGAGATACACGACATCCACTGGTTCCCCCTGATCTACTCGAGAGCTAACCTCCTCGTAGAAGTCAATCAGGTTTGTTTGGCAGGAGCGATTCCTCATGAATCCATGTTGGTTCGGGATTAAAAGATTATTAGCATCAAGATGCTCCATAATTGCCTCTTTAATGAAGCTTTCAAAAATTTTGCCCACAACGGACGTCAGACTCACCGGCCGATAGTTTCCGGCGTCACTTTTCGCTCCCTTTTTGAATATTGGCACTACATTCGCCTGTCGCCAATCAAGTGGCACAGACCCAGTCTCAACAGAGTCCTTAAATATAAGATATAACGGTCTGTCTATCACATTACTTAGTTCCCTTAGTACCCGTGGGTGTATGCCATCAGGTTCTGGTGATTTGTTTATTTTAATGTTACTGAGGCGTTTCTGTACCCCAGCTTGGGTTAGATTTGTCATACTTAGTGGAGGATTAAGTTTGTCACTTCTCATTTCTCCTGTTAGTTCGATTTCCTTTGTGAAAGTTGTCGAAAAAAAATTATTTAATAGATTAGCTTTATCCTCATCTTTCTCTATGATTTTGCCTTCCTCACTTTTTATCGGTCCAATATTATCCGATTTAATCCTTTTACTATTTATATACGTAAAGAACAGTTTGGGATTTGATCTACTTTCCCTAGCAATACGTCTCTCTGTTTCCTCCTTCGCTATTTTTATTTGTTTTTTGCAGGTTCTCGTTTTTTCCTTGTAACACATTAGTGCCTCCTTACTGTTTTCCTGTTTTAATCTCTTGAATGCCTCTTTTTTGCTATTTAACGCCCCTTTTACGTTCTTGTTCAACCATATTGGTTTCCTCTTATTTCTGGCCCTTTTATTCCCATACGGTATATACCTCTCGCACTGAGTATTCAGAATTCTTTTGAAGGTTTCCCATTTACTATTCGTATTCCTTTGATTAAGAACTTTGTCCCAGTCAATAAGTTGAAGGCTTTCTTTCAGCTGATCAAACTTCGCCCTCCTAAAGTTTAATGTTTTTGTTGTTCCCTTATTGATAACCCTACTGAAGGGCATTTTGAAGTCGATAATATTATGGTCGCTATTACCTAGGTGCCCCCCTATCTGTACCTCAGTTATTCTATCAGGCCTATTAGTCAATATTAAGTCTAACACGGCCTTCCCTCTCGTTGGTTCCTGCACTAGTTGGGAGAGATAATTATCCTTAATATTTGTCAAGAACCTTTTTCCTTTCTGAGATCTACAGGTTTCTGTTTCCCAGTCAATATCCGGGTAGTTGAAATCCCCCATTACAATCACTTCATTATGTTTTGCTACTTTGTCTATTTGTCCTAATAGCAGATTCTCATTCTCCTCTGTTATATTGGGTGGCTTATAGCAGACCCCCAGTAATATTTTATTATTATTTTTAGTTCCCTCTATCTCTACCCACATGGACTCGACCCCCTCTTCTCCCTCTCCTATATCTTCCCTTAGTCTGGGTTTTAGACATGACTTTACATATAAGCAGACTCCTCCGCCTTTCCCCTGTTTCCGGTCCCTTCTAAATAAACTATAATCTAATAAATTTACCGCCCAGTCGTAGCTATCGTCTAGCCAAGTCTCTGTTATACCTACGATGTCATACCTCTCCTCCCATATAAGCGCCCGCAGCTCATCCGCCTTATTGGTCAGGCTTCTTGCGTTGGTCAGCATGCAAGATAAAACTTTGTGGTTATTTAGCATCCTATTCTTCTCTAACGATCTAACTGTACTATCCCCACCCCCCTCTCCACTTTCATTATATTCACTTCTCCCCTTCCCCCTTGCTTGCCTCACATCCCACCTATTTCCTTGGTTTCCCCCCCCGTCTCTAGTTTAAAAACTCCTCCAACCTATTAGCCATCTTCTTCCCCAGCACCGCTGCACCCTCCCCATTGAGGTGCAGCCCGTTCCTACGGTAGAGCCTGTAGCCGACCGCGAAGTCGGCCCAGTTCTCCATGAACCCAAACCCTTCTGCCTTGCACCAACTCTTTAGCCACTTATTCACCTCCCTAACCTCCTGTTGGCGCTCCTGTGTGGCTCGCGGGATTGGTAGTATTTCTGAGAAAACTACCTTGGAGGTCCTTGCCCTAAGCTTCCTACCTAGGTCCCTGAAATAATTTTTAAGGACCCTCCATCTACCACTCACTTTGTCATTGGTGCCGATGTGGACCATGACCGCTGGGTCTTCGCCAGCCCCACCCAGTAACCTGTCAACCCGATCCGCGATGTGCCGGACTCGAGCGCCAGGGAGGCAGCACACCGTTCGGCGATCCCGGTCTTTGTGACAGATTGCCCTGTCTGTCCCCCTAATAATAGAGTCACCCACTACCAGAACCTGTCTTGCCTGCCCTACACTTCCCCCCTCCCCCTCATTACTGGAGCATACACTCCACCGGCGGTCAGAGGATCTGTCGTGCTCCAATAATGCCGGTTCTGAACCAGCCTTCCTATACTTCTTCCCTCTATACCTCCTTACTGTTATCCAGCTCCCTGCCTGTTCAGCCTGCACTTCCCCTCTATGCTCCACCCCCAGTATTGACCCATTGAGTGTCTGCTCGGTGAGCAGCAAACTCCGTTCTATGTTGTCGATGCTCCTCAGTACCGCTATCTGAGCACTTAGATCCAGAATTTGGGCTTCCAAGTGCACGATATGCTCACATCTCTCGCAGCAGTATGGATCCTCGAGCGGGTGCTCACGGAATGCATACATTGCGCAAGATGTACACTGCACGGCTCCGTCCAACATGGACGTCATTCTAAATATGGGGATACAGTCAGTATATATATACAAGTACAAAACACAATTATTTATATATAGGTGTATGGACGGGGATCAATTAGGGATGTGCAAGTGTATCAATTAGATATCGGCTGGGGATCAGTTAAGTATGGACGGGGGATCAATTAAGTATCAAGTATGGACGGGGGAATCAGCTAAGTAGGTCAGGTGGATTAATTAAGTAAAAAGTAAAGTAAAGAAAGAATGAAATACAGTCAGCAATTCAGTCCTAAGTCCTCCCTTCCAAACTCCCTGAATCCAAAGTCACTGAAAAACAAGTCACACACTTACTTTCGTTCGCACTTACGCTCCGGACACACGCAGCTCGTTCACACTCGCAAACTAAGAGATTTAAAGTGGTTTTTTTTTTTTGTTTTTTTTTTCCTTTTCCAGCAATGTACCCTTCACCTCAATGCACTTCCAAAGGACTTGATGCCCAACCAGCTGCCCATTATAAACCCTTAATTATGACCCCTTCCCCTTAATTAACCCCTTGTGAGTAAATCTACACCTCAGGATTTTAGTGCAATGTAGTTAACCCTTAAATACACAGGTAGTAAACTAAGAAACTAAAACTGTAGTGAGAAAATAGATTTTTAATAGCCCACTAAATCTAAACAGGTAGAAAAGCACTCAGCAGATCACAATGCAGCACTCACCGCAATTCACACAGGTATTTTCTGCAGGATTCCCAATACCTCTTCACTGAAAAACAAGTCACACACTTACTTTCGTTCGCACTTACGCTCCGGACACACGCAGCTCGTTCACACTCGCAAACTAAGAGATTTAAAGTGTTTTTTTTTTTTTCCTTTTCCAGCAATGTACCCTTCACCTCAATGCACTTCCAAAGGACTTTATGCCCAACCAGCTGCCCCTTATAAACCCTTAATTATGACCCCTTCCCCTTAATTAACCCCTTGTGAGTAAATCTACACCTCAGGATTTTAGTGCAATGTAGTTAACCCTTAAATACACAGGTAGTAAACTAAGAAACTAAAACTGTAGTGAGAAAATAGATTTTAAAAAGCCCAATAAATCTAAACAGGTAGAAAAGCACTCAGCAGATCACAATGCAGCACTCACCGCAATTCACACAGGTATTTTCTGCAGGATTCCCAATACCTCTTCACGCAATTCACACAGGTATTTTCTGCAGGATTCCCAATACCTCTTCACGCAATTCACACAGGTATTTTCTGCAGGATTCCCAATACCTCTTCACCTTCACCTCAATGCACTTCCAGTTTTAGGCTTTATCAGGTAAGTTTTGGCAAACTCCAGCCTGGCTTTTTTATGTCTCGGGGTAAGAAGTGGGGTCTTCCTGGGTATCCTACCATACAGTCCCTTTTCATTCAGACGCCGACGGATAGTACGGGTTGACACTGTTGTAGCCTCGGACTGCAGGGCAGCTTGAACTTGTTTGGATGTTAGTCGAGGTTCTTTATCCACCATCCGCACAATCTTGCGTTGAAATCTCTCGTCAATTTTTCTTTTCCGTCCACATGTAGGGAGGTTAGCCACAGTGCCATGGGCTTTAAACTTCTTGATGACACTGCGCACGGAAGACACAGGAACATTCAGGTCTTTGGAGACGGACTTGTAGCCTTCAGATTGCTCATGCTTCCTCACAATTTGGTTTCACAAGTCCGCAAACAGTTCTTTGGTCTTCTTTCTTTTCTCCATGCTCAATGTGGTACACACAAGGACACAGGACAGAAGTTGAGTCAACTTTAATCCATGTTAACTGGCTGCAAGTGTGATTTAGTTATTGCCAACACCTGTTAGGTGCCACAGGTGCTCTTTCAGCTGCTCATAAAACCCGGCCCTGTAATCCGGACCCATTAAATTCCTCTCAGCACTATGTGTGCTGGAGCCTGCTTCTCCGGATCCTACATCACCGAAGCATGGCACTTCGAGGACACATACCTCCCGTCCACGATCTGTCCGGCAGCAACCTTACATACACCCCCCCTCTGTCCAAAGCCGTAGGGCTTGGCACCTTCTGTCACCATACAATTAACCCTTGACAAGGCAGCGGCATTCCCATGTTGTTTCCCAGGCCTATGCTCTACCCGGAAACTAAAATCTTGTAGAGCCAGGAACCACCTAGTCACTCTGGCATTGTTTCCCTTCTTTTCTCGCATCCACCTCAATGGGGCATGGTCTGACACTAACCTGAACCTTCTACCTAATAGGTAATACCTCAGAGTGTTTAACGCCCACTTAATGGCCAAACATTCTTTTTCTACAATGGAGTAGTCCTTCTCACAAGCGGAGAGCTTCAGACTGAGGTATTTTACAGGGTGTTCTTCTCCGTTAATCTCCTTGGACAAGACTGCTCCCAGCCCGACATCCGATGCATCCATCTGGACCACAAACTCCTTGGAGAAGCTGGGTGCCACCAAGACTGGTTGTTTACAGAGGACCAGTTTCAATTCCTGGCAGGTCGCTTCTGCTTCCGGGGACCACTTGGCCATAGCTGACTTCATCCCTTTCGGAAGATCCATCAGTGGGGCTGCTATCAGGGCAAAGTTAGGGACAAATCTTCGATAGTAGCCCACAATGCCTAGAAACGCCATGACCTGCTTCTTCGAGAGGGGCTGTGGCCAGTTCAAGATCGCCTCGACCTTATTTATTTGTGGTTTTATTTCCCCTCTACCAACCACGTACCCTAGGTACTTGGCTTCCTCCATCCCCATGGCACATTTCTTCGGGTTGATAGTAAAGCCCGCCTTCCTTAGGGCATCAAGTATGGCTTGAACTTTGTCCAGATGACTTTCCCAGTCCTGGCTAAATATGACGATGGCATCTAGGTAGGCCGCTGAATACTGTTTGTGGGGTGCTAAGATCCGGTCCATGGCTCTCTGGAAGGTGGCCGGAGCTCCCTTCAACCCAAACGGCATCCTGACGTATTGGCGTCGAGAAGGCTGTCTTCTCCTTAGCCTCTTTGGACAGGGGAATTTGCCAATATCCTTTGGTGAGGTCCAGAGTGGTGATGTACCGAGCGGGTCCTAGCCTTTCGATAAGCTCATCTACCCTAGGCATTGGGTAGGCGTCGAACTTTGAGACCTCGTTCAGCTTCCTATAGTCGTTGCAAAACCGCCATTCCCCATCTGGTTTCGGCACTAAGACTATAGGACTGGACCATCCACTTTTGGACTCTTCAATGACTCCCAGGTTTAGCATCCGCCTTACTTCTTTAGAGATCACCTCTCTGCGGGCTTCGGGGATCCGGTATGGTTTTAGATTGACGCGAACATGAGGCTCTGTGAGAACCTCATGCTCTATGACCTGAGTGAGTCCTGGCAACTCCGAAAACATGTCTTTATTTCGCTGTAACAACTCTTTGCACTGTTGCTTTTGGGCATGTGACAGTGACTCTGCCACCTTGACCTCTTTCACATCGGCCTCAGCCTCAGCCATTAAACAGGGAGCTTCCGCAGGCTCTCTATCTTGCCATGGCTTAATCAAGTTAACATGGTAAATTTGGTAGGGCTTCCTCTTCCCTGGTTGGTGGATCTTAAAGTTGACTTCCCCCACTTTCTCTACCACCTCATAGGGGCCCTGCCACTTGGCCATGAACTTGTCTCCACTGTGGGACTAGCACAAGCACTCGATCTCCTGGGTTGAACGATCTCACCCTGGCCGACCTATTATACACCCTGGACTGTGCCTCTTGTGCCTTAAGGAGGTGCTCCCTCACAATGGGCATCACATGGGCAATCCTCTCTTGCATCTGGGCAACGTGCTCCACCACTCTCCTATAGGGAGTGGTCTCAGCTTCCCAGGACTCTTTCTCCACCTCCAGGAGTCCTGAGGGTGTCGTCCATAGAGTGGTTCAAACGGGGAGAAACCTGTGGAAGCTTTGGGAACTTCCCTCATGGCGAACAACATATAGTCCCAGTCTCGGCCATCCTTTTCCACTGCTTTCCTCAACATTGCTTTCAAGGTTTTGTTAAACCTCTCTACCAGTCCGTCCGTCTGGGGAGAGTACATGGAGGTTCTCAGTTGTGCAATCTGCAGTGTCTTGCACAATTCCCTCATGACCTTCGACATAAATGGAGTTCCTTGGTCTGTTAGGATCTCGTTAGGCAACCCAGTTCTTGAAAACATGTGGTCTAACTCCCGGGCTATACACCTGGTGGAGGAGTTTCGTAGTGGTACGGCCTTCAGATACCATGTAGCATAATCTAATACCACCAGGATATACTGATGCACTTGGGCGGACTTGACCAGAGGCCCCACTAGATCCATTGCTATGCGTTCGAATGGAACCTCGATGACTGGTAGTGGCACTAGGGGACTGCGGAAGTGGGCCACTGGGGAGGTTATCTGGCATGTGGGGCAGGAACGACAATAACTCTATATTTCTCTATAGCAACCTGGCCAGTAGAATCTTTGGAGGATCCGTTCTTGAATCTTGTCTGCACCCAGGTGACCACCCAACACATGAGAATGAGCCATGTCTAACACCCTGCGTCTATAGGGCCCTGGCACCAGCAACTGTTCTATTACCTCACCCCTTGGCTTGGTTATTCTGTACAGCAAATCCCCATTCACAGCAAAATGAGGGAACCGAGTGTCAGCCCCCGGTTCCTGAGGCACCCCATTTAACACAGTAACATTTTCAAAGGCCCCTTTCAGAGTTAAATCCCTGAGTTGGGCAGTTCCAAAGTTTCCCTCGGACACCTAAAGCTCAGGGATATTGGACTCAGGGGATGCTACTTCAGCCTCATTGCCCACCAGCACACACATGGGAAACTCATCTACTATGTTCTGCGGGTAAGTTTCCTTAGGGGCGATCTGGCTGTCGTCCAAGCAACCAGGTGTCCCCGCTTTCCCCCACATTTCCCAGAATAATGCAAAGTAACGTCCAATTATTATGGGATGCAATAGGTCCTTAACGACCGCCACTTCATGAGATGTGGTGCCACAGTCTGTGTTTACATCCACCTGGGCCACAGGATAGTTCTTAGCGTCCCCATTGATACACCGGACACCCACCACCTTCCCAGAAACCAGCCGATGAGGGAGTGTGGCCCTTACCAGGGTCACCAAACTTCCTGAGACCAATAGTCCAGAGACTTGTGCCCCGTTAACTGACACTGAGCATGCCTGAGGGCCCTCGCCATGTTGACGAACCGCGCTGCAGGCGGGGTAGGCAAAATAAGAGCAACGCCGGCCCATGTTACAGTCCATTGGTTCAGAGGTTATGGGACACCGGGAGGCAATATGGCCAGGGGTATGACATCTCCAACACACTATATTATGGGGTGGGACCTTGGGCAGCAACTCAGACCCCTCCTGAACTCTAGGATGCCCCCCAGGTGTGGCGCTAGCTCCCTTCTTTTGGGTGTCCGCCACCTTTTGGGAACCCCAGTATTGAGAGGCTACGACCCCTTGTTTTCCCAACGGACTCTCAACCGCCTGGTATCTTTCCACCAACCCCACCAAGTCATCAGCATTATAGGGATCTCCCTGGGCAACCCAGGATTTTACCGACTTCGGGAGAGAGTGTATAAACCTGTCTATAACGACCTCTATCTCATATCATAGGACTATCTATCATCTATCTATTATCTATATGACGCGCCCCCTGGGCCATGGGGCACCCGGGACCGGACTTCAGGGCAATGCTGGGAGTAGTTGTGGCGACCTGGTCCCGTGGCTCAGGGTGGCCAGACCAATATTGTGGCAGTCTCTGTATCAGTATAATGCAATGTCCGACTACGCCACCCGTGGATTGCGGTCAATAAGAACCGCCGCTGCTGAGCAGACCTCTGAGGCTGATGTTGTGAGGGCAGCAGAGTGTAGTATAACTCCCCACGGGAGGAGTATAGCCTCAGGCTAGTGAGTGTGGATGATAGGAGTGATGGTACACGAGCGCAGCAGGAACGACTCAGAGGCTTTGCAGTGCAGTTCAGGGTCTTTACTGATGGTGATAAGGCAGACCCTCCCGGGAGTACTGGCTAGCATGAGAGGCCTGGTCAGTCTGTGAGCAAACTGGAGTTCCCCTGGCCAGGTGGAGTTGTAGGCCTCCCCGACTATCTGCACTCTTCCTGGCTACCTTGCTGTAAGCGAGTGGAAGTAGCCCACGTCCCTGAGTGTTCCGTGTGGTGCTCACCTGTATGGCTGGTGACTTGGGGCCTTCTGATAGCCCCCGCTCCTCGATTGCAGTGCTGGTCCCTTGCTCGTGACTGAGCCTCCGGGCTTCTATGGCCAGAGGACTTGAAATCCCCTGCCGGCGGGTTTCTGCTGCTGGGTATATATAAGTCCCCGCAACCTCGGACTCCTGTGTCCGGTTCTCAGAGTCTTCTGCCAGGACGAACTCCGCTTAGCTCAAGTCCCTGGTCTTCAGCTCCTGCTCCTACAGAGCTCCTCGCTGTTACTTTCCCTGTGTCTGGAACTAACTCCAGGCTCTGACTTCACTAACCCCGCCCCAGATCCAGTTTATATAGGGCAGGTTCCTCCCCTATCTGGTCTGGGACAGGAGGTGTTGCATGTGTAAGGGCTCCGAACCAGGAAACCTCCCACTTGCTCTCAGACATAATATTTCTATTACAGTGGTAACCAGACCCCTGGGGTGCCACATATCCATCTATCTATCTCATATCTATCTATCTATCAATCTCATATCTATCTATCTTCTCCACTTTTTATCTGGTCTCAGGTATGACTTTCATATTACCCACGACTGTTACTTGCCACAGGTGAGTTTTAACGAGCATCACATGCTTGAAGCAAAGTTGTTTTTCCACAATTTTGGAAAAGTGCCAACAATTTTGTCCGGCCCATTTTTGGAGTTTTGTGTGAAATTATGTCCAATTTGCCTTTTTTTCCCATTTTTTTGTGCTGTTTCAATACACACAAAGGAAATAAATATTATAACAAATGTATAACAAAACATGTGTAATTGTAATAATTTTCTGGGAGAAATACTTCACTTTCTGGAACAATCTCAAGGTTGCTAAACACTTCCGGCCATGACTGTGTGTATATATGGGCCCTCAATAAACCATCCCTCTCAACGAAAAGGCCACAGCAAGGGTCAGGAATCGGTGGCCTTCCCTCTCCGAATCTTAGGGAGAGACGGTTGTGCTTCCAGCATCCACCTAGGCTGCCACCCCAGTGGAACTAATAGCAGGGTAGCCAACTGTCCAGAAATTCTTGGACAGTCCATAAAAATAGGGCACTTTTTTCCCTGTCCGTAAAAAAAATGTGATGCGTCCATAATCTTTCTGAAGCTGGAGAGACTTGTTCAGATGGAGGGAGATGTAGGGGCATCATATTGTGTATAGGGAGATGTAGGGGCATCATATTGTGTATAGGTATCATATTGTGTATCTGCATGTGTGGGGACATCATACGGTGTATATGGAGCTGTGAGCACATCAATACTGTATTTAGGGAACAATGAGGGAATCATACTGTATACAAGGAGCTGTGGAAACATAATGCTGTGTAAAGGGTCTGTGGGGTCATCATCTAATATACAGTACAGACCAAAAGTTTGGACACACCTTCTCATTTAAAGATTTTTCTGTATTTTCATGACTATGAAAATTGTACATTCACACTGAAGGCATCAAAACTATGAATTAACACATGTGAAATTATATACTTAACACAAAAAGTGTGAAACAACTGAAAATATGTCTTATATTCTAGGTTCTTCAAAGTAGCCACCTTTTGCTTTGATGACTGCTTTGCACACTCTTGGCATTCTCTTGATGAGCTTCAAGAGGTAGTCACCGGAAATGGTTTTCACTTCACAGGTGTGCCCTGTCAGGTTTAATAAGTGGGAGTTCTTGCCTTATAAATGGGGTTCGGATCATCAGCTGTGTTGTGCAGAAGTCTGGTGGATACACAGCTGATAGTCCTACTAAATAGACTGTTAGAATTTGTATTATGGCAAGAAAAAAGCAGCTAAGTAAAGAAAAATGAGTGGCCATCATTACTTTAAGAAATGAAGGTCAGTCAATGCAAAAAATTGGTAAAACTTTGAAAGTGTCTCCAAGTGCAGATGCAAAAACCATCAAGCGCTGCAAGAAACTGGCTCACATGAGGACTGCCCCAGGAAAGGAAGACCAAGAGTCACCTCTGCTTCTGAGGATAAGTTTATCTGAGTCACCAGCCTCAGAAATCGCAGGTTAACAGCAGCTCAGATTAGAGACCAGGTCAATGCCACACAGAGTTCTAGCAGCAGACACATCTCTTCAACAACTGTTAAGAGGAGACTTTGTGCAGCAGGCCTTCATGGTAAAATAGCTGCTAGGAAACCACTGCTAAGGACAGGCAACAAGCAGAAGAGACTTATTTGGGCTAAAGAACACAAGGAATGGACATTAGACCAGTGGAAATCTGTGCTTTGGTCTGATGAGTCTAAATTTGAGATCTTTGGTTCCAACCACCGTGTCTTTGTGCGATGCAGAAAAGGTGAACGGATGGACTCTACATGTCTGGTTCCCACCGAGAAGCATGGAGGAGGAGGTGTGATGGTGTGGGGGTGCTTTGCTGGTGACACTGTTGGGGATTTATTCAAAATTGAAGGCATACTGAACCAGTATGGCTACAACAGCATCTTGCAGCGGCATGCTATTCCATCCGGTTTGCGTTTAGTTGGACCATCATTTATTTTTCAACAGGACAATGACCCCAAACACACCTCCAGGCTGTGTAAGGGCTATTTGACCAAGAAGGAGAATGATGGGGTGCTACGCCAGATGACCTGGCCTCCACAGTCACCAGACATGAACCCAATCGAGATGATTTGGGGTGAGCTGGACCGCAGAGTGAAGGCAAAAGGGCCAACAAGTGCTAAGCATCTCTGGGAACTCCTTCAAGATTGTTGGAAGACCATTTCCATTGACTACCTCTTGAAGCTCATCAAGAGAATGCCAAGAGTGTGCAAAGCAGTCATCAAAGCAAAAGGTGGCTACTTTGAAGAACCTAGAATATAAGACATATTTTCAGTTGTTTCACACTTTTTTGTTAAGTATATAATTCCACATGTGTTAATTCATAGTTTTGATGCCTTCAGTGTGAATGTACAATTTTCATAGTCATGAAAATACAGAAAAATCTTGAAATGAGAAGGTGTGTCCAAACTTTTGGTCTGTACTGTATATAATCGTCTAATCCGGTCTGTCTGTCTGTCCTTCTGTCCAGGAAATCCTGCGTCGCTGATTGGTCCAGCCGCGGCCAATCAGCGACGCGGGATTTCAGAAAAAGATGGCGGCCGTTAGCAGCTCATCTGCCGCACGGAGGTCAGCGGCGATGCAGCCGGGAGATGACCGGCGCTAGCCACTCATCTCCCGGCTGCTCGCAGCAGAAGTACCGCGACCGGCGGCGCTGCTGACCTCCATGCGGCTACCGTCGGGAGATCAATGGCTAGGGCCGCTGATCTCCCGACGGCAAGTGTGAAGCGAGGACCGGGGAGCGGCGCCGCCAGTCGGGATACTTCGGCTGTGAGCAGCCGGCCATCTCCCGGTTCCTCGCAGCGGAAGTACCCGCACAGGTAGCGTCGCTGCCCGGTCCTCAGTAATACGATTCGCTGATTGGTCAGAATCAGCGATATTGGCGCCGCGACCAATCAGCGATACTGGCGCCAAATTTAAACACCGCTCTGCTGATTGCGCCTGGTCGGCCGCATACAGAATCTAGAATACCCGATGCGTTAGAATCGGGACACCATCTAGTACTGTATATAAAGAGCTGTGGGAGCCATCACACTATATATAGAGACCTGTGAAAAGCTAATGTGTTGATCCAGAGGAAGTAAAAAAAACCCATGAGGCAGATGCTGCTTGCCCAAAATTAGGGGAAAAATTCCTTCCCGACTCCACATATGGCAATCAGACTAGTTGCTTGGATCAACGTCCCATAACAAAATCTAGTATGAATAACCTGTAATGTTATTCAAGAAAGTCACACAGGACCTCCTTGAACTTTTTTTTAGAGAATTAAGTATTACAAGGTCATGTGGTAGAGAGTTCCATACCTCACACAATAAAACATTGCCATCTAACTTCCTTTAGACAAAGCGAATTAGGAGCTTGATGCTAGAGTAGTTGAATTAAAACTGAAAAAAATTATTAACACAGCAAAAAAGAGGAACAGTATTTATTCACCTGCCCAGGTCTCAAAACGAATGCACTAATCAGGATGAAGCAAACCATATAATAAAGGCAGGGGCAGCACAGGTGCAAAATACTGATGAGACAACCAACTCATAACCTACCAATTCTTGGAGGGGGTCATTGCTTAGTATTAAAACTGCACACAAAAAATGGCTTGTATAGGTCACTGGTCACACACAGATTGTTAGGGGAATGGTTGCAAACAACTTTATTAAATAATGGAAAGCAAACGAACCCGGGGTCCGCGATGCAGCCTGGAGGACTGCGGACGACCACCTTCCGGGTAAGAAGGTAAAACAACCAACTGAAATAACAATCCCCCCCGTGTTACTGCACACCGGAACGGGAATAGGGATTCGCACTATCTCCGTTAACTGCACGAGAGATGTGCGACACATAATGTAGCCGTAGCCCTGTTAACTGCACAGAGGCTACGCAGCAGGCGCTCGGATGCGTGTGTGATTCACGCCGGCGTATACATGCTCCCAGCCGGCGTGCTACCGGACTGAGGAGTATCTCTCCACGTGGCTAACAGGCGGTGCCGGGAATACGGAGTCCGCAGTCTGCTCGGGGTGTATAGCGACCCCCTTGTTGGAGCCAGACTGTCAGACGAAGCTACCTGCCTCCCTCCATCTAAGGCTGTCTATCCCCTGCTAAACCTGCCTGTCAGAAGCTATAACAGCAAAAGCACACGTGGAGCCGAAACGACCAAGCGTCCACACAATAACACCAACTCAGCTCAATGATCAGAGCGCGCCGCCATGTTTGTGGGCGTGCTATTTAAATATTAAGCCCTGCCCACCGTCACATTATTGGTGACGTCACCCGCGACCAATCAGGCGGTGCCAGGTCACCGGATCAGCTGACTCCCAAACCACTAATCACGGTCCGCCATGTCACGGGCATGCTCAGTGCAGTGTATCCTGGACTTAGGCTGTAACAGCCCTGTTTCCCTCCGCAACCTATCCTTCATGTTGCTAGGAACAAAGACCCAAGAGACAGCTTGTACATCTCGTGCACCAGCTAGGCGTTGGGACCAATGACGATGCTGAGCAGCATCTGGACCGGAATGGGAGACCACAGAATCCACTGATGATTCTGAACCCATTTCAGATCCAGAAAACACCTGACGCCTAACACAGATAGTGCTCAATATAGGGCTTACAGCCTATTAGTGACCCTCATACTGTTAGATTAGGCAGGCTGCAAAGCACTATCTAAGTGCACCCCATGAGGACAGACCCCCTAGTTTACAAATCCAGCATTGATGGGCTTGTCTGAACCCTGAATAAAAATAACATGCAAAATCTATATATGAGGTTCTGGTAGATATTTTGGCGCTGGTCACGCACAGTGTCTGGTTTACAGCCTATTAGTGACGCACATACTATTAGATTAGGCGGGCTATGCTCCCCTCATACACCTTACCACGGTGTGTAGTGTGACATGGAGCTAAACCCCCTGTCTTCTTAAGAATAAGGCTGCGAAAAACCTTCTCTTTATTGATAGTAGAGAAACCTCCATACAGTAGATGCGGAAAACATACGATGAACCCCAGTATTGTACCACATAGATAGGGCTCTTACCGGCTAAGCTTGGAGCAGGCTGTGTGCACAGAGCCCAAGATACAAAACTGTAGGGATGTGGACTGTCTTACCCTGTTCCTGCCCCTGAAGACAACAAACACCTCATGTGAACACTCTCTTGCGGTTTTATATGTAAAAGTGATATGTGTCTTATGTAATGTATAATGGTGATGTAACAGCATGTGAAGTGTTAATGCATAATGTGAGTATAGCATAAGATAAGCTTAGGATACCATAAGACATAAGTATAACATAAACCCTAAAATACAAATTTTATTAAATCTCTTTAAAATCGGGACATGCGGCATAAAGATGATCCGCATCAGTATTGCACTTTATCAAGATAAGTTCCTTTTATTGTTTAGTCTTGTGATCATTTATGTCATTGATACCTCTATGGGTGATTAATTCCAGGGCTGGCTAGGGTTATCCAGGGATAGCCGCCGTGGAGCGGGGCACCACAGTGTCAACATTAACTAGGGTGTCACCCTCCACTATAAGGCAGGTAATCAGCATCTAGGGTGTTGAACAGGGCTGATTGTAGCCTTTGTTTGGATGCCCGAATGTATCCTTTGGCTTGGAGGTCCAAAGATATTAGGAACGTTCTTGGGTGTTTTTATAAATTTGCACATTGTCACTTTATTCACTGTTGTCACTTTAATCATTTAGTACACACTGAGGATTGATTGTTTGATGTGATATCTGTACCAGTTTCTGGTAGACTGTCAGATCTTTGGTCTATGTAAGTACGAATAAGGGACTTTTAGGGTCTAGGGGCAGCTGCCGTTCAGCAAGGGTGCCATTGTCATCTATATGTAGGATGCCCATCTCCGTTGACATGCAGGTTCAGGCTAGGGTATCTATAGGGTGAGTTTTATTGAAGTACAGTGGGTACGGAAAGCATTCAGACCCCTTTAAATTTTTCACTCTTTGTTTCATTGCAGCCATTTGGTAAATTCTAAAAAGTTCATTTTTTTCTCATTAAAGTCCACTCTGCACCCCATGTTGACTGAAAAAAACAGAAATGTAGAAATTTTTGCAAATTTATTAAAAAAGGAAAACTGAAATATCACATGGTCATAAGTATTCAGACCCTTTGCTCATATTTAAGTCACATGCTGTCCATTTCCTTGTGATCCTCCTTGAGATGGTTCTACTCTTTCATTGGAGTCCAGCTGTGTTTATTTAAACTGATAGGACTTGATTTGGAAAGGCACACACCTGTCTATATAAGACCTCACAGCTCACAGTGCATGTCAGACCAAATGACCAGTATTGAGTAGAAGCCCCCTTTTGAGCTAGTGCATCCATGAGTCTTCTTGGGAATGATGCAACAAGTTTTTCACACCTGGATTTGGGGTTCCTCTGCCATTCTTCCTTGCAGATCCTCTCCAGTTCTGTCAGGTTGGATGGTGAACGTTGGTGGACAGCCATTTTCAGGTCTCTCCAGAGATGTTCAATTGGGTTTAGGTCAGGGCTCTGGCTGGGCCAGTCTAGAATGGTCACAGAGTTGTTCTGAAGCCACTCCTTTGTTATTTTAACTGTGTGCATAGGGTCATTGTCTTGTTGGAAGGTGAACCTTCGGCCAAGTCTGAGGTCCAGAGCACTCTGGAAGAGGTTTTCATTCAGGATATCTGTGTACTTGGCCACATTCATGTTTCTTTCAATTCCAACCAGTCGTCCTGTCCCTGCAGCTGAAAAACACCCCCATGATGCTGCCACCACCATGTTTCACTGTTGGGATTGTATTGGGCAGGTGATGAGCAGTGCCTGGTTTTCTCCACACATACCCCTTAGAATTATCACCAAAAAGTTCTATCTTAGTCTCATCAGACCAAAGAATCTTATTTCTCATAGACTGGGAGTCCTTCATGTGTTTTTAAGCAAACTCTGTGCAGGCTTCCATATGTCTTGCACTGAGGAGAGGCTTCCGTTGGGCCACTCTGCCATAAAGGCTCGACTTGTGGAGGGCTGCAGTGATAGTTGACTTTATGCAACTTTCTCCCATCTCCCTACTGCATCTTTGGAGCTCAGCCACAGTGATCTTGGGGTTCATCTTTACCTCTCTCACCAAGGCTCTTCTCCCACGATTGCTCAGTTGAGCTGGACGGCCAGGTCTAGGAAGACTTCTGGTGGTCCCAAACTTTTTCCACTTAAGGATTATGGAGGCCACTGTGTTCTTAGGACCCTTGACTAATGCAGAAATTCTTTTGTAAACTTGGCCAGATCTGTGCCTTGCCACAATTCTGTCTCTAAGCTCCTTTGGCAGTGTCAGGATGCCAGGTTTAATTTTACTTTGCCAGTAGTTTTTCCCTTAGCCAAGATGGCTTCCATTGCCTCACTGGGGTCATGTGTTTCCTGCCTGTGGACCTACTTAAACTGCATGTGTTGCAATCATGCCTTGCCTGAGTATTGTGTGCTTTTAGCTTTCTACTCACCTGTGCTAGCCCTCTGAATAGAGTCTTGCTGACTTTGTGTTTACTCCTAGTCATCCGCTGAAAGGATTGCTGCCTGAATCCTCTGCTAAGGGGACTTCTGCTGAAAGGAACCGCTGGCTGTTGTTCACTCACGCTGGGATCTCTGAACTTTTGTCTTCCTGAAGAAAACTTCTCCTGGATCTCTACACCTCTGGTATAGTCACCATCTTGCTCTGTGTTTAAATACCCGGCTCCAGCTCTGCTTAAGACATCGCTGTTTCCTCCGCTGCACCTCCTGCATTCTTCAATATCCAGATCCATATTCCAGTTTGTCTTCTCTTCTGCACTACGTGAGTCCACAATCAACTGAGGAATGCCTACGTCTGCTTACTATCCTTATTTCTGTTTGCATATTACTGTACCTAAGTAAACTTGGACTATCGTTAACGTTTACATACCCTAATAGTAATGAAGGCCGTGCCTTACAGATTAGGTTCTAAGAAGTGTTGTTTGGAATGAACTTACCTTCATAAACTGTTTGCTGTGATCTTTTGCACTTGAGTTTAAAATAGACTTTCACACTACTCTTGTCTCAGTCTCTGCTTTTGGCCCACGCCATTGGACTTCAGGGTATCTACTAACATCGTAACAGGCAGTTCCTTTGAGCTCATGATTCTCATTTGGTCTGACATGCACTGTGAGCTGTGAGGTCTTATATAGACAGGTGTGTGCCTTTCCAAATCAAGTCCTATCAGTTTAATTAAACACAGCTGGACTCCAATGAAAGAGTAGAACCATCTCAAGGAGGATCACAAGAAATGGACAGCATGTGACTTAAATATGAGCAAAGGGTCTGAATACTTATGACCATGTGATATTTCAGTTTTCCTTTTTTAATAAATTTGCAAAAATTTCTACATTTCTGTTTTTTTTCAGTCAAGATGGGGTGCACAGTGTACTTTAATGAGAAAAAAAATGAACTTTTTAGAATTTACCAAATGGCTGCAATGAAACAAAGAGTGAAAGATGTAAAGGGGTCTGAATGCTTTCCGTACCCACTGTATATAGTACTCAATGTTCCAGGCAGTGGGAGGCATTACTGGGATCCAGAGCAGTCGCTCCAGTCACGTCCAGAGCCTAAGGTCTGGCATAGGAGCTGCCGGACACTTTGTGTGCTCTGAAGTACAAAGGAAGATGGACAGGGACCTGCATAGATGGAAGTTGAAGGCCAGTCCCGGGTGCACTGCAGAGGTGGACGAGAAATACAGGATGAGCTAGCAACAGGGCTGAAGAGGAGTTATGCTAAGAAGGAGGATAATGTGAATTGCTGTGCCTTATCCCATCTGTACCCACCTGATGAACTTGAACTGTCAAGTATATGTTTGACTGTTACAAAGAACTTCGTGTTCCCTAAATTGTGAGCGGCGGCTTCTGAGGACAGAAGCCTGAAGGCAGTGGAGGCCTGCGGCCTACAAGAGAGTGTGCTGCACCCCACACCCTAGAGCACACTGGGACTGGGACACCCATTGTCTGTAAAGTGCCAGAGCGAAATCAGACCGACGTTCAGTCACGACTACCGCTCTGTGCCACTTTACAAGATGAGTGATAAGGGAACTTCTCCATCAGAAGAGAAGAGGAAATAATGGTCGCTGCCCAAACTGTGACAAGAACAGGACCACAATGCAACAAGAACTGTCTCACAATGCTCTTGGAACTTTCCCATAATGCATTGCAAATTGAAACTAGAGCAAATACATTAAATCACTAGCAGACAGTGCAGTTATCAAACAATAAAAAAGAGAGAGGATTCAAATGCAAGCAACATAATGTCAGAACTGATATACACATAAAGTGACTAGATTCCCTGGATAGCTAAATTCGCTGCTGAGGCAAGAACACGGGCTGCCCAGCACTATTTAAGTGCACCCCATGAAGATAGACACTCTAATTTACAAGGCCATAACATATAGGTGCATCTCACAAAATTAGAATATCATCAAAAAGTTAATTTATTTCAGTTCTTCAATGCAAAAAGTGAACCTCATATATTATATAGAGTCATTACAAACACAGTGATCTATTTCAAGTGTTTATTTCTGTTAATGTTGATGATTATGGCTTATAGCCAATGAAAACACAAAAGTCATTAACTCAGTAAATTAAAATAATTAACAAAAAACACCTGCAAAGACTTCCTAAGCATTTAAAAAGGTCCCTTAGTCTGTTTTAGTAGGCTCCACAATCATGACAATCATGATGAAGACTGCTGGCTTGACAGATGTCCAGAGTTCCAATTTTCATTTGAAATCAAGGTCCCAGAGTCTGGAAGAAGAGTGGAGAGGCCACAATCCAAGCTGCTTGAGGTCTAGTGTGAAGTTTCCACAATCAGTGATGGTTTGGGGAGCCGTGTCATCTGCTGGTGTAGGTCCACTGTGTTTTTTCAACACCAAAGTCAGCGCAGCCGTCTACCAGGAAATTTTAGAGCACTTTATGCTTCCCTCTGCCACAGTATCAAGCTACCAGGGGGGCAAAGGGGGCGGTGGCCCCGGGCCCCTCGCTCTTAGGGGGCCCATCCAGGGCTACGCCAGTGTAACTGTATCTAGCATGCCCCTGGTGCCAGCATCGGGCCCCACTGCCCGCCACCGCCGCAAGTTTACTGATGAGAGAGGGAGCGCGGATCTCTCTCCCATTAGTCCCTTCTGTGACTGACGTCTCTGACATCATCACTTGGCGCCCAGCCCGCTGTGCTGAAGATGTGTGCGTGCTGGGTGCTCTGAGCAGCGAGGGAACCAGGAGGAGAGATGAGTACTGTTTATTTATTTTTTGCCGGGTGGGGGGCGGCATTATATTACAGACTCTGCCTATGGGAAGGGGGAGTTGCATTATACTACAGACTCTGCCTATGGGGGAGCATTATCCTAAAGACTCTGCCCACAGAGAGGGGGGGCATTATGCTAAAGACTCTGCCTATGGGGAGGGGGGGCATTATACTACAGACTGTCTATGGGGAGGGGGGGAGCATTATACTAAAGCCTCTGTCTATGGGGGGGCATTCTACTACAGACTCTGCCTATGGGGGGCATTATACTACAGACTCTGTTTATGAGCAGGGGAGAGCAGTAGACTACAGACTCTGCCTATGGGGGGACATTGTACTACAGACTCTGCCTATAAGAGGGGGAGCATTATACTACAGACTCTGCCTATGGGGGGTGCATTTTACTACAGACTCTGCCTATAGGTGGGGCATTATACTACAGACGCTGCCTATGAGATGGGAGGGGCATTATATCACAGACTCTGCCTATGAGGAGGGGGGGCACATTATACTACAGACTCTGCCTATGGGGGCGCATTATACTATACGAAGGACTATGGGGAGTGCATTATACTATATTGAGGACTATCTGGTGCATTATACTATATGTACTCTATTTATACAGTGTGGGAGATAATGTGGGTTCTTTGAACAGTGTGGGGGCCATCATACAGTGTGGGAGATAATGTGGGATCTTTGTATGGTGTGGAGGCCATCATACAGTGTTGGAGCCATCAGCTTGTGGGCTACTAAGGGGTCAGTATACTGTGTGGGGGTACTATACAGTGAGGGGGAATTATATAGTGAATAGGAGAACATCATACTGGTTAGAGCGGAGCTCTACATGGGGGGAGACTCAGGACATTATTAAATCTTAGGTGGGCACTTATTGTTATAGGGGAACTCAGGTTATCGTGACTGTCGAAGGGGCACTATTACTTTCTAGGGGGCACAATGTGGGCACTGTTTTCTAGGACACTTGCACACGGCATTACTTTATTTTAGAGGTTTGTTTTACCATCTAGAGGGCACACAGTAGGTGCAGTAATAGGGACACATTTTGCAGCAGAGGCTCAGTATTGGGGTATCAGCAGGATGAGAAGTTTGTGCAGGTTGGGGATAGATGTGGTCAGTGCCTGAAATGTAAGGAGTCAAATGTGTCTTTGTTGTGATCTCTGCAGACCTGAGACTCTGAGCCCTGGCTGGAGAAGTTGTCGTGTCGGTCTGGGCCAGATGGAAAAGACGGGAAAAGTGAACAATTTAATCAGAAAGAACGTCAGCTGTAAGGTACTATATATAACTGAGCTGTGATCTCTTATATGTTCTGCAGGACTGGCATCTATCAATATATGTCACCATATGGCGGTAATATCAGTGCTGGTCTTTGTATAGAGATTATTTTTAGTAACAGCGCGGTCATCTGCTGAGGTTTTCCTACATCAACTATCTGGGTGCGCCGCTATAGTTGGAATCAGTGTTACCTGGTTAGAGGCCCACTCAGAAGTTTCGGCCCCCTGAACCAAAACCTTAGCTACGCCAAGCTTTTTGGAGATGGAAATTTCATTTTCCAGCAGCACTTGGCCCCTGTCCACACTGACAAAAGTACTAATACCTGGTTTAAAACAACAGTATCACTGTGCTTGATTGGCAGCAAACTCACCTGACCTTAACCCCATAAAGAATCTATGGGGTATTGTCAAGAGGAAAATGAGAGACACCAGACCCAACAATGCAGACGAGCTGAAGGCTTCTATCAAAGCCACCTGGGCTTCCATAACCCCTCAGCAGTGCCACAGGCTGATCCCTCCATGCCACATTGCCGCATTGATGCAGTAATTGATGTAAAAGGATCCCCGACCAAGTATTGAGGGCATTTATTGAACATACATTTCAGTAGGATAACATTTTGGATTTTGAAAACATTTTTCAAGCTGTTGTTATAAGGTATTCTAATTAATTGAAATAATGACTTTTGAGTTTTCATTGGCTGTAAGCCATAATCATCAACATTAACAGAAATAAACACGTGAAATAGATCACTCTGTGTGTAATGGCTCTATATAATATATGAGTTTCACGTTTTGTATTGAAGAACTGAAATAAATTAACTTTTATGGTGATATTCTAATTTTGTGAGATGCACCTGTAGATGGGCTTGGCTGCACCCTGAATAAAAATAGCATGTAAAAAATATATATGATATATATGAGGTATTGGTCGATATTTTGGCCAAAATATACAAGCTCGCAACCTGCTCAAGGGTCCTCATACTTGCGAGTCCCTACACTAACATTAAAAGCAAAGTCACAAAAACAAGGAATTAAAGTTCCCACCAAAATTCAAGAATTAACACAGCAAATACAGCAACAATAATTACAAGGATGCAGCAAACCCATATAATGAAGAAGTCAGCAACACAGGTGCAAAATATTGATGAGACAACCACTCACAACCTACCAATTCATGGAGGGGGTGATTGCTTAGTATTAAAACTGCACACAAATAAAGCCTTGTATAGGGCACTGGTCACACATAGGTAGTGCACAATGTCTGGCTTACAGCCTATTAGTGAAGCCCAAACTATTAGATTAGGCGGGCTGCCCAGCACTTTTTAAGTACACCCCATGAAGACAGACACCCTAGTTTACAAGGCCAACATTGATGGGTCTGGCTGCACCCTGAATAAAAATAACGTGCAAAAAATATATATGATATATATGAGGTATTAGTAAATATTTTGGCCAAAATACACAAGCTCGCAATCCGCGTCAAGGGTCCTCATACTTGCGAGTCCCTACACTAACATTAAAAGCAAAGACAAATTTAAATTCCCACCAAAATTCAAGAATTAACACAGGAAAAAAGGGCAACAGTGTTTACCTGCCTAGGTCTCAGTACTAATCATACCATATAATAACGATGACAGCAACACAGGTGCAAAATACTGATGTGACAACCAGTCACATATTACCAATTAATGGAGGGGGGTGATTACATAGTATTAAAAATGCACACAAAATTATATGGGATTGCTACATCCTAATAGTGCATTAGTTCTGAGATCTGGGCAGGTAAATGCTATATTAATAATTGATTTTTTGGGGAAAGTTAAATTCTCTTTTGTTGGCTTTACTTTTAATCTAACTGAAATACACATAAGCTTTTTTCCTAAACATTAGGATCTGTTTAGAGCCATCAGCTCAAAAAGGCTTCCTTTGACAGACTTGGCATAATCAGGTCAAAAGGAACCCTGATCTTTACCATTACACCCCTTTACAGGAATGGAGACTTACCACATGCTCAGGGTTGCATCTACAGAGTAGCTGCTGGCCAGAGGAGCGAGCTTGAGGCTATAACTCTAACTAAAGCTTTTTTATTACTAAATGATGGGTTCTGTCTAAGGCCATTGGCTCAAAAAGACTTCCTCGGACAGACTTGGCGCAAGCTACTCCATTCTGCAGATCCCAAGGGAACCCTGGCCTTTACCATTACACCCCTGTACAGGGATAGATACTTACCATAGGCCCAGGGTTGCATCTACAGAGTAGCTGCTGGCCGGAGGAGCGAGCTTGAGGCTATAGTGGTTGATTCAACTCTAACTAAAGCTTTTTTTTCCTAAATACTGGGATCTGTTTAAGGCTGTTGGCTCAAACAGACTTCCTCGGACAGACTTGGCGCAAGCTACTCCATTCTGCAGATCCCAAGGGAACCCTGGTTTTTACCATTACACCCCTGTACAGGGATAGATACTTACCATAGGCCCAGGGTTGCATCTATAGAGTAGCTGCTGGCCGGAGGAGTGCGCTTGAGGCTTGAGTAGTTGAGTCAATCCTAACTAAAGAAAAACCTATCTAATGACACTTTCTTGTTAGGACCTGTCTGAGGCCTATGGCTCAAAAAAGCTTCTTTAGAAAAACTTGGCAAAAGCCAGTCTATCCTACAGGTTCCAAAGGAACTCTGACCTTCACTCTTACATCCCTGTACAGTGATAAAGACTTATTACAGGGCCTTGATTGCATCTACATAGTAGATGCTGACTGGAGGGGCAAACTTAAGGTTAGAATGGTTCAGCCAACCCTAACTATTGCTACTTTCTTAAATGTTAGGATATTTCTGAGGCCGTTGGCTCAAACAGGCTTCCTTGGACAGACTTGGCGCAAAACACACCATTTCTGATGTTTCCAAATGAACCCTGGGCTTCACCCTTGAACCTCTATACAGGGACCGTTTCATAGTTTTAAGGTTGAAAGACACAAGTCCATCAAGTTCAACCTAAAAGCTAATGTGTTGATCCAGAGGAAGGCAAAAACCCCATGAGGCAGATGCTAATTGCCCCATATTAGGGGAAAAATTCCTTCCCGACTCCACATATGGCAATCAGACTAGTTCCCTGGATCAACGTCCCATAACAAAATCTAGTACGGATAACCTGCAATTTTATATTATTCAAGAAAGGCACACACATGCCCTCCTTGAATTTTTTTTAGAAAATTAAGTATTTCAATTTCATGTGGTAGAGAGTTTCATAACCTCATTGCTCACACAATAAAAATTTGCCAACTAACTTCCTTTAGACAAAGTGAATTAGGATCTTTATGCTAGAGTAATTGAATTAACTCTAACTGAAATAGATTAATGCTTTTTTCCTAAATGTTGAAATTTGTTTAAATCCATCAGCTCAAAAAGGCTTTCTCGGACAGACTTGGCGCAAGCTACTCCATTCTGCAGATCCCAAGGGAACCCTGGCCTTTACCATTACACCCCTGTACAGGGATAGATACTTACCATAGGCCCAGGGCTGCATCTACAGAGTAGCTGCTGGCCGGAGGAGCGAGCTTGAGGCTATAGTGGTTGATTCAACTCTAACTAAAGCTTTTTTTTCCTAAATACTGGGATCTGTTTAAGGCTGTTGGCTCAAACAGACTTCCTCGGACAGACTTGGCGCAAGCTACTCCATTCTGCAGATCCCAAGGGAACCCTGGTTTTTACCATTACACACCTGTACAGGGATAGATACTTACCATAGGCCCAGGGTTGCATCTACAGAGTAGCTGCTGCCCGGAGGAGTGCGCTTGAGGCTTGAGTAGTTGAATCAATCCTAACTAAAGAAAAACCTATCTAATGCCACTTTCTTGTTAGGACCTGTCTGAGGCCTATGGCTCAAAAAAGCTTCTTTGGAAAGACTTGGCAAAAGCCAGTCTATCCTACAGGTTCCAAAGGAACTCTGGCCTCCACTCTTACAGCCCTGTACAGTGATAAAGACTTATTACAGGGCCTTGATTGCATCTACATAGTAGATGCTGACTGGAGGGGCAAACTTAAGGCTAGAATGGTTCAGCCAACCCTAACTATTGCTACTTTCTTAAATGTTAAGATATTTCTGAGGCCGTTTTCTCAAACAGGCTTCCTTGGACAGACTGGGCGCAAAACACACCATTTCTGATGTTTCCAAATGAACTCTGGGCTTCACCCTTGAACCTCTATACAGGGACCGTTTCATAGTTTTAAGGTTGAAAGACACAAGTCCATCAAGTTCAACCTAAAAGCTAATGTGTTGATCCAGAGGAAGGCAAAAACCCCATGAGGCAGATGCTAATTGCCCCATATTAGGGGAAAAATTCCTTCCCGACTCCACATATGGCAATCAGACTAGTTCCCTGGATCAACGTCCCATAACAAAATCTAGTACGGATAACCTGCAATTTTATATTATTCAAGAAAGGTACACACATGCCCTCCTTGAATTTTTTTTAGAAAATTAAGTATTTCAATTTCATGTGGTAGAGAGTTTCATAACCTCATTGCTCACACAATAAAAATTTGCCAACTAACTTCCTTTAGACAAAGTGAATTAGGATCTTTATGCTAGAGTAATTGAATTAACTCTAACTGAAATAGATTAATGCTTTTTTCCTAAATGTTGAAATTTGTTTAAATCCATCAGCTCAAAAAGGCTTTCTCGGACAGACTTGGCGCAAGCTACTCCATTCTGCAGATCCCAAGGGAACCCTGGCCTTTACCATTACACCCCTGTACAGGGATAGATACTTACCATAGGCCCAGGGCTGCATCTACAGAGTAGCTGCTGGCCGGAGGAGCGAGCTTAAGGCTATAGTGGTTGATTCAACTCTAACTAAAGCTTTTTTTTCCTAAATACTGGGATCTGTTTAAGGCTGTTGGCTCAAACAGACTTCCTCGGACAGACTTGGCGCAAGCTACTCCATTCTGCAGATCCCAAGGGAACCCTGTTTTTTACCATTACACCCCTGTACAGGGATAGATACTTACCATAGGCCCAGGGTTGCATCTACAGAGTAGCTGCTGGCCGGAGGAGTGCGCTTGAGGCTTGAGTAGTTGAATCAATCCTAACTAAAGAAAAACCTATCTAATGCCACTTTCTTGTTAGGACCTGTCTGAGGCCTATGGCTCAAAAAAGCTTCTTTGGAAAGACTTGGCAAAAGCCAGTCTATCCTACAGGTTCCAAAGGAACTCTGGCCTTCACTCTTTCAGCTCTGTACAGCGATAAAGACTTATTGCAGGGCCTTGATTGCATCTACATAGTACATACTGACTGGAGGGGCAAACTTAAGGCTAGAATGGTTCAGCCAACCCTAACTATTGCTACTTTCTTAAATGTTAGGATATTTCTGAGGCCGTTGGCTCAAACAGGCTTCCTTGGACAGACTGGGCGCAAAACACACCATTTCTGATGTTTCCAAATGAACCCTGGGCTTCACCCTTGAACCTCAATACATGGACAGTTTCATAGTTTTAAGGTTGAAAGACACAAGTCCATCAAGTTCAACCTAAAAGCTAATGTGTTGATCCAGAGGAAGGCAAAAACCCCATGAGGCAGATGCTAATTGCCCCATATTAGAGGAAAAATTCCTTCCCGACTCCACATATGGCAATCAGACTAGTTCCCTGGATCAACGTCCCATAACAAAATCTAGTACGGATAACCTGCAATTTTATATTATTCAAGAAAGGCACACATATGCCCTCCTTGAATTTTTTTTTAGAAAATTAAGTATTTCAAGTTCATGTGGTAGAGAGTTCCATAACCTCATTGCTCACACAATAAAAATTTGCCAACGAACTTCCTTTAGACAAAGTGAATTAGGATCTTTATGCTAGAGTAATTGAATTAACTCTAACTGAAATAGATTAATGCTTTTTTCCTAAATGTTGAAATTTGTTTAAATCCATCAGCTCAAAAAGGCTTTCTCGGACAGACTTGGCGCAAGCTACTCCATTCTGCAGATCCCAAGGGAACCCTGGCCTTTACCATTACACGCCTGTACATGGATAGATACTTACCATAGGCCCAGGGCTGCATCTACAGAGTAGCTGCTGGCCGGAGGAGCGAGCTTGAGGCTATAGTGGTTGATTCAACTCTAACTGAAGCTTTTTTTTTTCCTAAATACTGGGATCTGTTTAAGGCTGTTGGCTCAAACAGACTTACTCGGACAGACTTGGCGCAAGCTACTCCATTCTGCAGATCCCAAGGGAACCCAGGTTTTTACCATTACACCCCTGTACAGGGATAGATACTTACCATAGGCCCAGGGTTGCATCTACAGAGTAGCTGCTGGCCGGAGGAGTGCGCTTGAGGCTTGAGTAGTTGAATCAATCCTAACTAAAGAAAAACCTATCTAATGCCACTTTCTTGTTAGGACCTGTCTGAGGCCTATGGCTCAAAAAAGCTTCTTTGGAAAGACTTGGCAAAAGCCAGTCTATCCTACAGGTTCCAAAGGAACTCTGGCCTTCACTCTTACAGCCCTGTACAGTGATAAAGACTTATTACAGGGCCTTGATTGCATCTACATAGTAGATGCTGACTGGAGGGGCAAACTTAAAGTTAGAATGGTTCAGCCAACCCTAACTATTGCTACTTTCTTAAATGTTAGGATATTTCTGAGGCCATTGGCTCAAACAGGCTTCCTTGGACAGACTTGGCGCAAAACACACCATTTCTGATGTTTCCAAATGAACCCTGGGCTTCACCCTTGAACCTCTATACAGGGACCGTTTCATAGTTTTAAGGTTGAAAGACACAAGTTTGTCAAGTTCAACCTAAAAGCTAATGTGTTGATCCAGAGGAAGGCAAAAACCCCATGAGGCAGATGCTAATTGCCCCATGTTAGGGGAAAAATTCCTTCCCGACTCCACATATGGCAATCAGACTAGTTCCCTGGATCAACGTCCCATAACAAAATCTAGTACGGATAACCTGCAATTTTATATTATTTAAGAAAGGCACACACATGCCCTCCTTGAATTTTTTTTAGAAAATTAAGTATTTCAATTTCATGTGGTAGAGAGTTTCATAACCTCATTGCTCACACAATAAAAATTTGCCAACTAACTTCCTTTAGACAAAGTGAATTAGGATCTTTATGCTAGAGTAATTGAATTAACTCTAACTGAAATAGATTAATGCTTTTTTCCTAAATGTTGAAATTTGTTTAAATCCATCAGCTCAAAAAGGCTTTCTCGGACAGACTTGGCGCAAGCTACTCCATTCTGCAGATCCCAAGGGAACCCTGGCCTTTACCATTACACCCCTGTACAGGGATAGATACTTACCATAGGCCCAGGGCTGCATCTACAGAGTAGCTGCTGGCCGGAGGAGCGAGCTTGAGGCTATAGTGGTTGATTCAACTCTAACTAAAGCTTTTTCTTCCTAAATACTGGGATCTGTTTAAGGCTGTTGGCTCAAACAGACTTCCTCGGACAGACTTGGCGCAAGCTACTCCATTCTGCAGATCCCAAGGGAACCCTGGTTTTTACCATTACACCCCTGTACAGGGATAGATACTTACCATAGGCCCAGGGTTGCATCTACAGAGTAGCTGCTGGCCGGAGGAGTGCGCTTGAGGCTTGAGTAGTTGAATCAATCCTAACTAAAGAAAAACCTATCTAATGCCACTTTCTTGTTAGGACCTGTCTGAGGCCTATGGCTCAAAAAAGCTTCTTTGGAAAGACTTGGCAAAAGCCAGTCTATCCTACAGGTTCCAAAGGAACTCTGGCCTTCACTCTTTCAGCTCTGTACAGCGATAAAGACTTATTGCAGGGCCTTGATTGCATCTACATAGTACATACTGACTGGAGGGGCAAACTTAAGGCTAGAATGGTTCAGCCAACCCTAACTATTGCTACTTTCTTAAATGTTAGGATATTTCTGAGGCCGTTGGCTCAAACAGGCTTCCTTGGACAGACTGGGCGCAAAACACACCATTTCTGATGTTTCCAAATGAACCCTGGGCTTCACCCTTGAACCTCAATACATGGACAGTTTCATAGTTTTAAGGTTGAAAGACACAAGTCCATCAAGTTCAACCTAAAAGCTAATGTGTTGATCCAGAGGAAGGCAAAAACCCCATGAGGCAGATGCTAATTGCCCCATATTAGAGGAAAAATTCCTTCCCGACTCCACATATGGCAATCAGACTAGTTCCCTGGATCAACGTCCCATAACAAAATCTAGTACGGATAACCTGCAATTTTATATTATTCAAGAAAGGCACACATATGCCCTCCTTGAATTTTTTTTAGAAAATTAAGTATTTCAAGTTCATGTGGTAGAGAGTTCCATAACCTCATTGCTCACACAATAAAAATTTGCCAACGAACTTCCTTTAGACAAAGTGAATTAGGATCTGTATGCTAGAGTAATTGAATTAACTCTAACTGAAATAGATTAATGCTTTTTTCCTAAATGTTGAAATTTGTTTAAATCCATCAGCTCAAAAAGGCTTTCTCGGACAGACTTGGCGCAAGCTACTCCATTCTGCAGATCCCAAGGGAACCCTGGCCTTTACCATTACACGCCTGTACATGGATAGATACTTACCATAGGCCCAGGGCTGCATCTACAGAGTAGCTGCTGGCCGGAGGAGCGAGCTTGAGGCTATAGTGGTTGATTCAACTCTAACTGAAGCTTTTTTTTTTCCTAAATACTGGGATCTGTTTAAGGCTGTTGGCTCAAACAGACTTCCTCGGACAGACTTGGCGCAAGCTACTCCATTCTGCAGATCCCAAGGGAACCCAGGTTTTTACCATTACACCCCTGTACAGGGATAGATACTTACCATAGGCCCAGGGTTGCATCTACAGAGTAGCTGCTGGCCGGAGGAGTGCGCTTGAGGCTTGAGTAGTTGAATCAATCCTAACTAAAGAAAAACCTATCTAATGCCACTTTCTTGTTAGGACCTGTCTGAGGCCTATGGCTCAAAAAAGCTTCTTTGGAAAGACTTGGCAAAAGCCAGTCTATCCTACAGGTTCCAAAGGAACTCTGGCCTTCACTCTTACAGCCCTGTACAGCGATAAAGACTTATTACATGGCCTTGATTGCATCTACATAGTAGATGCTGACTGGAGGGGCAAACTTAAGGCTAGAATGGTTCAGCCACCCTAACTATTGCTACTTTCTGAAATGTTAGGATATTTCTGAGGCCGTTGGCTCAAACAGGCTTCCTTGGACAGACTGGGCGCGAAACACACCATTTCTGATGGTTCCAAATGAACCCTGGGCTTCACCCTTGAACCTCAATACAGGGACAGTTTCATAGTTTTAAGGTTGAAAGACACAAGTCCATCAAGTTCAACCTAAAAGCTAATGTGTTGATCCAGAGGAAGGCAAAAACCCCATGAGGCAGATGCTAATTGCCCCATTTTAGGGGAAAAATTCCTTCCCGACTCCACATATGGCAATCAGACTAGTTCCCTGGATCAACGTCCCATAATAAAATCTATTACCACTAACCTGAAATGTTATATTATTCAAGGAACATTTTTCATCAAGCAGTTTTCACCGGAAATGTGTTGCACAACTGTTTGAATCTCAGTAAATTCCTGCGCAACTTACATTTAAATACTCTGACCTTTTTACACCCACTCTTTTAACTTCTTAAATAGTGAACAGAGCTTATCTGGACCGCTTGTGGCTTAGCTTTACCTGAAAACTTATTACAAATTAGGCTGGAAAAGTGGTGTAAATTAGGACTGAAATTGACTCCATCTTTTGACTGGAGTACATTTCTTGAGGTGTAGTACGTCAGCTTTAAGGGGATATTTCAATAAATGAATGACCCTGGCTGCAGGTATAAAGAATCAAACTGTGCTGTCCTGACCCATTCCTGGGATTGTGTATGGCACTGACATCACCTCAATACTGCCGCAGCCAACAAATGTAATCAGACGGACTGCCCAGCTGAGCGCACTGAGCTGCTGCAGCTCTGAGATGGTGGAACCTCTTTTTTTTAATTAAATGACCTGCAGCTAGGGACATTCATTTATTGAAAGGGAACAACCCCTTTAAGGATGAGTCAAGTTCATTAAGAGGTTTAGTCTTTTTAATGAATTTGGTGCACGTTCCTCCAATAGGCGCTTCATGAATGCTGGTATAGAAATCCACCAGCCTTGATGAATCGGCCACCATAGGTTTACATGGCATGAGCATATACAGAACAGTTGTGTAGTATACGTTACCAGGCCCTCATGATGCTCTTGGTCCTGGATGGCCTTCCACAGTCTGCTTTCTTGCTTCATCATCTTGAAGGGCTCCACTTTCTTTTCTTCTGGCTGACATGGTGCGGCTCTATCATCCTGCTCCTTTAACACGAAGGGACGAATGACTGTAAAGCTGCCAGGAGCGTTTTTTTTATCCCCTTAGATCATTGTGACACCACAAAGTGATGACATAGACAAGTGGGTGAGGCGCCTTTATTCAGTCATCGGGTGTGGTCAGAAGAAATTAGCATATTCCGTGATGTTACTACAATGAGAACAGACATGAACATTCTATTCGGAACCCGACCGCCATTATCAGCGGAACCTTCACTGCTGTCAGATTGGCACTAAAAACAAAAAGAGACCGCGGTGAACCTGGACAGTAACAATCTACAGGGACAGTGACTGCTAAGCGGACTTCATGTCAGATGTTATGCAGTTTTGTCAGAAAAAAAACAATAAAATATGTAAAAGACAGGCTCCAATAAACCTTAAACACTGGGCTGTAGTCACAGATTCTCCTTCCACCTGCAGCACATTGCTCCCCTGCCTTACCCTCCCCGTCCTGCAGCATATTTCTCACCGCTTAATTCTCCCACTCCTGCAGCACATCGCTCCCCTGTCTAAACCTCCCCCTCTTGCGGCACATGCTCCCGTCTAATCCTCCCCTCCTTGCAGCACATTGTGCCCTTTCTAAATCTCCCCCTTCCTGCACCACATCACCCACTGCCAAATCCCCTCTTGCACCACATCGGCAACTGCCAAATCCTCCACCTCCTGCAGCATATCGCTCCCTGCCTAATCCTCTCCTATTGCATTACATCACTCCCCTGCATAAGCCACCTCTTCCTGCAGCACATCGCTTCCCTGCCTTATCCTCCCCCTCCTGCATTACATCACTCCCCTGCCTAATCCTCCTCTTCCTGCAGCACAGCGCTCCCTGCCTAATCCTCCTCTTCCTGCAGCACATCGCTCCCCTGACCCCCTCTTACGTGACATCTTTTCTATCAGTTACATTTGTGAAGTAACTGCTGTCTCCTGTGAGCAGTGGAGAGCGAAGCTGAGAGCCAGGAGGCTCTGCCCCTCTGCCCCTTCTTGCCACATCATCATCCATCTACATCAGGGCTGTCAAACTCAAATATATAGAGGGCCAAAAGGAAGAGTTTAACTCAGAAAAATAAGTCAACACTTTATCAGATGTTTCTGTGAAAACTTGAGTACAACAAATAAGATTTTGTTATTTTCCCTCAGTTATAAAAAAAATAGTTATGAGAAAAGTGTGACAAAAAGGAGTCATAAAATGCACCAAAATGAAATATCACAATTTATGGCTCAAATTGAGGTGAAGCAAGGAAGAGGTTGAGCTTAGCTAATGAGATGCATCAAACATACAGGTGCTTCTCACAAAATTAGAATATCATCAAAAAGTTTATTTATTTCAGTTCTTCAATCCAAAAAGTGAAACTCATATATTATACAGAGTCATTACAGAGTGATCTATTTCAAGTGTTTATTTCTGTTAATGTTGATAATGATGGCTTACAGCCAATGAAAACACAAAAGTCATTATCTCAGTAAATTAGAATAATTAACAAAAAACACCTGCAAAGGCTTCTTACGCATTTAAAAAGGTCCCTTTGTCTGTTTCAGTAGGCTCCACAATCATGGGGAAGACTGATGACTTGACAGATGTCCAGAAGGCAGTCATTGACACACTCCACAAGGAGTGTAAACCACAAAAGGTCATTGCTAAAGAAGCTGGCTGTTAACAGAGTGCTGTATCCAAGCATATTTATGGAAAGTTGAGTGGAAAGAAAAAGTGTGGTAGGAAGAGGTGCACAAGCAACCGGGATAACCGCAGCCTTGAAAAGATTGTTAAGGAAAGGCCATTCAAACATTTGGGGAAGATTCACAAGGAGTGGACTGCTGCTGGAGTCATTGCTTCAAGAGCCATCACACACAGACGTATCCAGGACATGGGCTACAAGTGTCACATTCCTTGTGTCGAGCCACTCATGACCAATAGACAACGCCAGAAGCATCTTACCTGGGCCAAGGAGAAAAACACCTGGACTGTTGCTCAGTGGTCCAAGGTGTTGTTTTCCGATGAAAGTAAATTTTGCATTTAATTTGGAAATCAAGGTCCCAGAGTCTGGAGGAAGAGTGGAGAGGCCACAATCCAAGCTGCTTGAGGTCTCGTGTGAAGTTTCCACAATCGGTGATGGTTTGGGGAGCCATGTCATCTGCTGGTGTAGGTCCACTGTGTTTTATCAAGACCAAAGTCAGCGCACCCGTCTACCAGGACATTGTAGAGCCCTTCATGCTTCCCTCTGCCCACAAGCTTTTTGGAGATGGAAATGTCATTTTCCAGCAGGACTTCGCCCCTGTCCACACTGCCAAAAGTACCAATACCTGGTTTACACAACAGTATCACTGTGCTTGATTGGCAGCAAACTCACCTGACCTTAACCCCATAGAGAATCTATTATAGAGAATCTATGGGGTATTGTCAAGAGAAAGATGAGAGACCCCAGACCCAACAATGCAGACGAGCTGAAGGCTTCTATCAAAGCCACCTGGGCTTCCATAACACCTCAGCAGTGTCACAGGCTGATCGCCTCCATGCCACATTGCCGCATTGATGCAGTAATTGATGCAAAAGGAGCCTGGCCAAGTATTGAGGGCATTTACTGAACATACATTTCAGTAGGACAACATTTCAGATTTTAAAAACATTTTTCAAGCTGGTGTTATAAAGTATTCTAATTTACTGAGATAATAGCATTAACAGAAATAAACACTTGAAATAGATCACTCTGTCTGTAATGACTCTATATAATATGAGTTTTACTATTTGTATTGAAGAACTGAAATAAATTAACTTTTTGATGATATTCTAATTTTGTGAGAAGCACCTATAGTATGCTATATGCCCAATTTTAACAAATGTACTGCAATTTTTGCTGAATGTGTTCAGAAATGTACTGATGTGTAAGCAGACAAATGCAGAGACTTAGGCTATGTGCCCACGATGCAGAAATGCTCCGGATTTTTCCTGAGCGTTTCTGCATCTCGCTGGCAGAAAAAACGCATGCGGATTGTACATGCGGATTGTACATGCGGATTGTACACGCGGATTGTACACGCGGATTGTACACGCGGATTGTACATGCGGATTGTATATGCGGATTGTACACGCGGATTGTACATGCGGATTGTATATGCGGATTGTACATGCGGATTGTATATGCGGATTGTACATGCGGATTGTATATGCGGATTGTACACGCGGATTGTACATGCGGATTGTACACGCGGATTGTACACGCGGATTGTATATGCGGATTGTACATGCGGATTGTATATGCGGATTGTACATGCGTTTTTCCTGCCAGGGACATGCAGAAGTGGAGCGTTCTTCACATGCATTTCCACATGCGGGTTGACAAGCGCTTTACAAGCGATTTTAGCATCACTTGGAAAGTGCTTGTCAACTTGGTCACACTATAGAAATCCATGAAAACGGCATGGATTTATATAGTGTGACCCCAACGACTGGTTAAAAATAAAAAAATAAATCTATACTTACCTTCCGATGGCCCCCGCAGTCTCGCTTCGCTCCGTCCTGGCTGCCGGCAGATCGCGGTACACTGAAGGACCTGCCGTCACATGACTATGACGTCAGCGCTGGTCCTTCAGTCCATCGCGAGCTGCCGACATGGGAGGACGAGCGCAGCGGGGGCCGTCAGAAGGTAAATATAACATTTATTTTTTATTTTATTCTTTATTTTGACAGGTTCTATGGTACCCGGGTCCGGAGGAGAGTCTCCCATCCTCCACACCCGGGTACCATCCGCACATTGAACGCATGTATTCCGCATGTGCTTATCTAGTGAAGCGGAATCCATTTGTTCCAATGCAAGTCAATGGCCAGGAAAACGCTGCACTTCCGCAAAATAATTGGTAGTGCTGCGTTGTTTTCCAAAATGATAATCCGCAGCGGAAATTTCCGCAGCATGTGCACAGCACATGCGGACTATCATTGGGGAACATGGCAGACCTTCTAACATGCGTCTTTAAGCGTTTCTGCAGCGTTTTTGCCATGCGGAAACGCTTAAAATACGCGTCGTGGGCACACAGCCTTAGGCTATGTGCCCACGTAGCGTTTTTGTAGCGTTTTTGCGGCGTTTTTACGGCCGCGAAAACGCTTGTAAAACAGTCTGCCATGCAAAGCCATGTGAATTCGGATGTGCTGTGCACATGATGCGCTAATTTGCGCGCCGAATTCGCATTACTTTGCAAAACGCAGCATGACCATTTCTACTGCGATTACACTGAAGCTTATTCGCGATGCGTGTGGTATCTGGGAGGAAGACGAGACTACAACTCCTCTTCATCCCGGCTACCACGCGGTGAAAAAAAGAAATAAAAAAGTTAAAAACAAACAAAACCTGTATATTCACCTCTCCGGCGGCCCCCGGTCTGCTCTCCGGTCTCCTCCGGTCTGCTGTCTGTACTGTCAGGACCTGCGGTGACGTCATTTAGTCAGGTGATGGTCGCATGACCGCTGACGTCGGCATCAGGTGATGGTCGCGTGGCCATCAGCTGACTAAATGACGTCACCGCAGGTCCTGACCGTACACTGCGGGACGCTGAAGAGAGAAGACGCGGCCGGGAGCAGACCGGAGGAGACCGGAGAGCAGACCGGGGGCCGCCGGAGAGGTGAATATACCGTTGTTTTTTTTATTTATTAACGTTTTCTTTTTTTTACTATAGATGCTGCATTTAAAGCATCTAAGTTGTTCACACATTATAGATCCATGTCGGTTGCATGGATTTATATTGTGTGATCAACTTGTCAAGCACTTTTCCAAGTGATGCTCAAAATTGCTTGGAAAAGTGCTTGAAAAAACGCATGTGAAAACGCTTCTCTCTGGCAGAAAAAACGCATGTAAATCTGCATCAAATCTGCTAGGTGTGCACACAGCCTTATAGCTGGTTTTGCTCTGAGCTGAGATGTCCAGGCTGAATAATGCTCTGGGAGCAGAACCCATCAGCAGAATCTGTCTGTTTCCTGCCTTGTAGCAGTGGATCCCGGCTATTTAGCTCACAGAGCATTGTCTACACAAGATACAATTGTATCCAATTTTCAGCTGGGAACAGGACTATGGACAAGTTTTGCAGCAACTGCATTTGTGATAGGAAATGTTGATCAATCTAGATTTTCTTCAGTGTTCTTATTCATTGCAGAAAATCTTAAAAAAGCCGAGGAATGTGGGCAACATGGTGGGTCAATGATTAACGCTGTGGGGCTGGGTTCATATAATAGCAAGGACAACATCTGCAAGGAGTTTGTATGTTCTCCCCGTGTTTGTGTGGGTTTCCTCCGGGTTCTCCGGTTTCCTCCCACACTCCAAAGACATACTGATAGGGAATTCATATTGTGAGCCCCAATGGGGACAGTGATGATAATGTCTGTAAGGTGCTACAAAATCTAACGGCGCTATATAAGAGAGTAAAATAAATATATAACTAAATAAAATGAATGTATTAAAAGGCTAAGATTGCAAAGAGCTTGTAAAAACAAGAAACTTTGCAATTTCCTTCTTATTCAAAATCTTCTCTGTTTTCAAGAAGGAAAAGATTTTTAATTCTGCAGTGTACAGCTCATTGCTATGGTTACTGACCACCTGAGAAGTGGCCGGTCTCCTTGGCAAGAAGCGCTCACTTGCAGACTGGTGGACTTCAGCGCCCCTGTGCCTGTCCCATTCTGCAGAGGCAAAGCCGCCTCTGCCCGCAGAATGCAAGAGGGCACAATTCAGACAAGCGGCTCAGCCAAGCCACCGGCCAGAACTGTAAATCTTCAGCTTCTGATGAGAGGAACACAAGACCACCCCTTTAATAAAGGAGTAGAGCAGAACTCATACAGTGATTAGTGGGGGTCTGACACCTGAAATCCCCAGACATCAGCTACTTCTGCAAGATGATGTACACAGTGTTAAGAGCTGGAATAGCACAGCTCCGCACACTGTGCAATGGCTGGTTTCAGGTACTACAGCTCAGATCACAATCATTTCAATAGGAGCTGCAGTACCAAGATCGGCCACTACACAGTGTACAGCGCTGTGCTGTTTGGTCTCTACGCTGAGTATTTCCAGCTGCTGTCTTATTGGTGAGGGGGCCGTGTGTTGGAACCTCACTGATCTGATATTGATGACCAGGGTCGGACTGCGGTGTCTGGGGCCCACAGGGGAAATTAACTCTAGGGGCCCACCTACAGCAAGATGCAAATATCTGTTATCCGCTCTCGCTGTTATAGTGGAGCATTGACTGGCGGCTCCTGCACATCTACTGGGCGACACTCTAACTGGGATGGACATGTTTGCATTAAAGGGCTTCTTTGGTTAAAACTAGTGTTGAGCGAGTATGTTCTGTTAACCCTTTCGGCGAGTATGCTCGGGCCGAGCTCCGAGTATTTATAGCTGCTCGGTGATATGGTTGAATCGCTCCCGTGTGCATGATTTGCGACTGTTTGACGGTTTTAATACATGTGAGGAATGTGTAAGAAATAGACATTCCTCACATGTATTAACCCCTTAAGCCGCGGAGCATTTTCCGTTTTTGCATTTTCGCTTTTTGCTCCACTTGTTCCCAGAGCCATAGCGTTTTTATTTTTTGGTCAATATGGCCATGTTAGGGCTTATTTTTTGCGGGACGAGTTGTACTTTTCAACGCCATTACTAGTTTTACCATGCCGTGTACGGGAAAACGGGAAAAAAATTCCAAGCGCCGTGAAATTGCAAAAAAAGTGCAATACCACTGAGGTTTTTTTTTATTTTTTTTTACCACGTTCACTGAATGCTAAAACTGACCTGCCATTATTATTCTCCAGGTCATTAAGAGTTCAAAGACACCAAACATGTATAGGTTCTTTTTTATTTAAGTGATGAAAAAAAATTCCAAAGTTTGGTAAAAAAAAAAAATGGTGCCATTTTCCATTTTTTGGGATCTTCGGCCAGGTGAGGGCTTATTTTTTGTGAACCGAGCTGAAGTTTTTATAGATGCTATTTTGGGGTAGATCCGATGTTTTGATCGCCCGTTATTGCATTTTATTGCAATTTTACGGCGACCAAAAAACGTAATTCTGGCGTTTAGAATTTTTTTCTCATTACGCCATTTACCGATCGCATTAATTCTTTTTTTATATTGATAGATAGGGCAATTCTAAATGCGACGATACCAAATATGTGTATATAGGGTTTTTTTTTATGATTTTATTTTGAATGAGGCGAAAGGGGGGTGATTTAAACTTTTATATTTTTTTATTTTTTTTCATATTTTTTAAAACTTTTTTTTTCACTTTTTGCTTGCTTCTGTAGTTTCCATAGGAGACTAGAAGCAGCAACTGTCCGATCGCCTCTGCTACATACAGGGGACGATCAGATCCCCTGTATGCAGCAGAAATGGTCCTGTGCTATGAGCGCCGACCACTAGGTGGCGCTCACAGCGACAGGATCATTACAACCACTGGTGTCTGCTGCAGACCCAGGGTTGTCATGACTACCCATCGGCGACCCACGATCATGTGACGGGGTCGCCGATGGGAGGGGTAAGTGACGCGCTTTCAGGAAGCGCGCGTTAAATGCCGCTGTCGGAGATTGACAGCGGCATTTAATATGTTAACAGCCGCGGGTGGATCGCGATTCCACCCGCGCCTGTTGCGGGCACATGTAAGCTGTAATAATCAGCTGACATGTGCTTGGTTCAGTGCGGGCTCAGCGCAGCAGCCCTCACTGAACCGGAGGATAACGACATGCGCGTACTAATACGTGACATGTCGTTAAGGGGTTAAAGCTGTCAAACAGTTGCAAATCATGCACACGGGAGCGATTCAACCATATCACCGAGCAGCTGTAAATACTCGGAGCTCGGCCCGAGCATACTCGGACAGAACATACTCGCTCAACACTAGTTAAAACAAGTTATCACCGATCCATGGGCTCTACAGGATAGGTGATCACTTATTGAGCATTTGTGTCCGAACATTGGAAAACGCACCTATCGGAAGAATGGGGAAGTTTTATCCCTGACAGAAGACTTATCCCTATTTTAAAATGCTGCGGCAGGTGGGACGTCTGACCGCAGCTCTATTCATTCTCTTAGAGACTTGCAAAAAAGAGCAGCGCTCACAGCCACTGAGAGAATGAATGGATCAGTGGTCTCATCTCACATGCCGCTCCAGTCTAATGGGGAGAAAAGCTCCACATTCTGCCGGTGTGTGCAAGCAGTCAGACCCCCACCAATCAATATTATCACTGATCCTGTGGAGAGGTGATTACTTGTTTTCACCGGAGAACCCCTGTAAGTGCATCTCTGCCGCTCTGGTCCAAGTATTTAATCGCTAAGGCCACGGCCCTACTATCAGTATTCGGTCAGTATCCAGTCAGTATTTTTTCTCAGGAGTGGGAGCCAAAACAGGTGATGAGCAATCAGAGAAAAGGTATAATAGAAACAAGTCACCAATTCTGCATTTATCAACCATTCCTGGTTTTGGCAGCCACTCCTGAGAAAAATACTGAACAAATACTGATGGTGGGGCTGTGGCCTAATGGAAAAAAATCTTTTCCTAGTTAAGATCAGCGAGAACAGAATGACCGCCATACACAACACAGTCCACTATATCAACACCAATAATACCACATACAAAAGGGACAAATATCGCCACACCATGACTAGATCACATATTACCACTACATAGTGACCGAATAATACCACATACAAGGAACAAATATGGCCACACTATGACCAGACCATATATTACCACCACAAAGTGACCAAATACTACAATACTGATCATGAATACAAAACCACTAATACTAACTAAGCTCTGTATATAGTGTCAGTGTACAGGTAACACAGTGATCACCAGTGACATTATAGACAGGAGCTCTGTATATAGTGTATAGGTAATACAGTGATCACCAGTGACATACACAGGAGCTCTGTATATACTATATACACACGTGGTCAAAATTGTTCGTACCCCTCGTTTAATGAAAGAAAAACCCACAATGGTCACAGAAAAAAATTGAATCTGACAAAAGTAATAATAAATTAAAAATCGATGAAAATGAACAAATGAAAGACAGACATTGCTTTTCAACCCTGCTTCCACAGAAATGAAAAAAAAATTAAACTCATGAAATAGGCCTGGACAGAAATGATGGTACCCCTGAAAATAATGTGACAAAAGGGACATGTTAAATCAAGTTGTGTCCACTAATTAGCATCACAGGTGTCTACAATCTTGTAATCAGTCAGTGGGCCTATATTTAGGGCTACAGATACTCACTGTGCTGTTTGGTGACATGGTGTGTACCACACTCAACATGGACCAGAGGAAGCAAAGGAAAGAGTTGTCTCAGGAGATTAGAAAGAAAATTATAGACAAGCATGTTAAAGGTAAAGGTTATAAGACCATCTCCAAGCAGCTTGATGTTCCTGTAACTACAGTTGCACATATTATTCAGAAATTTAAGATCCATGGGACTGTAGCCAACCTCCCTGGACGTGGCCGCAGGAGGAAAATTGATAACAAATCAAAGAGACGGATAATATGAATGGTAACAAGAGCCCAGGATAACTTCTAAAGAGATTAAAGGTGAACTTCAAGCTCAAGGAACATCAGTGTCAGATCGCACCATCCGTCGTTGTTTGATCTAAAGTGGACTTCATGGGAGACGACCAAGGAGAACACCATTGTTGAAAAAAAAACATAAAAAAGCCAGACTGGAATTTGCCAAACTACATGTTCACAAGTCACAAAGCTTTTAGGAGAATGTCCTATGGACAGATGAGACAAAAATGGAAGTTTTTGGCAAGGCACATCAGCTTTATGTTCACAGATGGAAAAATGAAGCATATCAAGATAAGAACACTGTCCCTACTGTGAAACATGGAGGAGTCTCTTTTATGCTTTGGGGCTGGTCTGCTGCATCTGGCACAGGGTGTCTTGAATCTGTGCAGGGTACAATGAAATCTCAAGACTATCAAGGGATTCTAGAGAGAAATGTGCTGCTCAGTGTCAGAAAGCGTGGTCTCAGTCGCAGGTCATGGGTCTTGCAACAGGATAATGACCCAAAACACACAGCTAAAAACACCCAACAATGGCTAAGAGGAAAACATTGGACTATTCTGAAGTGGCTTCTATGAGCCCTGACCTAAATCCTATTGAGCATCTTTGGAAAGAGCTGAAAGAGCTGAAACATGACATCTGGAAAAGGCAACCTTCAACCATGAGACAACTGGAGCAGTTTGCTCATGAGGAGTGGCCAAAATACCTGTGGAGAGGTGCAGAAGTCTGATTGACAGTTACAGGAATCGTTTGATTGCAGTGATTGCCTCAAAAGGTTGTTCAGCAAAATATTTGTCAGATTCAAGTTATTTCTGTGACCATTGTGGGTTTTTCTTTCATTAAACGAGGGGTACCAACAATTTTGACCACGTGTGTAGTGTAAGTGTACATGTAATACACTGACTCACCAGTGACGTCTCTAGGTGAAGTCCTTCATCTTCGCTTTTCTTCTTCATCTGGCACAGACGGCCATCACTTCTTCCAGCCAGGAATCATCTCTGCAGAAAATAACACACAGTTATCAATAACTGATCTCTTCTAGAGAATATTCCCACTCCACCCCCCGACTTCTACACTACACTAGTTGAAGAAAAAAATCAATATAGTGCGGCCCTGCACAGTAACAGGAGCCCGCTTTTGTCCCATCCCATGGAAAACAATTTCCTAAAAAGTAAATTATATTACAGAAGTAATAATGTCCCTAATTGGACTCTAAAATAATAATGTTCCCCACTGGCCACCATAAACTAATAAAGTATGTTCCTCAATCTGGCCCCAAACAGTAATTAAGTCCCTTGTTCAGCCTGGCACCCACATATATCCATCCTGGCCCCCCCTTCCCTGCATATATCCATCCTGACACCCCCCCATATATCCCTTCTGGCCCCCATATGTCCAGTGTGACCCCTCCATATATTTATCCTAGCCCACGTGTATCGAGCCTGCCCCCTCCCATATATCCATCCTAGTCCCCCATGTGGCCTGCCTGTTCCCCCCATATATCCATCCTGGCCTCCATGTGTCCAGCCTGCCCCCCCATATATCTGTCCTGGCCTCCATGTGTCCAGCCTGCCCCCTCCCATATATCCGTCCTAAAGCCCCATGTGTCCAGCCTGCCCCCCTATATATCCATCCTGGCCTCCATGTGTCCAGCATGCCCCCCTACATATCCATCCTGGCCTCCATGTATCCAGCCTGCCCCCCGCAATATATCCATCCTGGCCTCCATGTTTCCAGCCTGCCCCCCCATATATCCATCCTGGCCTCCATGTGTCCAGCCTGCCCCCTCATATATCCATCCTGCCCTTCCCCCCTGCATATATCCATCCTGACACCCCCCCATATATCCATTCTGGCCCCCATATGTCCAGCGTGGCCCCTCCATATATTTATCCTAGCCCACGTGTATCGAGCCTGCCCCCCCCACATATCTATCCTAGCCCCTCATGTGTCCAGCCTGCCCCCTCACATATCCATCCTGGCCATCATGTGTCCAGCCTGCCCCGCCCCCCATATATCTGGCCCCCCCATATATCCATCCCCCCCACATATCCATCCTGGCCTCCATGTGTCCAGCCTGCACCCCCATATAGCCATCCTGCCCCCCCTTTCCCATGTGTCCAGCCAGGCTCCTCCTTATGTGTCCAGCCAGACTCCCCCCCTTGTGTGTCCAGCCAGGGTTCCCCCCTTGTGTGTCCAGCCAGGGTTCCCTCTTGTGTGTCCAGCCAGCTCCCCCCTTGTGTGTCCAACCAGGGCTCCCCCTTGTGTGTCCAGCCAGGGTTCCCCCTTGTGTGTCCAGCCAGGGCTCCCCCTTGTGTGTCCATCAAGGCCCTTCTTGTGTGTCCAGCCGGGCCCCACCTTGTGTGTCCAGCCTGCCCCCCATATAGCCATCCTGCCCCCCCTTTCCCATGTGTCCAGCCAGGCTCCCCCTTATGTGTCCAGCCAGGCTCCCCCCCTTGTGTGTCAAGCCAGGGTTCCCCCCTTGTGTGTCCAGTCATGGTTCACTCTTGTGTGTCCAGCCAGCTCCCCCCTTGTGTGTCCAGCCAGGGCTCCCCCTTGTGTGTCCAGCCAGGGTTCCCCCTTGTGTGTCCAGCCAGGGCTCCCCCTTGTGTGTCCAGCAAGGCCCCTCTTGTGTGTCCAGGCGGGCCCCCCCTTGTGTGTCCAGCCAGGGTCCCCCCTTGTGTGTCCAGCAGGCCCCCCCTTGTGTGTCCAGCCAGCGGCCCATCCCATTCTGCATCCACTCATATACACACAGACACACACACAGACACACACACAGACACAGACACCTCTTACCTTCCTACGTTCCCGTGCGGTGTCCTTCTTCTCCGGCAGCTGAGTTGCGCGCCTCCTTCACAGCAGGCGCATGACGATGACATCATATGCTGGCCGGGGAAGGGAGACGCGCAGTTTCAGCTGCTTCACTGGGACGTGTGTCGCGGCGGTTCAGGTAATGAGCGCCGCGTGCGCGCGTCCCTGCATACACTGTGCCTGCGCTTTTAAAGGGCCCGTGCCCCTTAAACCCGCAGGTTTTTTTTTTCTTCATTCTCTTCTCCCCCTCTCCTCTGCAGGAGGGTACCCCGCCAGCCCAGTCCCACCCTGTTGATGACTTATCCTAAAATCGGTCATTAATATATAAGTCCTGGACAGTCCCGTTAAGCTTGTTTTACCTAGTTATAAAAGCCCTTTAAGTCCTCATTATAAGGTAAGGTATGAATGGATCTAATTAAATTCTCCAAAGAGAACTATTTATACATTTTTAGACACTGTGAGCTTTCTACAAGATATTGCGGGCAGTATATAGCGAATATACGGACACAGAGCCATTCGCCGGCTCAGATTGTCAATAAGCACCTTGTAAATATGAGACCTTGACTCAGAAAGTTTAGGATCAATGGTCCATTTGTAACGGTACACCGAACAGGTGTAGAGGCACAAAATCATTTCATTTATGCGACGTCTGCTCCGGTACACACCTGCCTTCTAAAATTGGGGAGCACAGTTTTTTCTTTATTAGGTTGAATATTATATGATTTTACGATGTCGCATTATTTTGAAATTATGGAGAAATCTTATTACTGAAATACCATAACTATACAGTAAAACCAGGAGACTCTGAGTTTTGTTAAATAAAGTTTCAAAATTATTAGTTTTAAAAGCAAACACTCACTTTAAAGGAGTTATCACCTGATTTAAAAGTGATTCTTAAAGGGGCTTTCCACTAATGGCCAATAGCTTTACTGGCCATTTTGAAAATTAAAAAAAAAAATCTTCACACCTCCCGGACCAACATGGTTCCTCCAATCACAGGGCTGTGTCTGCCAGCTTTCACATGACATGTCTTATGACCACTGCAGCCAATCAGCAGCCATTGGCAGCGGGGAGGAAGGGGCGTAATGATCACATCACAAGAGTGGGCGACGGCAATCAGGCTCATGTGGGGGACGTCGCCTACGCCAGCGCTTATTCCACCTGGATGTACATCCTCGGATGCACATTCAGATGAAATGTACTGTGGCGCAGAGACCCACTGATTCCCTGCACTTCAATACATGCTGCCGGCCAATCAGAGGCTGGCAGCTGACCTTGGCTTGCCCGTCATGGGCAGCACATGGAAATGACGTCTTGCGCTACTCATGCAGGCTCATCAAAGTCAGCTGCTGGCTTTTGCACCAGCTATAAAAGAGGATGCCGCACATTGTGGCAGCGGGAAGGTAAGAATTAATGTTTTGGTTTTTTTTTAAATGTACTGGAGAACAAATTATTACTGGAAGGGGCCTAGAATGGGGGGCTATATAGCAGGATGGGGACCAGGAAGTGGGAAATTGTTCTAAGATGGGGCCCAGGATGGAGAGGGGCATTATTACAGGGAGAAGCCAGGAGGGGGACATTATTACTGGAAGGGACTCAGGATGGGGAGCTATATATCAGGAAGGGGCCAAGGATGTGGGAAATTGTTATAGGATGGGGCCCAGGATGAAGTGGGGCATTATCACAGGAAGAAGCCAAGAGGGGAACATTATTACTGGAAGGTTTCAGGAAGGGGACATTATTACTGGAAGGGGCCAAGGATGGAGGACTTTATACCAGGAAGTGGTCAAAGTTGGGAGACATTATATCAGAAAGGAACACAGTATGGGGAATATTTTGCCAGGAAAGGGCACAGTAAGGGGTACATTGTTATCGGATAGAGGGGCATTAATACAGGAATGGGCCCAGGACAGGGGACAATAATTCAGGAAGGGGTCAGGAGGGGAACATTATTACTTGAAGGGGCCAGGACGGAGGACATTATTACAGGCAAGGACCAGGATGAGGAAAATTATTACAGGAAGGAGACAGGATGGGGGACATTATTACATGGGGGGGGCGAATATATATGTTTTTGTAGGTTCTAGAACGCTTACAGAAGGTAAGGTCCAAATTTTGCATGGGGCCAATCGGACTCTAGTTAAGCCACTGCAGAGATCTCTCCTGATGGTTGAAAAGCGCTGATCCAGGTGGTAAGTAGTTGTTTATTTTATGATGGTCAGTTTAGCTGTTAAGAAGGAGCTGGACAACCACTTTAATGAGTTTAGGGTAGGGATATAATGTAAATAAAAAGGACAACATCTTCAAGGAGTTTGTATGTTCTCCCCGTGTTTGCATGAATTTCCTCTGGGTTCTCCATTTTCACTCATACTGCAAAAACAAACTGACATCATAGGTTACTTGGCTTAATATGAAATTGTCCCTCATGTGTACCGCATTGTGGGCAGGGACTATATGTACATCACTGCAGAATATGTTGGCAATAAAAAGTCAACAGAAATTAATATCATGCAGATTGTTATGGGTCCGGGTGGTGGAACCTCTGTGCTGAGGTGCAAGGAGGGACCCAGAGGGGCGTGACTAAGTATCCACCCGAACCAACCCTGGTCGTACGGCAGCTAACGACACTGTGACCAGGGAGGATCCGGGCTGAGGGACCAGGTGCTACTCTGGGGACGACCTTGTAAGAGAGCAGGTGGCTCCCACGGGTCAGATGGCTGGGACTGACCGGTATGGCGGATGGACACGGCAAGCAGGCGGAAGTCTCTGGTAGCAGACAGGTGGTCACAGTTCAAGAAAGCAGAGCAAGCAGCAGTCTTTAGGTTTACCAGGAAGGTGGTCACAGCAAGTGACGGCAGGGTTTCCAGGCAGGCTGGCAGGAAACAGGCAGGTGCTCCCAGGTGAGCGGGCAGACAGATGAGGCGGGTAACTGGCAGGTAACTGGTGGGTGCTCCCAGGTGAGCCGGCAGACAGACGAGGCAGGTAACTGGCAGGTAACAGGTGGGCGCTCCCAGGTGAGCGGGCAGACAGACGAGGCAGGTAATTGGCAGGTAACAGGTGGGCGCTCCCAGGTGAGCGGACAGACAGACGAGGCAGGTAACAGGCGGGTGCTCCCAGGTGAGCGGCCAGACAGACGAGGCAGGTAACTGGCAGGTAACTGGTGGGCGCTCCCAGGTGAGCGGTCTGACAGACAAGGCAGGCGGATGCTCCCAGGTGAGCGGACAGATAGCCAAGGCAGGTAACCGGCAGATAACAGGTGAGCACTCCAGGTGAGCAGGCTGGCAGGTAACGGGCAGATAATAGGCTGGCAGGCAGGAAGAGGAGTCAGGCTAGCAGCGGGACCTCAGGGCTGAAGCACAGATCAGACACAGTGCAAACAACTTTGCTCGGGCTCCTCCATTTTGGAGGAGGTGCCTTATATATGGGAGGTCCTCTGGCAATTGGCCGGGGACTCCTTAGGACGGCGTGCGCGGTCCCTTTAAGAGAGGGGAAGTGCGCGAGCGCGCGCCCTAAGCACACAGCCGGGGAAGGAGCGCGTGCCGGAAGCAGTGGGGAGAGAAGCGCTAGAGGACGCCGCGCCAGGAGCGGGGAGGTTAGAGGGATGGCGTCTCTGCCTAGCAAGGGGCAGAGACGCCGATGCTACACAGATCCTCACCAGGACTCCAGCAGTGTCACCATCCTGCCACCATACAGCTATAGAAGGACAATAAACCTGCAGGGTTCTCCCCTCAGTTATTTTTTCCTTTAATTTTATTATCTGTTTCTTACTCACAGTGACAGAACAGTCATCAGATATTTTATTCTTCACTTTTTATTTTACAGTCTCAGCTCTGAAGAATAGAACGTCTTATGAATAAATGACAGCTCACTTACACTGTGTTCCAAATTATTATGCAAATAATATTTTCTCAGATTTCCCAAATTACCTATATGAATTGCAGTCATTGTAATTTTCCAGTCAAATAACTATTAGAGTACAATTGAAAGGTTTTTGTACAAAGTGCCTATGATAACAGTATATTTTTTAAAAAATAAAAAACTCAAACTGCACTCAAAATGCATGTTCCAAATTATTATGCACAGCAGAGTTTTCAACCTTTTCATTTTAATAAAGAACAAAAAAAATGTTCATTTTTGAAATTATAGGCATTAGCAGGTTATTACAAACTGAAATCAAACAGTTTTCAACTCAAAACTTTATTCTAGGTGATGTTACATTTGCACATAGGACCGCTTGTTCGAATGGAGCTTCTGAACTCTCTCGTCCATTGAATTTGTCAGGTTTTGGATGGTTTCTGCTTCCAATTGTTTTGCATGATGACAGAATACCCTCCCAGAGCTGTTACTTAGATGTGAACTGCCTCCAGCCATCATAGACACGCCCTTTGATGATGCTCAAGAGGTTCTCAATGGGGTTGAGGTCTGGGGAGCATGGGTACAACACCATAAGTTTGTCCCCTTTTATGCCCATAGCAGCCAGAGATGCAGATGTGTTATGTGCAGCATGAGACGGGGCATTATCATGCATGAAAATGATCTTGCTGCGGAATGCACGGTTCTTCTTCTTGAACCATGGAAGGAAGTGCTGTTTGAGAAACTCAACATACATTATGGAGTTCATCTTTACCCCTTCAGGGATCCTAAAAGGGCCGACAATCTCTCTCCCCATGATTCCAGCCCAAAACATTACTCCACCTTCTCCTTGTTAGCGCCGTAGCCGTGTTTGCATGGGGTGTCCATCAACCAGCCATCCTCCACTCCATCCATCTGGACCATCGAGATCATTTCATGCATGATAATGCCCCGTCTCATGCTGCACATAACACATCTGCATCTCTGGCTGCTATGGGCATAAAAGGGGACAAACTTATGGTGTGGCACCCATGCTCCCCTGACCTCAACCCCATTGAGAACCTCTGGAGCATCATCAAAAGGAGTGTCTATGATGGCAGGATGCAGTTCACATCTAAGCAACAGCTCTGGGAGGGTATTCTGTCCTCATGCAAAATAATTGGAAGCAGAAACCATCCAAAACCTGACAAATTCAATGGACGAGAGAGTTCAGAGGCTCCTTTCGAACAAGCGGTGCTATGTGCAAATGTAACATCACCTAGAATAAAGTTTTGAGTTGAAACTGTTTGATTTCAGTTTGTAATAACCTGCTAATGCTTATAATTTCAAAAATGACCATTTTTTTGTTCTTTATTAAAATGAAAAGGTTGAAAACTCTGCTGTGCATAATAATTTGGAACATGCATTTTGAGTGCAGTTTGAGTTTTTTATTTTTTTTTAAATATACTGTTATCATAGGCAGTTTGTACAAAAACCTTTCAATTGTACTCTAATAGTTATTTGACTGGAAAATTACAATGACTGCAATTCATATAGGTAATTTGGGAAAATCTGAGAAAATATTATTTGCATAATAATTTGGAACACAGTGTATTACAGTGGTGGCCAAAAGTATTGGCACCCCTGCAATTCTGTCAGATAATACTCAGTTTCTTCCTGAAAATGATTGCAATCACAAATTCTTTGGTATTATTATCTTCATTTAATTTGCTTGCAAGGAAAAAACACAAAAGAGAATGAAGCAAAAATCAAAACTTTGATCATTTCACACAAAACTCCAAAAATGGGCCGGACAAAAGTATTGGCACCCTCAGCCTAATACTTGGTTGCACAACCTTTAGCCAAAATAACTGCGAACAACCGCTTCCGGTAACCATCAATGAGTTTCTTACAATGCTCTGCTGGAATTATAGACCATTCTTCTTTGGCAAACTGCTCCAGGTCCCTGATATTTGAAGGGTGCCTTCTCCAAACTGCCATTTTGTGATCTCTCCACAGGTGTTCTATGGGATTCAGGTCTGGACTCATTGCTGGCCACCTTAGACGTCTCCAGTGCTTTCTCTCAAACCATTTTATAGTGCTTTTGGAAGTGTGTTTTGGGTCATTATCCTGCTGGAAGACCCATGACCTCTGAGAGAGACATAGCTTTCTCACACCGGGCCCTACATTATGCTGCAAAATTTGTTGGCAGCATAGGCGGATTATAATGAGGGCAATCCGGGCTACCGCCCAGGCCCCCGAGCCTGCAGAGGGCCCGCGGCTCCGGGCAGGGTGTCTAATGCCGGATTGCCCTCATTATATGTGCGGGCCACCGCGGCACATACCGGTAGCAGTGGCGGGAGGGGGGGCCCCGGACCGCTCCCCCAGCAGCGGCCGCCGCTACTTCTTCATCGGCCAGGCCAGCACTGCAGCAGTTAACTTCCCTGTGCTGGCCCAACCGCGTCACTGCTAGGAGACACGGCCCCGTCACTGCTAGGAGACACGGCCCTGTGCGCTGTGATGTCACGCAGTGCGCGCCCGGCCTGCACTGCTGCAACGGAGAAATCAGAGCAGGCAGGAGGAATGGAGCCGGGGGATGGTGAGTCTGTGTCTGTATGTATGTACAGTCATGGCCAAAAGTTTTGAGAATGACACCAAAATTATATTTTCCCATGATCTGCTGGCCTCTGGTTTTTATTAGTGTTTGTCTGATGTTTATATCACATACAGAAATATAATTGCAATCATATTATGAGTACCAATAGGTTATATTGACAGTTAGAATGAGTTAATGCAGCAAGTCAATATTTGCAGTGTTGCACCTTCTTCTTCAAGACCTCTGTAATTCTCCCTGGCATGCTCTCAATCAACTTTTGGACCAAATCCTGACTGATAGCAGTCCATTCTTGCATGATCAATGCTTGCATTTTGCCAGAATTTGTTGGTTTTTGTTTGTCCACCCGTCTCTTGATGATTGACCACAAGTTCTCAATGGGATTAAGATCTGGGGAGTTTCCAGGCCATGGACCCAAAATCTCTATGTTTTGTTCCATGAGCCATTTAGTTATCACCTTTGCTTTATGGCAAGGTGCTCCATCATGCTGGAAAAGGCATTGTTGGGCGCCAAACTGCTCTTGGACGGTTGGGAGAAGTTGCTCTTGGAGGACATTCTGGTACCATTCTTTATTCATGGCTGTGTTTTTAGGCAAGACTGTGAGTGAGCCGATTCCCTTGGCTGAGAAGCAACCCCACACATGAATGGTTTCAGGATGCTTTACAGTTGGCATGAGACAAGACTGGTGGTAGCGCTCACCTCTTCTTCTCCGAATAAGCTGTTTTCCAGATGTCCCAAACAATCGAAAAGGGGATTCATCAGAGAAAATGACTTTGCCCCAGTCCTCAGCAGTCCACTCCCTGTACCTTTTGCAGAATATCAGTCGGTCCCTGATGTTTTTTCTGGAGAGAAGTGGCTTCTTTGCTGCCCTTGCTCAAAGAGTCTCCGCCTCACAGTGCGTGCAGAAGCACTCACACCAGCCTGCTGCCATTCCTGAGCAAGCTCGGCACTGCTAGTAGTCCGATCCCGCAGCTGAAACAGTTTTAAGATACGGTCCTGGCGCTTGCTGGTCTGTCTTGGGCGCCCTGGAGCCTTTTTGACAACAATGGAAGCTCTCTCCTTGAAGTTCTTGATGATGCGATAGATTGTTGACTGAGGTGCAATCTTTGTAGCTGCGATACTCTTCCCTGTTAGGCCATTTTTGTGCAGTGCAATGATGGCTGCACGTGTTTCTTTAGAGATAACCATGGTTAACTGAAGAGAAACAATGATACCAAGAACCAGCCTCCTTTTAAAGTGTCCAGTGATGTCATTCTTACTTAATCATGACTGATTGATCGCCAGCCCTGTCCTCATCAACACCCACACCTGTGTTAATGGATCAATCACTAAAACGATGTTAGCTGCTCCTTTTAAGGCAGGACTGCAATGATATTGAAATGTGTTTTGGGGGTTAAAGTTCATTTTCTGGGCAAATATTGACTTTGCAAGTACAGTAATTGCTGTTAAGCTGATCACTCTTTGACATTCAGGAGTATATGCAAATTGCCATTACAAAAAATGAAGCAGTAAACTTTGGAAAAATTACTATTTGTCTCATTCTCAATACTTTTGTCCATGACTGTATGTATGTATGTATGTGTGTGTGTGTGTGTGTGTGTGTGTAGGCAGATATCATTGTGTGATGTCTGTTTATATGTATTTTTGTGTTTCAAATGTGTTTATGCTTGTATGTATATGTCTGTATATGTTTGTGTGTGTGCGTGACTGCATGCGTGACTGCGTGCGGCCTCCTGCTGAGTATAGTTGGCGCCGTGCGGCCTCCTGCTGTCTCTGGGGGGGGCGCCGTGCGGCCTCCCACTATGTATAGATGGCACCGTGCGGCCTCCTGCTGTATATAGATGGCGCCGTGCGGCCCCTGCTTTGTATAGATGGTGCCGTGCGGCCTCCTGCTGTGTATAGATGGCTACATGCGGCCTCCTGCTGTGTATAGATGGCTATGTGCGGCCTCCTGCTGTGTATAGATGGCGCCGTGCGGCCCCCTGCTGTGTATAGATGGCGCCGTGCGGCCCTCTGCTGTGTATAGATGGCGCCGTGCGGCCTCCTGCTGTGTATAGATGGCGCCGTGCGGCCCCCTGCTGTGTATAGATGGTGCCGTAAGGCCCCCTGCTGTGAATAGATGACGCCGTGCGGCCCCCTGCTGTGTATAGATGGCGCCGTGCGGCCTCCTGCTGTGTATAGATGGCGCCGTAAGGCCCCCTGCTGTGAATAGATGACGCCGTGCGGCCCCCTGCTGTGTATAGATGGCGCCGTGCGGCCTCCTGCTGTGTATAGATGGCGCTGTGTGCCCTCCTGCTGTGTATAGATGGCTACGTGCGGCCTCCTGCTGTGTATAGATGGCTACGTGCGGCCTCCTGCTGTGTATAGATGGCGCCGTGCGGCCTACTGCTGTATATAGATGGCGCCGTGCGGCCTCCTGCTGTGTATAGATGGCGCCGTGCGGCCCCCTGCTGTGTATAGATGGCGCCGTAAGGCCCCCTGCTTTGAATAGATGACGCCGTGCGGCCCCCTGCTGTGTATAGATGGCGCCGTGCGGCCTCCTGCTGTGTGTAGATGGCGCTGTGTGCCCTCCTGCTGTGTATAGATGGCTACGTGCGGCCTCCTGCTGTGTATAGATGGCTACGTGCGGCCTCCTGCTGTGTATAGATGGCGCCGTGCGGCCTACTGCTGTATATAGATGGCGCCGTGCGGCCTCCTGCTGTGTATAGATGGCGCCGTGCGGCCCCCTGCTGTGTATAGATGGCGCCGTGCGGCCCCCTGCTGTGTATAGATGGCGCCGTGCGGCCTTCTGCTGTGTATAGATGGCGCCGTGCGGCCCCTGCTGTGTATAGATGGCGCCGTGCGGCCTCCTGCTGTGTATAGATGGCGCCGTGCGGCCTCCTGCTGTGTATAGATGGCGCCGTGCGGCCTCCTGCTGTGTATAGATGGCGCCGTGCGGCCTCCTGCTGTGTATAGATGGCTACGTGCCCCCACCTGCTGTGTATAGATGGCGCCGTGCGGCCTCCTGCTGTCTCTGGGGGGGACGCCGTGTGGCCTTCCGCTGTGTATAGATGGCGCCGTGCGGCCTCCTGCTGTGTATAGATGGCGCCGTGCGGCCTCTCGCTGTGTATAGAAGGCTACGTGCGGCGTCCCGCTGTGTATAGATGGCTATGTGCGGCCTCCCGCTGTGTATAGATGGCTACGTGTGCTCAATATTGAGTCATACAATTAATGTAAGGCTATGTGCCCACGATACAGAAATGTTCCGGATTTTTTTTGAGTGTTTCTGCATCTCCCTGGCAGAAAAAACGCATGCGGATTTTACATGTGGATTGTACATGCGGATTTTACATGCGTTTTCCTGCCAGGGACATGCAGATGTGAAGCGTTCTTCACTTACATTTCCGCATGCGGGTTGACAAGCGCTTTCCAAGCGACTTTAGCATCACTTGGAAAGTGCTTGACAACTTGGTCACACTATATAAATCCATGCAACCAGCAAGGATTTATATAGTGTGACCGTAAAAGAATGGTAAAAAATAAAAAAATATATACTTACCTTCTGATGGCCTGCCGATGTCAGCGGTCGCGTGACCCATCACATGACTAAATGACGTCACGGCAGGTCCTTTTCAGACCATCGCGAGCTGCCGGCAAGCCAGGACGCATCGCTATGGAGACCGGGGGCCATCAGAAGGTAAGTATAATATTTATTTTTTATTTTATTCTTTTTTTACAGGTTCTATGGTACCCGGGTCCGGAGGAGAGTCTCCTGTCCTCCACACCCGGGTACCATCCGCACATTGAAACGCATGGATTCCGCATCTACAGATGCAGGGATGCGGATTCCATGCGTTCTAATGCAAGTCAATGGCGGCGAAAAGCCGCGCTTCTGCAAAATAATTGGTAATGCTGCGGATTTTTCCGCAATGATAATCCGCAGCGGAAATTTCCGCAGCATGTACACAACACATCCAGATTATCATTGGGGAACATGGCAGACCTTCTACCAAGCGTTTTTTAAGCGTTTCGGCAGCGGAATTGTCGCTGCGGAAACGCTTAAAAAACGCATAGTGGGCACACAGCCTAAAAAAAGATATTATAATTAATATTGTGCCAAATTAATTTCACGTGAACTATCACATGATTTATCACAGGGGATCATGTGACATGTCACGTGATAAATCAGGTGTGTGGGGGGGGGGGCCCGTGCCTTCTAAACTGCCCCTGGGTCCTTGCTCCTCTTAATCCACCCCTGGTTGGTAGTCTTCAGACTTCATAATGCCATGCACACGGTCAAGCAGTCCAGTGCCAGAGGCAGCAAAGCAACCCCAAAACACCAGGGAACCTCCACCATGTTTGACTGTAGGGACCATGTTCTTTTCTTTGAATGCTTCTTTTTTTTCCCTGTACACTCTATGTTGATGGTTTTTCCCAAAAGCTCGACTTTTGTCTCATCTGACCAGAGAGCATTCTTCCAAAACGTTTTAGGCTTTATCAGGTAAGTTTTGGCAAACTCCAGCCTGGCATTTTTATGTCTCGGGATAAGAAGTGGGGTCTTCCTGGGTATCCTACCATACAGTTCCTTTTCATTCAGACGCTGACGGATAGTACGGGTTGACACTGTTGTACCCTCAGACTGCAGGGCAGCTTGAACTTGTTTGGATGTTAGTCGAGGTTCTTTATCCACCATCCGCACAATCTTGTGTTGAAATCTCTCGTCAATTTTTCTTTTCCGTCCACATCTAGGGAGGTTATCCACAGTGCCATGGGCTTTAAACTTCTTGAAGACACTGCGCACGGAAGACACAGGAACATTCAGGTCTTTGGAGATGGACTTGTAGCCTTGAGATTGCTCATGCTTCCTCACAATTTGGTTTCTCAAGTCCTCAGACAGTTCTTTGGTCTTCTTTCTTTTCTCCATGCTCAATGTGGTACACACAAGGATACAGGACAGAGGCTGAGTCAACTTTAATCCATGTTAACTGGCTGCAAGTGTGATTTAGTTATTGCCAACACCTGTTAGGTGCCACATGTAAGTTACAGGTGCTGTTAATTACACGAATTAGAGAAGCATCACATGATTTTTCAAACAGTGCCAATACTTTTGTCCATCCCCTTTTTTAGGTTTGGTGTGGAATTATATGCAATTTGGCTTTAGGACAATTATTTTTGTGTTTTTTCATTGAAAACAAATTAAATGAAGATAATAATACCAAAGAATTTGTGATTGCAATCATTTTCAGGAAGAAACAGAGTATTATCTGACAGAATTGCAGGGGTGCCAATACTTTTGGCCACCACTGTATTTCATGCGGCAGAAGTTAGCCTCCAGCAATGGAAGAGGGAACCGAGAAAGTGTAGAAAATGCTCTATCATGGCAGCAGTGGTATGAGACATTGGAAATGCACGATCAAACCTATCATATCATAGGATTATCTATCATCTATCTATCCTTATATTCTCTATTTCATATCTATCTATCCATCTATCTATCCATATATGTATCTATCTATCTTTCTATCTATCCATGTATGATAGATGGATAGATAGATGGATAGATGGATAAATAGATGGATAGATAGATGGATAGATAGATAAATAGATAGATAGATAATGTAGGGATTTGTACTCACTGAGCCGCGTTGGAGGTAGGCACGGGTTCACACAGTGATGCAGTCCACGGGTTCAAACAAACTGGTGGCTTATTTTAGTGTCCATACACCAGTTAAGAAACAAAAGTTACAGCCTTTTCCTGGCACAAAAAGGAATAACAGAACAAAGCTCAAAATAACAAGTCCATGCAGCACGGCTTCAGCCGTTTAAACAAGGTGCTTTTCTCTGCCTCCTGCAGAGTCTAAGAAGCACCTGCAAGGTCTGCTCACCTTGCCCAGCAAACACAGACAGAGACAGGCGCAGCTGTCTTAAATTAGCCTTCCAAGACCTGGACTGGAGGTAAGTGAGCAGCTGTTCCCCCCCAGCTCTTTCAGCTGCTCATAAAACCCGGCCCTGTAATCCGGACCCATTAAATTCCTCTCAGCACTATGTGTGCTGGAGCCTGCTTCTCAGGGTCCTACATCACCGAAGCATGGCACTTCGAGGACACATACCTCCCATCCACAACCTGTCCGGCAGCAACCTTACATACACCCCCCCTCTGTCCAAAGCCGGAAGGCTTGGCACCTTCTGTCACCATACAATAAACCCTTGACAAGGCAGCGGCATTCCCATGTTGTTTCCCAGGCCTATGCTCTACCCGGAAACTAAAATCTTGTAGAGCCAGGAACCACCTAGTCACTCTGGCATTGTTTCCCTTCTTTTCTCGCATCCACCTCAATGGGGCATGGTCTGACACTAACCTGAACCTTCTACCTAATAGGTAATACCTCAGTGTCTAACGCCCACTTAATGGCCAAACATTCTTTTTCTACAATGGAGTAGTTCTTCTCACAAGCGGAGAGCTTCCGACTGAGGTATTTTACAGGGTGTTCTTCTCCGTTAACCTCCTGGGACAAGACAGCTCCCAGCCCGACATCCGATGCATCCATCTGGACCACAAACTCCTTGGAGAAGCTGGGTGCCAACAAGACTGGTTGTTTACAGAGGACCAGTTTCAATTCCTGGCAGGTCGCTTCTGCTTCCGGGGCCCACTTAGCCATAGCTGACTTCATCCCTTTCAGAAGATCCGTCAGTGGGGCTGCTATCAGGGCAAAGTTTGGGACAAATCTTCGATAGTAGCCCACAATGCCTAGAAACGCCCTGACCTGCTTCTTCGAGAGGGGCTGTGGCCAGTTCAAGATCGCCTCGACCTTATTTATTTGTAGTTTTATTTCCCCTCTACAACCACGTACCCTAGGTACTTGGCTTCCTCCATCCCCATGGCACATTTCTTCGGGTTGATAGTAAAGCCCACCTTCCTTAGGGCATCAAGTATGGCTTGAACTTTGTCCAGATGACTTTCCCAGTCCTGGCTAAATATGACGATGTCATCTAGGTAGGCCGCTGCATACTGTTTGTGGGGTGCTAAGATCCGGTCCATGGCTCCCTGGAAGGTGGCCGGAGCTCCCTGCAAACCAAACGGCATCCTGACGTATTGGCGTCGAGAAAGCTGTCTTCTCCTTGGCCTCTTTGGACAGGGGAATTTGCCAATATCCTTTGGTGAGGTCCAGAGTGGTGATGTACCGAGAGGGTCCTAGCCTTTCGATAAGCTCATCTAACCTAGGCATTGGGTAGGCGTCGAACTTTGAGACCTCGTTCAGCTTCTTATAGTCGTTGCAAAACCGCCATTCCCCATCTGGTTTCGGCACTAAGACTATAGGAACTGGACCATCCACTTTTGGACTCTTCAATGACTCCCAGGTTAAGCATCCGCCTTACTTCTTTAGAGATCACCTCTCTGCGGGTTTCGGGGATCCGGTATGGTTTTAGATTGACGCGAACATGAGGCTCTGTGAGAACCTCATGCTCTATGACCTGAGTGAGTCCTGGCAACTCCGAAAACATGTCTTTATTTCGCTGTAACAACTCTTTGCACTATTGCTTTTGGGCACATGACAGTGACTCTGCCACCTTGACCTCTTTCACATCGGCCTCAGCCTCAGCCACTAAAAAGGGAGCTTCCGCAGGCTCTCTATCTGGCTTAATCAAGTTAACATGGTAAATGTGGTAGGGCTTCCTCTTCCCTGGTTGGTGGATCTTATAGTTGACTTCCCCCACTTTCTCTACCACCTCATAGGGGCCCTGCCACTTGGCCATGAACTTGCTCACCACTGTGGGACTAGCACAAGCACTCGATCTCCTGGGTTGAACGATCTCACCCTGGCCGACCTATTATACACCCTGGACTGTGCCTCTTGTGGCTTGAGGAGGTGCTCCCTCACAATGGGCATCACATGGGCAATCCTCTTTTGCATCTGGGCAACGTGCTACACCACTCTCCTATAGGGAGTGGTCTCAGCTTCCCAGGACTCTTTCGCCACCTCCAGGAGTCCTCGAGGGTGTCGTCCATAGAGTGGTTCAAACGGGGAGAAACCTGTGGAAGCTTTGGGAACTTCCCTCATGGCGAACAACAGATAGTCCCAGTCTCGGCCATCCTTTTCCACTGCTTTCCTCAACATTGCTTTCAAGGTTTTGTTAAACGTCTCGACCAGTCCGTCCGTCTGGGGATGGTACACGGAGGTTCTCAGTTGTGCAATGTGCAGTGTCTTGCACAATTCACTCATGACCTTCGACATAAATGGAGTTCCTTGGTCTGTTAGGATCTCCTTAGGCAACCCAGTTCTTGAAAACATGTGGACTAACTCCGGGGCTATACACCTGGCGGAGGAGTTTCATAGTGGTACGGCCTCCGGATACCGGGTAGCTTAATCTAATACCACCAGGATATACTGATGCCCTTGGGCGGACATGACCAGAGGCCCCACTAGACCCATTGCTATGCGTTCGAATGGAACCTCGATGACTGGTAGTGGCACTAGGGGACTGCGGAAGTGGGCCACTGGGGAGGTTATCTGGCATGTGGGGCAGGAACGACAATAACTCTATATTTCTCTATAGCAACCTGGCCAGTAGAATCTTTGGAGGATCCGTTCTTGAATCTTGTCTGCACCCAGGTGACCACCCAACACATAAGAATGAGCCATGTCTAACACCCTGCGTCTATAGGGCCCTGGCACCAGCAACTGTTCTATTACCTCACCCCTTGGCTTGGTTATTCTGTACAGCAAATCCCCATTCACAGCAAAATGAGGGAACCGAGTGTCAGCCTCCGGTTCCTGAGGCACCCCATTTAACACAGTAACATTTTCAAAGGCCCCTTTCAGAGTTAAATCCCTGAGTTGGGCAGTTCCAAAGTTTCCCTCGGACACCTCCAGCTCAGGGATATTGGCCTCAGGGGATGCTACTTCATCCTCATTGTCCACCAGTACACACATGGGAAACTCATCTACTATGTTCTGCGGGTAAGTTTCCTTAGGGGCGATCTGGCTGTCGTCCAAGCAGCCAGGTGTCCCCACTTTCCCCCACATTTCCCAGAATAATGCAAAGTCACGTCCAATTATTATGGGATGCAATAGGTCCTTAACGACCGCCACTTCATGAGATGTGGTGCCACAGTCTGTGTTTACATCCACCTGGGCCACAGGATAGTTCTTAGCGTCCCCATGGATACACCGGACACCCACCACCTTCCCAGGAACCAGCCGATGAGGGAGTGTGGCCCTTATCAGGGTCACCAAACTTCCTGAGTCCAATAGTCCAGAGACTTGTGCCCCTTTAACTGACACTGAGCATGCCTGAGGGACCTCGCCTTGTTGACGAACCGCGCTGCAGGCGGGGTAGGCAAAATAAGAGCAACGCCGGCCCATGTTGCAGTCCATTGGTTCAGCGTTTATGGGACACCGGGCGGCAATATGGCCAGGGGTATGACATCTCCAACACACCATATTATGGGGTGGGACCTTGGGCAGCAACTCAGACCCCTCCTGAACTCTAGGATGCCCCCCAGGTGTGGCGCTAACTCCCTTCTTTTGGGTGTCCGCCACCTTTTGGGAACCCCAGTATTGAGAGGCTACGACCCCTTGTTTTCCCAACGGACTCTCAACCGCCTGGTATCTTTCCACCAACCCCACCAAGTCATCAGCATTATGGGGATCTCCCTGGGCAACCCAGGATTTCACCGACTTCGGGAGAGAGTGTATAAACCTGTCTATAACGACCTCTATCTCATATCATAGGACTATCTATCATCTATCTTTTACCTATCCATCTATCTATCTCATATCTATCTATCTATCTATCTATCAATCTCATATCTATCTATCTTCTCCACTTTTTATTTGGTCTCAGGTATGACTTTCATATTACCCACGACTGTTACTTGCCACAGGTGAGTTTTAACGAGCATCACATGCTTGAAGCAAAGTTGTTTTTCCACAATTTTGGAAAGTGCCAATTTTGTCCGGCCCATTTTTGGAGTTTTGTGTGAAATTATGTCCAATATTCCTTTTTTTCTCATTTTTTTGTGCTGTTTCAATACAGACAAAGGAAATAAATATTATAACAATTGTGTAACAAAACATGTGTAATTGTAATAATTTTCTGGGAGAAATACTTCACTTTCTGGAACAATCTCAAGGTTGCTAAACACTTCCGGCCATGACTGTGTGTATATATGGGCCCTCAATAAACCATCCCTCCCAAGGAAAAGGCCACAGCAAGGGTCAGGAATCGGTGGCCTTCCCTCTCCGAATCTTAGGGAGAGACGGTTGTGCTTCTAGCATTCACCTAGGCTGCCACCGCAGTGGAACTAATAGCAGGGTAGCCAACTGTCCAGAAATTCTTGGACAGTCCATAAAAATAGGGCACTTTTTTCCCTGTCCGTAAAAAAAAATGTGATGCGTCCATAATCTTTTTGAAGCTGGAGAGACTTGTTCAGATGTAGGGAGATGTAGGGGCATCATATTGTGTATAGGGAGATGTAGGGGCATCATATTGTGTATAGGTATCATATTGTGTATCTGCATGTGTGGAGACATCATACTGTGTATATGGAGCTGTGAGCACATCATACTGTATTTAGGGAACAATGAGGGAATCATACTGTATACAAGGAGCTGTGGAAACATCATGCTGTGTATAGGGTCTGTGGGGTCATCATCTAATATATATAATCGTCTTATCCCGTCTGTCTGTCTGTCCTTCTGTCCAGGAAATCCTGCGTCGCTGATTGGTCCGGCCGCGGCCAATCAGTGACGCGGGATTTTAGAAAAAGGTGGCGGCCGTTAGCGGCTCATCTGCCGCACGGAGGTCAGCGGCGATGCAGCCGGTAGATTACCGGCGCTAGCCGCTCATCTCCCGGCTGCTCTCAGCAGAAGTACCGCGACTGGCGGCGAAGCTGACCTCCATGCGGCTACCATCGGGAGATCAGTGGCTAGGGCCGCTGGGGGAGCGGCGCCGCCAGTCGGGATACTTCGGCTGTGAGCAGCCGGCCATTTCCCGGTTCCTCGCAGCGGAAGTACCCGCACAGGCAGCGTCGCTGTCCGGTCCTCAGTAATACGATTCACTGATTGGTCGGAATCAGCGATATTGTCGCCGCGACCAATCAGCAATATTGGTGCCAAATTTAAACACCGCTCTGCTGATTGCGCCTGGTCGGCCGCATACAGAATCTAGAATACCCGATGCGTTAGAATCGGGCCACCATCTAGTACTGTATATAAAGAGCTGTGGGAGCCATCACACTATATATAGAGACCTGTGAAAAGCTAATGTGTTGATCCAGAGGAAGTCAAAAAACCCCATGAGGCAGATGCTGCTTGCCCAAAATTAGGGGAAAAATTCCTTCCCGACTCCACATATGGCAATCAGACTAGTTCCCTGCATCAACGTCCCATAACAAAATCTAGTATGAATAACCTGTAATGTTATTCAAGAAAGTCACACAGGATCTTCTTGAACTTTTTTTAGAGAATTAAGTATTACAAGGTCATGTGGTAGAGAGTTCCATAACTCACACAATAAAAAATTGCCATCTAACTTCCTTTAGACAAAGCGAATTAGGAGCTTGATGCTAGAGTAGTTGAATTAAAACTGAAAAAAATTATTAACACAGCAAAAAAGAGGAACAGTATTTATTCTCCAGCCCAGGTCTCAAAACTAATGCACTAATCAGGATGAAGCAAACCATATAATAAAGGCAGGGGCAGCACAGGTGCAAAATACTGATGAGACAAACAACTCATAACCTACCAATTCTTGGAGGGAGTCATTGCTTAGTATTAAAACTGCACACAAAAAATGGCTTGTATAGGGCACTGGTCACACACAGATTGTTAGGGGAATGGTTGCAAACAACTTTATTAAATAATGGAAAGCAAACGAACCCGGGGTCCGCGATGCAGCTTGGAGGACTGCGGCCGAACACCTTCCGGGTAAGAAGGTAAAACAACCAACTGAAATAACAATCCCCCCCATGTTACTGCACACCGGAACGGGAATAGGGATTCGCACTATCTCCGTTAACTGCACGAGAGATGTGCGACACATAATGTAGCCGTAGCCCTGTTAACTGCACAGAGGCTACGCAGCAGGCGCTAGGATGCGTGTGTGATTCACGCCGGCGTATACATGCTCCCAGCCAGCGTGCTACCGGACTGCGGAGTATCTCTCCACGTGGCTAACAGGCGGTGCCGGGAATACGGAGTCCGCAGTCTGCTCGGGGTGTATAGCGACCCCCTTGTTGGAGCCAGACTGTCAGACGAAGCTACCTGCCTCCCTCCATCTAAGGCTGCCTATCCCCTGCTAAACCTGCCTGTCAGAAGCTATAACAGCAAAAGTACACGTGGAGCCGAAACGACCAAGCGTCCACACAGTAACACCAACTCAGCTCAATGATCAGAGCGCGCCGCCATGTTTGTGGGCGTGCTATTTAAATATTAAGCCCTGCCCACCCTCATATTATTGGTGACGTCACCCGCGACCAATCAGGCGGTGCCAGGTCACCGGATCAGCCGACTCCCAAACCACCAATCACGGTCCGCCATGTCACGGGCATGCTCAGTGCAGTGTATCCTGGACTTAGGCTGTAACAGCCATGTTTCCCTCCGCAACCTATCCTTCATGTTGCTAGGAACAAAGACCTGAGAGACATCTTGTACATCTCGTGCACCAGCTAGGCGTTGGGACCAATGACGATGCTGAGCAGCATCTGGACCGGAATGGGAGACCACAGAATCCACTGATGATTCTGAACCCATTTCAGATCCAGAAAACACCTAACACAGATAGTGCTCAATATAGGGCTTACAGCCTATTAGTGACACTCATACGATTAGGTGGGCTGCAAAGCACTATCTAAGTGCACCCCATGAGGACAGACCTCCTAGTTTACAAATCCAGCATTGATGGGCTTGTCTGAACCCTGAATAAAAATAATGTGCAAAATCTATATATGAGGTTCTGGTAGATATTTTGGCGCTGGTCACGCACAGTGTCTGGTTTACAGCCTATTAGTGACGCCCATACTATTAGATTAGGCGGGCTATGCTCCCCTCATACACCTTACCACGGTGTGTAGTGTGACATGGAGCTAAACCCCCTGTCTTCTTAAGAATAAGGCTGCGAAAACCCTTCTCTTTATTGATAGTAGAGAAACCTCCATACAGTAGATGCGGAAAACATACGATGAACCCAGTATTGCACCACATAGATAGGGCTCTTACCGGCTAAGCTTGGAGCAGGCTGTGTGCACAGAGCCCAAGATACAAAACTGTAGGGATGTGGACTCTTACCCTGTTCCTGCCCCTGAAGACAACAAACGCGTCATGTGAATACTGTCTTGCGGTTTTATATGTAAAAGTGATATGTGTCTTATGTAATGTATAATGGTGATGTAACAGCATGTGAAGTGTTAATGCATAATGTGAGTATAGCATAAGATAAGCTTAGGATACCATAAGACATAAGTATAACATAAACCCTAAAATACAAATTTTATTAAATCTCTTTAATATCGGGACATGCGGCATAAAGATGATCCGCATCAGTATTGCACTTTATCAAGATAAGTTCCTTTTATTGTTTAGTCTTGTGATCATTTATGTCATTGATACCTCTATGGGTGATTAATTCCAGGGCTGGCTAGGGTTATCCAGGGATAGCCGCCGTGGAGCGGGGGCACCACAGTGTCAACATTAACTAGGGTGTCACCCTCCACTATAAGGCAGGTAATCAGCATCTAGGGTGTTGAACAGGGCTGATTGTAGCCTTTGTTTGGATGCCCGAATGTATCCTTTGGCTTGGAGGTCCAAAGATATTAGGAACGTTCTTGGGTGTTTTTATAAATTTGCACATTGTCACTTTATTCACTGTTGTCACTTTAATCATTTAGTACACACTGAGGATTGATTGTTTGATGTGATATCTGTACCAGTTTCTGGTAGACTGTCAGATCTTTGGTCTATGTAAGTACGAATAAGGGACTTTTAGGGTCTAGGGGCAGCTGCCGTTCAGCAAGGGTGCCATTGTCATCTATATGTAGGATGCCCATCTCCGTTGACATGCAGGTTCAGGCTAGGGTATCTATAGGGTGAGTTTTATTGAAGTACAGTGGGTACGGAAAGCATTCAGACCCCTTTAAATTTTTCACTCTTTGTTTCATTGCAGCCATTTGGTAAATTCTAAAAAGTTCATTTTTTTCTCATTAAAGTACACTCTGCACCCCATGTTGACTGAAAAAAACAGAAATGTAGAAATTTTTGCAAATTTATTAAAAAAGGAAAACTGAAATATCACATGGTCATAAGTATTCAGACCCTTTGCTCATATTTAAGTCACATGCTGTCCATTTCCTTGTGATCCTCCTTGAGATGGTTCTACTCTTTCATTGGAGTCCAGCTGTGTTTAATTAAACTGATAGGACTTGATTTGGAAAGGCACACACCTATCTATGTAAGACCTCACAGCTCACAGTGCATGTCAGACCCTTTGCTCAGTATTGAGTAGAAGCCCCCTTTTGAGCTAGTTCATCCATGAGTCTTCTTGGGAATGATGCAACAAGTTTTTCACACCTGGATTTGGGGTTCCTCTGCCATTCTTCCTTGCAGATCCTCTCCAGTTCTGTCAGGTTGGATGGTGAACGTTGGTGGACAGCCATTTTCAGGTCTCTCCAGAGATGTTCAATTGGGTTTAGGTCAGGGCTCTGGCTGCGCCAGTCAAGAATGGTCACAGAGTTGTTCTGAAGCCACTCCTTTGTTATTTTAACTGTGTGCTTAGGGTCATTGTCTTGTTGGAAGGTGAACCTTCGGCCAAGTCTGAGGTCCAGAGCACTCTGGAAGAGGTTTTCATCCAGGATATCTGTGTACTTGGCCGCATTCATGTTTCTTTCAATTGCAACCAGCCATCCTGTCCCTGCAGCTGAAAAACACCCCCATGATGCTGCCACCACCATGTTTCACTGTTGGGATTGTATTGGGCAGGTGATGAGCAGTGCCTTGTTTTCTCCACACATACCGCTTAGAATTATCACCAAAAAGTTCTATCTTCGTCTCATCAGACCAAAGAATCTTATTTCTCATAGACTAGGAGTCCTTCATGTGTTTTTAAGCAAACTCTGTGCGGGCTTTCATATGTGTTGCACTGAGGAGAGGCTTCCGTTGGGCCACTCTGCCATAAAGGCTCGACTTGTGGAGGGCTGCAGTGATAGTTGACTTTATGCAACTTTCTCCCATCTCTCTACTGCATCTCTGGAGTTCAGCCACAGTAATCTTGGGGTTCTTCTTTACACCTCTCTCACCAAGGCTCTTCTCCCACGATTGCTCAGTTTAGCTGGACGGCCAGGTCTAGGAAGACTTCTGGTGGTCCCAAACTTCTTCCATTTAAGGATTATGGAGGCCACTGTGTTCTTAGGACCCTTGACTAATGCAGAAATTCTTTTGTAAACTTGGCCAGATCTGTGCCTTGCCACAATTCTGTCTCTAAGCTCCTTGGGCAGTGTCAGGATGCCAGGTTTAATTTTACTTTGCCAGTAGTTTTTCCCTTAGCCAAGATGGCTTCCATTGCCTCACTGGGGTCATGTGTTTCCTGCCTGTGGACCTACTTAAACTGCATGTGTTGCAATCATGCCTTGCCTGAGTATTGTGTGCTTGTAGCTTGCTACTCACCTGTGCTAGCCCTCTGAATAGAGTCTTGCTGACCTTGTGTTTACTCCTAGTCATCCGCTGAAAGGATTGCTGCCTGAATCCTCTGCTAAGGGGACTTTTGCTGAAAGGAACCGCTGGCTGTTGTTCACTCACGCTGGGATCTCTGAACTTTTGTCTTCCTGAAGCAAACTTCTCCTGGATCTCTACACCTCTGGTATAGTCACCATCTTGCTCTGTGTTTAAATACCCGGCTCCAGCTCTGCTTAAGACATCGCTGTTTCCTCCGCTGCACCTCCTGCATTCTTCAATATCCAGATCCATATTCCAGTTTGTCTTCTCTTCTGCACTACGTGAGTCCACAATCAACTGAGGAATACCTACGTCTGCTTACTATCCTTATTTCTGTTTGCATATTACTGTACCTAAGTAAACTTGGACTATCGTTAACGTTTACATACCCTAATAGTAATGAAGGCCGTGCCTTACAGATTAGGTTCTAAGAAGTATTGTTTGGAATGAACTTACCTTCATAAACTGTTTGCTGTGATCTTTTGCACTTGAGTTTAAAATAGACTTTCACACTACTCTTGTCTCAGTCTCTGCTTTTGGCCCACGCCATTGGACTTCAGGGTATCTACTAACATCGTAACAGGCAGTTCCTTTGAGCTCATGATTCTCATTTGGTCTGACATGCACTGTGAGCTGTGAGGTCTTATATAGACAGGTGTGTGCCTTTCCAAATCAAGTCCTATCAGTTTAATTAAACACAGCTGGACTCCAATGAAAGAGTAGAACCATCTCAAAGAGGATCACAAGGAAATGGACAGCATGTGACTTAAATATGAGCAAAGGGTCTGAATACTTATGACCATGTGATATTTCAGTTTTCCTTTTTTAATAAATTTGCAAAAATTTCTACATTTCTGTTTTTTTTCAGTCAAGATGGGGTGCACAGTGTACTTTAATGAGAAAAAAAAAAGAACTTTTTAGAATTTACCAAATGGCTGCAATGAAACAAAGAGTGAAAGATGTAAAGGGGTCTGAATGCTTTCCGTACCCACTGTATATAGTACTCAATGGGTGTGGCCTGCCTCTGATTGAGAAGTGCCTCTTCCGGCAGTCTGAATAAGGGTCTATCATTAGGGGTGTGACTAATTTGTTTTCACTTAAGGTGATATATGTCCCGCTTTTAATGAGATTTAATAACATTTGTATTTTAGGGTTTCTATTATAATTCTGGGATTTCCTAATTTGTTTATAGAATTTTTGAATTGCATAACACATAGGCTAAGGATAATAGGTTTAGTATATGAGATAGGAAATAGTTATTGATAGAACTAGTGCAGTGGATGTGCACTAGTGTTAATAAAAAGAGGGGCACTTCCTGATAGTGTGCGCCATGTCCCATGATTTGGGAATCTTACAGACCATATTGCACTATCATTAACCCCTTCCCGACCCGTTTCACACCGTCTGTGACATGGAATTTAGTTAGTTCCCGACCCGTGTCACAGCGTCTGTGACATGGAGGGATCGCTCCCCTGCAGTGCCTGCGAGCAGGGTCGCTCAGGTGTCACAGTTGCTACTGCAACTGTGACACCTGTAGTTGACCCCACAGGTGGTGGATTAACCCTCCCGTGCCTAAAACCCCCCCAATTGGCAGTTTCACTTTCACTTTAGTGAAACTGACAATCGGAATGAATTAAATATTTCACCAATGGAAATTGGTGAAATATTTACTATCTGGGCATGGATTGATGCATATAGCATGAGCCATTGGCTGGGGGGAGTGTCACCTCTGTCCCCCCCTCCCCCCAGATCTGATTGGGGGGCTAGCGTCACATGGACACTAGCCCCAATCAGATGTGGAGGGAGTTGTTCACGATGGCTGAAACTCCCCAGCTCCATCCCGTCCCTGGATCGTCTGCTGCCGCCGTGGATCGTCCTGCTGCCGCCGCCATGGATTGTCCTGCTGCCGCCGCCGTGGATCGTCCTGCTGCCGCCGCCGTGGATCGTCTGCTGCCGCCGCTGATCCGCCACCGCTGATCCGCAGCAGGTAGTATTGCCCCCACTTCCCCCCGACCCCCCCCCCACCTCCACTACCCCCTCCCAATTTCTTACCTGCACCCCGACCTCCGCTCCCAATATCTTCCACGTCTTCATCCACCGGCTGCTGCTCTCCTTCTGACAGCCGGTGGACTGTGATCACAGGCAGCAGCAGGCTCAGTGTAAATGCCCTGCGCCTGTGATCACACCCGCCATCCCCCAGTCCCAGTGATCTCACCCACCATCTCCCCCTCCCAGTGATAACCCCCCGTCCCAATGATCACCCCCTCTCCCCAGTGAACACCCCCCCTCCCAATCATCACCCCCTCCCCCCAGTGATCACCCCCCCATCCGAGTGATCACCCCCCCTGCTGCTGCCAGCTACTGCCTGCTGGCTCCTACCCCCACTTGCTGCTGCTGGCTCCTGCCCCCCTTTCTGCCCCCTTTTGCCCCAGTGATCACCCCCCCCCTGCTGCTGCTGGCTCTTCCATCTCCTCAGCCCCCTCCTGCTCCCCGTGTGCCTGAGCGTGCCCCCTCCTGCGCCGCGTGTGCCTGAGCGTGCCCCCTCCTGCGCCGTGTGTGCCTGAGCGTGCCCCCTCCTGCGCCGCGTGTGCCTGAGTGTGCCCCCTCCTGCGCCCCATGTGCCTAAACATTGAAGCTCCCCCACAAGTGACCCCATTTTGGAAACTAGACCCCCCAAGGCACCTATCTAGATGCATAGTGAGCATTTGGTACCCCCAGGTGCTTCACAAATTGTCTCATAAAAATGAAAAAGTGGAAAAAAAATATACTTTTTCATTTTTACGGATTAATTTGTGAATCACCTGGGGGTTCAAAATGCTCACCACCCATCTAGATAAGTTCCCTGGGGGGTATAGTTTCCAAAATGGGGTCACTTGTTGGAGAGCTCCAATGTTTAGACACATAGGGGCACTCCAAACGCAACATGGTGTCCGCTAACAATTTGAGCTGATTTTCCATTCAATTTGTTAGCAGACACCATGTCGCGTTTGGAGAGCCCCTGTGTGCCTAAACATTGGAGCTCCCCCACAAGTGACCCCATTTTGGAAACTAGACCCCCCAAGGCACCTATCTAGATGCATAATGAGCACTTGGAACCCCCAGGTGCTTCACAAATGTTGATGATTATGGCTTACAGCGAATGAAAACACAAAAGTCATTAACTCAGTAAATTAAAATAATTAACAAAAAACACCTGCAAAGACTACCTAAGCATTTAAAAAGGTCCCTTAGTCTGTTTCAGTAGGCTCCACAATCTTGGTGAAGACTGCTGACTTGACAGATGTCCAGAAGGCAGTCATTGACACACTCCACAAGGTCCCAGAGTTCCAATTTTCATTTGAAATCAAGGTCCCAGAGTCTGGAAGAAGAGTGGAGAGGCCACAATCCAAGCTGCTTGAGGTCTAGTGTGAAGTTTCCACAATCAGTGATGGTTTGGGGAGCCATGTCATCTGCTGGTGTAGGTCCACTGTGTTTTTTCAACACCAAAGTCAGCGCAGCCGTCTACCAGGAAATTTTAGAGCACTTCATGCTTCCCTCCGCCACAGTATCATAGCTACCAGGGGGGCAAAGGGGGCGGTGGCCCCGGGCCCCGCGCTCTTAGGGGGCCCATCCAGGGCTACGCCAGTGTAACTGTATCTGGCATGCCCCTGGTGCCAGCATCGGGCCCCACCGCCTGTCACCGCCGCAAGTTTACTGATGAGAGAGGGAGCGCGGATCTCTCTCCCATTAGTCCCTTCTGTGTCTGACGTCTCTGACATCATCACTTGGCGCCCGGCCCGCTGTGCTGAAGATGTGTGCGGGCTGGGTGCTCTGAGCAGTGAGGGAACCAGGAGGAGAGGTGAGTACTGTTTATTTATTTTTTGCCGGTAGGGGGGCGGCATTATATTACAGACTCTGCCTATGGGAAGGGGGAGGTGCATTATACTACAGACTCTGCCTATGGGGGAGCATTATTCTAAAGACTCTGCCCACAGAGAGGGGGGGGCATTATACTAAAGACTCTGCCTATGGGGAGGGGGGGCATTATACTACAGACTGTCTATGGGGAGGGGGGGAGCATTATACTAAAGACTCTCTCTATGGGGGGGCATTATACTACAGGCTCTGCCTATGGGGGGCATTATACTACAGACTCTGTTTATGAGCAGGGGAGAGCAGTATACTACAGACTCTGCCTATGGGGGGGACATTGTACTACAGACTCTGCCTATAAGAGGGGGAGCATTATACTATGGACTCTGCCTATGAGATGGGGGGGCATTATACCACAGACTCTGCCTATGAGGAGGGGGGGCCCATTATACTACAGACTCTGCCTATGAGATGGGGGGGCATTATACTACAGATTCTGCCTATGAGGAGGGGGGGGCATTATACTACAGACTCTGTCTATGAGGAGGGGGGAGCATTATACTACAGACTCTGCCTATGGGGGGGGGCATTATACTGCAGACAATGCCTATGGGGGGGCATTATACTACAGACTCTGCCTATGAGGAGGGGGGGAGCATTATACTACAGACTCTGCCTATGGGGGGGGGAGCATTATACTACAGACTCTGTAAATGGGGGGAGCATTTTACTACAGACTCTGCCTATGGGGGCGCATTATACTATACGAAGGACTATGGGGAGTGCATTATACTATATTGAGGACTATCTGGTGCATTATACTATATGTAGGCTATTTATACAGTGTGGGAGATAATGTGGGTTTTTTGAACAGTGTGGGGGCCATCATACAGTGTGGGAGATAATGTGGGGTCTTTGTATAGTGTGGAGGCCATCATACAGTGTTGGAGCCATCAGCTTGGGGGCTACTAAGGGGTCAGTATACTGTGTGGGGGTACTATACAGAGAGGGGGAATTATATCGTGAATAGGAGAACATCATACTGGTTAGAACGGAGCTCTACATGGGGGGAGACTCAGGACATTATTAAATCTTAGGTGGGCACTTATTGTTATAGGGGAACTCAGGTTATCGTGACTGTCGAAGGGGCACTATTACTTTCTAGGGGGCACAATGTGGGCACTGTTTTCTAGGACACTTGCACACGGCATTACTTTATTTTAGAGGTTTGTTTTACCATCTAGAGGGCACACAGTAGGTGCAGTAATAGGGACACATTTTGCAGCAGAGGCTCAGTATTGGGGTATCAGCAGGATGAGAAGTTTGTGCAGGTTGGGGATAGATGTGGTCAGTGCCTGAAATGTAAGGTGTCAAATGTGTCTTTGTTGTGATCTCAGCATACCTGAGACTCTTAGCCCTGGCTGGAGAAGTTGTTGTGTCGGTCTGGGCCAGATGGAAAAGTGAACAATTTAATCAGAAAGAACGTCAGCTGTAAGGTACTATATATAACTGAGCTGTGATCTCTTATATGTTCTGCAGGACTGGCATCTATCAATATATGTCACCATATGGCGGTAATATCAGTGCTGGTCTTTGTATAGAGATTATTTTTAGTAACAGCGCGGTCATCTGCTGAGGTTTTCCTACATCCACTATCTGGGTGCGCCACTATAGTTGTAATCAGGGTTACCTGGTTAGAGGCCCACTCAGAAGTTTCGGCCACCTGAACCAAAACCTTAGCTACGCCAAGCTTTTTGGAGATGGAAATTTCATTTTCCAGCAGGACTTGGCCCCTGTCCACACTGACAAAAGTACTAATACCTGGTTTAAAAACAACAGTATCACTGTGCTTGATTGGCCAGCAAACTCGCCTAACCTTAACCCCATAAAGAATCTATGGGGTATTGTCAAGAGGAAAATGAGAGACACCAGACCCAACAATGCAGACGAGCTGAAGGCTTCTATCAAAGCCACCTTAGCTTCCATAACCCCTCAGCAGTGCCACAGGCTGATCCCTCCATGCCACATTGCCGCATTGATGCAGTAATTGATGTAAAAGGAGCCCCGACCAAGTATTGAGGGCATTTATTGAACATACATTTCAGTAGGATAACATTTTGGATTTTAAAAACATTTTTCAAGCTGTTATAAGGTATTCTAATTAATTGAAATAATGACTTTTGAGTTTTCATTGGCTGTAAGCCATAATCATCAACATTAACAGAAATAAACACTTGAAATAGATCACTCTGTGTGTAATGGCTCTATATAATATATGAGTTTCACTTTTTGTATTGAAGAACTGAAATAAATTAACTTTTCTGGTGATATTCTAATTTTGTGAGATGCACCTGTAGATGGGCTTGGCTGCACCCTGAATAAAAATAGCATGTAAAAAATATATATGATATATATGAGGTATTGGTCGATATTTTGGCCAAAATATACAAGCTCGCAACCTGCTCAAGGGTCCTCATACTTGCGAGTCCCTACACTAACATTAAAAGCAAAGTCACAAAAACAAGGAATTAAAGTTCCCACCAAAATTCAAGAATTAACACAGCAAATACAGCAACAATAATTACAAGGATGCAGCAAACCCATATAATGAAGAAGTCAGCAACACAGGTGCAAAATATTGATGAGACAACCACTCACAACCTACCAATTCATGGAGGGGGTGATTGCTTAGTATTAAAACTGCACACAAATAAAGCCTTGTATAGGGCACTGGTCACACACAGGTAGTGCACAATGTCTGGCTTACAGCCTATTAGTGAAGCCCAAACTATTAGATTAGGCAGGCTGCCCAGCACTTTTTAAGTGCACCCCATGAAGACAGACACCCTAGTTTACAAGGCCAACATTGATGGGTCTGGCTGCACCCTGAATAAAAATAACGTGCAAAAAATATATATGATATATATGAGGTATTAGTAAATATTTTGGCAAAAATACACAATCTCGCAACCCGCGTCAAAGGTCCTCATACTTGCGAGTCCCTACACTAACATTAAAGCAAAGACAAATTTAAATTCCCACCAAAATTCAAGAATTAACACAGCAAGAAAAGGGCAACAGTGTTTACCTGCCTAGGTCTCAGTACTAATCATACCATATAATAACGATGACAGCAACACAGGTGCAAAATACTGATGTGACAACCACTCACATATTACCAATTAATGGAGGGGGGTGATTACATAGTATTAAAACTGCACACAAAATTATATGGGATTGCTACATCCTAATAGTGCATTAGTTCTGAGATCTGGGCAGGTAAATGCTATATTAATAATTGATTTTTTGGGGAAAGTTAAATTCTCTTTTGTTGGCTTTACTTTTAATCTAACTGAAATAAACAAAAGCTTTTTACCTAAACATTAGGATCTGTGTAGAGCCATCAGCTCAAAAAGGCTTCCTCGGAGAGACTTGGCATAAGCAGCTCAAAAGGAACCCTGACCTTTACCATTACACCCCTGTACAGGAATGGAGACTAACCAAATGCTCTGGGTTGCATCTACAGAGTAGCTGCTGGCCAGAGGAGCGAGCTTGAGGCTATAACTCTAACTAAAGCTTTTTTATTACTAAATAATGGGTTCTGTCTAAGGCAATTGGCTCAAAAAGGCTTCCTCGGACAGACTTGGTGCAAGCTACTCCATTCTGCAGATCCCAATGGAACCCTGGCCTTTACCATTACACCACTGTACAGGGATAGATACTTACCATAGGCCCAGGGCTGCATCTACAGAGTAGCTGCTGGCTGGAGGAGCGAGCTTGAGGCTATAGTGGTTGATTCAACTCTAACTAAAGCTTTTTCTTCCCTAAATACTTGGATCTGTTTAAGGCTGTTGGCTCAAACAGACTTCCTCGGACAGACTGGGCGCAAGCTACTCCATTCTGCAGATCCCAAGGGAACCCTGGTTTTTACCATTACACCCCTGTACAGGGATAGATACTTACCATAGGCCCAGGGTTGCATCTACAGAGTAGCTGCTGGCCGGAGGAGTGCGCTTGAGGCTTGAGTAGTTGAATCAATCCTAACTAAAGAAAAACCTATCTAGTGACACTTTCTTGTTAGGACCTGTCTGAGGCCTATGGCTCAAAAAAGCTTCTTTGGAAAGACTTGGCAAAAGCCAGTCTATCCTACAGGTTCCAAAGGAACTCTGGCCTTCACTTTTACAGCCCTGTACAGCGATAAAGACTTATTACAGGGCCTTGATTGCATCTACATAGTAGATGCTGACTGGAGGGGCAAACTTAAGGCTAGAATGGTTCAGCCAACCTTAACTATTGCTACTTTCTTAAATGTTAGGATATTTCTGAGGCCGTTGACTCAAACAGGTTTCTTTGGACAGACTTGGCTCAAAACACACCATTTCTGATGGTTCCAAATGAACCCTGGGCTTCACCTTTGAACCTCAATACAGGGACAGTTTCATAGTTTTAAGGTTGAAAGACACAAGTCCATCAAGTTCAACCTAAAAGCTAATGTGTTGATCCAGAGGAAGGCAAAAACCCCATGAGGCAGATGCTAATTTCCCCATATTAGGAGAAAAATTCCTTCCCGACTCCACATATGGCAATCAGACTAGTTCCCTGGATCAACGTCCCATAACAAAATCTAGTACGAATAACCTGCAATTCTATATTTTTCAAGAAAGGCACACACATGCCCTCCTTGAATTTTTTTTAGAAAATTAAGTATTTCAAGTTCGTGTGGTAGAGAGTTCCATAACCTCATTGCTCACACAATAAAAATTTGCCAACTAACTTCCTTTAGACAAAGTGAATTAGGATCTTTATGCTAGAGTAATTGAATTAACTCTAACTGAAATAGATTAATGCTTTTTTCCTAAATGTTGAAATTTGTTTAAATCCATCAGCTCAAAAAGGCTTTCTCGGACAGACTTGGCGCAAGCTACTCCATTCTGCAGATCCCAAGGGAACCCTGGCCTTTACCATTACACCACTGTACAGGGATAGATACTTACCATAGGCCCAGGGCTGCATCTACAGAGTAGCTGCTGGCCGGAGGAGCGAGCTTGAGGCTATAGTGGTTGATTCAACTCTAACTAAAGCTTTTTTTCCCCTAAATACTGGGATCTGTTTAAGGCTGTTGGGTCAAAAAGACTTCCTCGGACAGACTTGGCGCAAGCTACTCCATTCTGCAGATCCCAAGGGAACCCTGGTTTTTACCATTACACCCCTGTACAGGGATAGATACTTACCATAGGCCCAGGGTTGCATCTACAGAGTAGCTGCTGGCTGGAGGAGTGCGCTTGAGGCTTGAGTAGTTGAATCAATCCTAACTAAAGAAAAACCTATGTAATGCCACTTTCTTGTTAGGACCTGTCTGAGGCCTATGGCTCTAAAAAGCTTCTTTGGAAAGACTTGGCAAAAGTCAGTCTATCCTACAGGTTCCAAAGGAACTCTTGCCTTCACTCTTACAGCCCTGTACAGCGATAAAGACTTATTACAGGGCCTTGATTGCATCTACATAGTAGATGCTGACTACTGTTGAGCCCCCCACCGTAGTGTTCGAGTTCGGTTCGGTTCGTCGAACACCCGTGTGTTCGCCGAACTGTTCGTCGAACTGTTCGTCGAACACCTTCGAACACCGTTAAAACCAATGGCAGGCAAACAAAAACACATAGAAACACATAGAAAACACCTTCAAAGGTGTCCAAAAGCTGACAAACTGCTCAGAAGACATAACTAACACATGGAAAAGTGACAAGTACATATAGTCATGCGAAAATAAAAGAGGTGGAGGAGTAAAAGGAGGCGTCAGACACAGATATAGGCATGTCATGCCCTTCTAAAATCCAAAAAGTGAGAAGCCGACACGGCCAGTCCGCTCCTGCCCGTGCCACCTCCGTGTCGCCGGGTTTGTGCCAGAGCCGCGGTGAACCCTGACGGCCAGCCCCCCTCTCCCAATACTGGTGCCTGTCCGCTGGTGGGTCGAGCGAGCCCCCCTGTGGTGGAGGCAGCTCTAAGCTTTTTAATTTAAATTGTCTCTCTAATTTGAATGAATACACTTTAAATCCATTTACAAGGATCTATTGGAGGGCAAGTCTCATGCCAGCAGCCGCGGTAATTCCAGCTCCAGTAGCGTCCACTAAAGCTGCTGCAGTTAAAAAGCTTTTATAAGGATCGAGCTCGGCTGTCCACCGCAAGGCATCCTACTGCCAGTCCCAGCCCCTATGCCTTGGGGTGCCTCCTGATGCTCTTCACTAAGTATCCCATGGTCCCGAAGCATTTCCTTTGAAAAAATTAAGTGTCTAAACTACAGGTGGTGTAGCTTGCTTAACAGCCGGGATAATCCGCTGACTAGCAGACACTGCTACTAGGCACAAAGTATTTCCTGGGCTAGATGCAGTTAAAAATTTGTAATTAGATACTCTCGTTGGATGCTGAGAAAGCATTCCATAGAGTCTCCTGGCACGCCATATATGATTCTCTTAAAAAGCTTGGGGTAGGGGTCTAGGGGACCCTTTTATAGCCAAAATCACGGCCCTGTATCGCAATACGTCACCTAGGCTGAAGATAAATGGAACTGTAGCACCCTGAGGGCTCGGTTGCTACAGACGTATTGCACCTCACCCAGAGGTGTGATATCTCACTCTCAGGTAAGGATGGAGTGTGGATCAGGACCCGACACCTGCATGCATTACACCACATTGCCGTGGGGCAGGGCGACCAATATGCCCCTGAGATGGGCACGACAGTCCCTGTCCCTGGCTGGAGTGGGGGGAGGGAACACTGAGGAAGGGGAACCCTGTAGTGCAGGAACAGGGAGGAAGCAGTTCCTGGGTGCATTGAGAAGGGAGTATAAAAGGTGGGCACCATCTTAGTTCAGTGCAGAGAAGTCTGAGCAGAAGTGGCAGGGAGCAGGGGCTCTGCATGAGCTCTGCTCCGGAGGCGGGCCTAGTAACAGAGGCCCAGGCCTGGAAGAGGGAGAAGGAAGGAAGAGGAGCGGAGAAGGCTCCAGGAACGAGGAATGAAGGGATCCCAGGGGTGCGGACGGGCGAGTCGCCACCGCACGCCCGAATCCACCTGCGTGGAGGGGTCAGGCCAAAGGGGGAGACCGGTCCCCGAACTAGTGGAGGCAGGAAACGACCTTCAGCTAGAAACCGGAGGCTCTGACATTTTATGTGGCGCAGCCCCTCGCTACACCCGCTAGGAAGGAATCACATACAGTCAGGGAAACTGGCGCCAAGTTTACCAAGAGGAGGCCCGAGGCAGCCGGACAGAAGTGTTGGTAAGAAAGGCCAGACAAAGGACACACAAAGGGGGTCCTGTGAAGTGCTCCAAAGTTATCTGGGAGTTGTCTGAGCCCCTCACCTGGTGAGCACAGTACGACGTGGGCAGCCGTTACCTGCAGACGTGGTCTGGATAATAAGAACTGTGAGTAAAGGCCCTGGACTGCATCACTGACTCCGTGTCGTTACTGCTGCTGCCCTGCACCATCACCCCCATCCTCCGCATACACTGCCCTGAGGCTATACTCCTCCCGTGGGGAGTTATGCTACGCTCTGCTGCACCCACAACACCAGCCTCAGCGGTCTGCCCTGTAGCAGCGGTTCACTCTGACCGCAATCCACGGGTGGCGTAGTCGGACATTTAAACATCAAAACCACATAAATAGTTCCGCCACTGGTTTGACCGCCCTGAGCCACGGAACCGGGTCGCCGCCACGAAGACTACAACCACCAGCATCCACCAAAAAGGGTCTGGCTCCGGGTGTCCCTAGGCCCAGGGGGTGCGTCAGAACATTTTCATCACCTTTCACAATCACCAATGGGACAAGGCAGGGATGTCCTCTGTCCCCTCTCTTATACATCCTAGTGACGGAGCACCTGCTCTCATCAATTCGCCATAACCCCAATATTAGGTGGATTGAGGTGGGAGGCACCGAGTACAAGTGCTCTCTATTTGCTGATGATGTCCTAGTATATATCACTCAATCACATATATCCATCCCTGCTGTTATGGCTGAAATAGATCACTTTGTTACATGGTCAAATTTTAAAATCAATGCAGCGAAGTCTGAGGCCCTCGATGTCTCCCTCCCCAAATCCATATAGGATTCCATCCAGTCCAACTTTCCCTTTGCCTGTCCCTCACAGGGTATCAAATACTTAGGAATTCCTATTCATAGAGACCTCTCCCATCTATGTTATCTTAATTTTGGGCCCTTTATTGAACAACTCCATACAGACCACGGTTGGCAAGTTAGAACTGTAAGATTCACTACGTGAACCGCTGGTGTTTTGTGGAAAAGCACATGTACACTGCGTTCCAAATTATTATGCAAAAAGTGTTTAGGAGTGATAAGGGAAGAATTTGTTTATTTGTCAGTTAAACTCATTGATGGTGATGTGTGTCAGGGCTCTTTATATCACTGTAAGCAATTGCAGACACCTGTGCTAATTAGTTTGGCAGGTGTGTCCAATGAAAGGCAAGACTACTTAAGAAGGCTCTCTCACATTATTAAGCAGCCTACATTTTCTGCCAAAATGGGAAAGAAAAAGGATGTGTCGGCTGCTGAGAAGCAACAAATTGTGGAGTGTTTAGGTCAAGGCATGACTACAATCAACATTGTGCGATGATCAGGATGAAGTGTCTTGGCAATCAAGAAGTATGTAGCTGATTCACAGTACACACGTGTGCGTGCTGATAAGGGCAAATTGAGGACTCTTTCCTACAGGCAATTACGTCAGGTTGAAAGAGCAGCGGCAAAAAAGCCTTGTCATAGCAGCAGACAAGTTTTTGAAGCTGCTTGTGCCTCCAACGTCCCCCGAACAACAAGATGCAGGGTCCTTCAGAGGTTTGCAGCTGTGCATACGCCATCCTGTCGACCTCCTCTATCCACTTCACACAAGCAGAAACGGCTCCAGTGGGCCAAACATTACATGAAGACTGATTTCAAAACTGTTTTGTTCACGGATGAGTGCCGTGCAGCGCTCGATGGTCCAGATGGATGGAGTGGAGGATGGCTGGTTGATGGACACCCCACGCAAACACGGCTACAGCGCCAACAAGGAGGAGGTGGAGTAATGTTTTGGGCTGGAATCATGGGGAGAGAGATTGTCGGCCCCTTTAGGATCCCTGAAGGCGCTAAAGATGAACTCCATAATGTATGTGGATTTTCTCAAACAGCACTTCCTGCCATGGTTCAAGAAGAAGAACCGTGTATTTCACAGCAAGATCATTTTTTTGCATGATAATGCACCATCTCATGCTGCACATAAAACATCTCCATCTCTGACTGATATGGGCATAAAAGGGGACAAACTTATGGTGTGACCCCCATGCTCCCCTGACCTCTACCCCATTCAGAACCTTTGGAGCATCATTAAAAGGAGTGTCTATGATGGCTGGAGGCAGTTCACATCTAAGCAACAGCTCTGGGAGGGTATTCTGTCCTCATGCAAAACAATTGAAGCAGAAACCATCCAAAACCTGACAAATTCAATGGACGAGAGAGTTCAGAAGCTCCTTTCGAACAAGGGGTCCTATGTGAAAATGTAACATCACCTAGAATAAAGTTTTGAGTTGAAAACTGTTTGATTTCAGTTTCTAACAACCTGCTAATGCTTATAATTTCAAAAATGACCATTTTTTTGGTCTTTATTAAAATGAAAAGGTTGATCGAAAAGTTTGGGGGATCTAAGAGTGTGGCAACCCAGTAGTCATGATTACTTCGAATTCTGACAATATGAGGGTCATGCTGCAGGTAGTGCAGCAAGAAGGCACTTATGTGTCTTGCGCATCTCGGAGCCCCAAAATTATTTTCCGGGCTAGATGCAGCTAAAAATTATTTTTAATTTTAAATCTGGTGGAGCTTATTATAGATGGCCTAATAGGATCAGTGCTGCACACTGCTACAAAGCTCAAATTATTTTCCAGTCAAGATACAGATAAACATGATTAGTAATTTGAAAGCTTAAAACGTTTGGTAGGGTGATTTTAACCAATCATCAAGCTTTTACTCTCCCCAGGATGACACAGGGGTAGAAAAGTCGTTTCGGATCCATGATTTGTTCATCTTTATGAACGTGAGTCTGTCTACATTATCAGTGGAGAGCCGCGTGCGCTTATCTGTCAGCACACCACTGTCAGAACCTTGCTGTTAGGTTTTTTTTCCTTTGCTGGTCACATGACCTTGTTGGCCTATTTAATCCTGCTCCGCCCTTCTGGCTTTGCTGGACTTCATTGTATATCTACTTTCTAGCTAGCCTGTGCTCTGTATCTAACTCTGTTAGTTTGCTTGGTCTACGGACCTCTATGTTCTATCTATTTTGTTTGTTCGTCTGTCTGCTACTATTTCTGTTAGGAGGTGTCCCATATTCCTCCCAGTCCTTAGTACTTGTAGGGATTCCCTCCCCACATCTATAGGTCTCCGTACAGACTAGATTAGGACTTTAGCAGGTCTGATCGCAGGATCAGGTTCCCTGTTACATCGTAGGGATTCAGCTGAGTCCTATAGTAGGGACAGATCTCCTCTCTTTCCTTAGCTTTGGTAGCAGAACATAACAGTAAGTCCAGCCAGCAAATTCTCTAAGGAAAGATTTTTCTGTTCCATCATGGTGTCGGTTCAGGATTTGGCTCATCGCCTGCAGGGACTCTCTCTGGAGGTGGCCGAGCTCCGTCAGCACGTGAGTAACTGTCCTGGAGCACATTTCTTGGAGCCTAAGGTATGTTTGCCGGATTTATTTTTTGGTGAACACTGAGAATTTTTTTCATTTAAAAATGCTTGCTTATTGTATTTTCGTTTGAGACCTAAGTCCTCTGGGGATGAATCCCAGCGCGTAGGGTTCATAATGTCACTTTTGCGCAAAGAGCCTCAGGAGTGGGCCTTTTCTTTGCAACCTAGTGATACATGCTTCAGATCAGTGGATAGTTTTTTTTCTGCTTTGGGACTATTATATGATGATCCTGACCGTGTCGCATCAGCTGAGACTGAGTTGAGACGTTTAAAACAAGGATCAGGTAATGTGGAAAAATATTGTACACATTTTCGTCGTTGGTCCACTCAAACAGGGTGGAACGATTCTGCTCTGAAAAGTCTATTTCTTGCTGGGCTCAGTGAAAGGGTTAAAGACCTGCTAATTGCTTATCCTACACCTGAGGATTTGCAACAGGCTATGCAATTAGCTATACGGGTGGATAGAAGACTGCGTGCTAGGGTTAATGAGAGCAAATCCTCTGCTATGTCAGTTTCTGGTTATGATAATGTGTGTACTAACAGTGGTGAACCAATGGAGATTGGATCGATGGCACCTCGCTCTCAAGAAAAAGACCGTCGTTTTTCGGAAGGCTTGTGTTTCTATTGCGGAAAATCTGGTCATTTGATTAAAGGCTGTGAGCTTCGTATGAAGAAAGAAAAAAAAATGGTCAGTCACGCCCGTATTGCCTGTTTAAATTCCAAGGGTATATTTTTAGCTGCTTCCACGATTGCTCAGGAAAAATTAATGGAATTTCGGGTGTTTGTTGATTGCGGGTCTACACTGAATGTAATTGATGGGGGATTCGTGGAAAAACTCAATTTAAAACCTGAACCTTTATCATCCCCCATTGCTGTGGTTTCTGTGGATGGCTCCCCTTTGAAGAATATTACTCTCAAGGTCAGTGAATTTCCTCTCACTATTAATGGTGTTCACCATGAGAAATTGGATTTGGTAGTGTTGAATAACTTGCCTTCTCCAGTAATATTGGGTTTGCCCTGGTTAAAATTTCACAATCCTGTACTGGATTGGTCTACCAGTGAAATTAAATCCTGGAGCCATAAATGTTATGACAAGTGTTGTAACGGGCGTATTGCAGCTTTGGATAGGGGAGAATTGCCTGTTCCTATTCAGGATTTTTGGAGAGTTTTTTCTGAGAAAGAATCGCAGGTTTTGCCTCCCCATAGAGACTATGATTGTTCTATTGAATTTGTCCCTGGAGCGACTCTTCCTAAGAGTCGTTTATTTAACCTTACTATTCCTGAGAGGAAGGCTTTGGAGGAATACATACAGACAAGCTTGGCCGCCGGTCACATTAGGCCCTCTAAGTCTCCTGTGGCGGTTGGATTTTTTTTTGTAAAAAAAAAGGACGGCGGTTTACGTCCTTGTCTGGATTTTCGTGAGATTAACAAAATTACGGTACGCAATCCTTACCCACTGCCATTGATTCCTGATCTGTTTAACCAGTTATTGGGGGCCAAGTGGTTCTCTAAAATTGACCTTAAGGGGGCATACAATCTGTTGCGCATGAAGGAGGGTGATGAATGGAAGACTGCTTTTAACACTCCTGTGGGTCATTTTGAGAATCTGGTTATGCCTTTTGGTCTTACTAATGCTCCTGCATTTTTTCAGAATCTGATTAATGACATCCTTAGACCTTTGATCGGTAAAAATGTGGTTGTGTATTTGGATGACATTTTGATTTATTCGCCAGATCTGGAGTCTCATTGGCGGAGCGTGCGTGAGGTATTACAGTTATTAATGGACAATTCGCTTTTTGCTAAGCTGGAGAAATGTGAGTTCGCTGTACAGAGAATTAGTTTTTTGGGCTACATTATCTCCAGCAAAGGTTTTGAGATGGATCCGGTTAAGGTTCAGGCTGTGCAGGAATGGCCTAGGCCTATTGGTTTGAAATCGATACAGAGGTTTTTGGGTTTCGCCAATTACTATAGAAAATTCATAAAAAAATTTTCTAGTATTGTCAAACCTCTGACCGATCTCACCAGGAAAGGTGCTGATGCGGTTCAGTGGTCTTCTGAGGCCATTGAAGCTTTTGTGTATCTCAAGGAGAGGTTCACCTCTGCTCCCATCCTTATGCAGCCTGATGTTACTATGCCGTTTTTGGTTGAGGTTGATGCTTCCTCTGTGGGGGTTGGCGCAGTATTGTCTCAGGATAACGGGGATGGATTACATCCCTGTGCCTTTTTTTCAAAAAAATTTTCGGAGACTGAATTGAATTACGATATTGGTAATCGGGAATTATTGGCTATTAAACTCGCATTTGAACACTGGCGCCACTTCTTGGAAGGTGCGGAATTTCCCGTTCAGGTTCTTACGGATCATAAAAATCTGATATATCTTGATGCTGCCAAGCGCCTGAATGCCCGTCAGGCTAGGTGGGCACTGTTTTTCTCGCGGTTTAATTTCTCCGTTACTTACATCCCTGGTACTAAGAATGTTAAGGCGGATGCCTTGTCTCGCAGTTTTTCTCCCATAGTCGGTGCTGAGAAAGAGGAAAACATTTTACAAGAAGGTGTTGTGATAGCTGCTTTAGACTCCGTTTTGGAAGATGAGATTCTTAAAGCTCAGGAGAATGCCCCTTCTAACACTCCTCATGGGAGGTTGTTTGTGCCTGGGACCTTTAGGAGAGATTTGTTTGTTGAGTGTCACGAATCTCGGTTGGCAGGTCATCCCGGAATCTCTGAGACCAAGAGACTGGTGGGTCGCAGTTTTTGGTGGCCTGGATGGCAGAAGGAAGTCATTAAGTGGGTGCGCCAATGTACTATATGTGCTAGATCTAAGTCCTCACATACTCCTGCTGTGGGGTTGCTTTGTCCTTTGGAGGTCCCCAGTGCTCCTTGGACACATTTGGCTATGGACTTTATAACTGACCTTCCCCCCTCTGAGGGTTTTACTGTCATCTGGGTGGTCGTGGACCGTTTTAGCAAGATGTGTCACTTGGTTCCCTTCGTCAAACTGCCCTGCGCTAAAACTCTCGCTAAGGCCTTTGTCAAGGAAATTGTCAGACTTCATGGCGTTCCTACTGACATTGTTTCTGATAGGGGTCCTCAGTTCGTGGCTCGTTTTTGGCGTGCCTTTTGTGACAGGTTGGGAATTCATTTGTCGTTTTCGTCCGGATATCATCCTGAATCTAATGGCCAGACAGAAAGGAAAAACCAGGATGTTGAGCAGTTCTTGCGTTGTTTTGTGGCAGACAATCAAGAGGGGTGGTCTGAGTTTCTGCCACTTGCCGAATTTGCTCTGAACAATCATACATCTTCTTCTGCTGGTTGTTCGCCTTTTTTTTGTTGTTCTGGGAGACATCCGTCGTTTGGGTCGTTCTCCAAGTTGGGATCTGCCGTGCCTGAGGAGGAGAATTTTTCCGGTGATTTGGAAAGAGTTTGGACGGATGTGCGTGGTAATCTTCAGGAGGCCAACAGAAAATCTAAAGACTACTTTGATAGGAAACGACAGGAGGTTTTGTTCGCTGTTGGTGGCATGGTTTGGTTGTCCTCTAGGAATCTGCGGTTGAGGATTCCTTCTAAGAAATTGGGTCCCAAGTTTGTAGGGCCCTTTAAGGTGCTTCAGGTTGTCAACCAATCTGCTGTTAGGTTGGAGGTTCCTACCTCCTGGAGAATTAATCCGGTCTTTCATGTCTCTCTGTTAAAAAAAGCTGTTGTGTCGGATGGTGACGCCTCTGCCTCTGTTCCTCCGGTGGTGGAGGACGGGGAATATGAAATTTCTCGCATCCTTGACTCTAGACGGTATAGAGGTAGTTTGCAGTATCTTGTGGCCTGGAAAGGTTTCGGACCCGAGGATAACTCTTGGGTGAGGTCAGATGATGTTTCCGCGTCCAGACTTATCAGAGCGTTTCACAGGAGATTTCCTGATAAGCCTGGTCCTAGGGGATCCGGAGGATCCTCTTAGAAGGGGGGGTACTGTCAGAACCTTGCTGTTAGGTTTTTTTTCCTTTGCTGGTCACATGACCTTGTTGGCCTATTTAATCCTGCTCCGCCCTTCTGGCTTTGCTGGACTTCATTGTATATCTACTTTCTAGCTAGCCTGTGCTCTGTATCTAACTCTGTTAGTTTGCTTGGTCTACGGACCTCTATGTTCTATCTATTTTGTTTGTTCGTCTGTCTGCTACTATTTCTGTTAGGAGGTGTCCCATATTCCTCCCAGTCCTTAGTACTTGTAGGGATTCCCTCCCCACATCTATAGGTCTCCGTACAGACCAGATTAGGACTTTAGCAGGTCTGATCGCAGGATCAGGTTCCCTGTTACATCGTAGGGATTCAGCTGAGTCCTATAGTAGGGACAGATCTCCTCTCTTTCCTTAGCTTTGGTAGCAGAACATAACAACCACCAGCAGCGCTGAACACACGTTCAGACAGAACGCTGGCTGCGGGGCATGACAAGATCTCCAAGGCGTAAGTGGCTAGCTCCGGCCATTTATCCAGATTGGAAGCCCAAAAAGAGCAAGGGTCCAGTGACACAGTCGTGGCTTCAATGTTTACTTGGAGATACTCCTGTACCATCGTCTCTAGGCGTTGACTATGTGTCAGACTTCTTGTCTCCTGTGGCCTTGCAAAGGATGGGCTAAAAAAGTGGTGAAATGATTCCGCAAAATTGATGTTACCACCAGATACTGTGGTTCTGTTACGGTTTGAGTGCTGAACACTTGACGGTCCCACGGTCGGCAAGTTGGAACTGTGAGATTCACTACGTGCACCACTGGTATTTTGTGGAAAAGCACATGTAAGATTCTGCAACAGCCTCTGCAGATACTCCTGCATGCGTGCATCCCTTTCTATGGCAGGAATAATTTCTGCAAATTTACTTTTGTACCGGGGATCTAACAGTGTGGCAACCCAGTAGTCAGGATTATTTCTAATTCTCACAATTCGAGGGTCATGTTGCAGGTAGTGCAGCAAGAAGGCACTCATGTGTGTTGCGCATCCAGGAGCACCAAGTCCCTGTTGTGTTGGTGGCGAGGTAACAATCATGCTTCCTTCCTCTGTCCTCTCCCCCCAACCTCGCACAACAGAAATGTGATCAAGGTCTCCCTCATCTGATGAGTCTTCCATCAGTTCGTCCTCCACTTCTTCCTGGGCTCCTGCACCTTCCTCACTAGTTTGGCTGCTACCATGCGCCCTGGTAAAACCATCTCCCCCACCCTCACATGCCTGCCGCCTTGGTGCTGCCGACCGTCTGGACCTTGCAGATGTTAGCCCTTCCGCATACAACTCCTCCTCCTCTACTTCCTCCACCTCCTCTTGTGCCACCACCTGACTCCGAATTCTGTTTAACATGTGCTCCAGCATGTAAATCACCGGAATAGTCATGCTGATAATGGCATCGTCAGCACTAAATATCTTCGTCGCCATTTCAAAACTGTGCAGAAGGGTGCATAGCTCCCTGATCTGAGACCACTCCTCCAGCGTGATTTGCCCCACCTCTGAATCTCGTTGGCCCAGGCTATACGTCAGAACGTATTGCACCAGGGCTTGTCGGTGCTGCCACAGTCGCTGCAACATGTGCAGAGTTGAATTCCACCGGGTAGGCACATCGCATTTTAGCCGGTGAAGTGGCAGGCCCAACGACTTCTGTAGAGATGTAAGTCGCTGAGCTGCGGGATGCGAACGGCGGAAGTGAGCACACAGCGACCGTGCCCTCTGCAGAAGGCCATCTAGTCTGGGATAGTGGGCTAAAAATTGCTGGACAACCAGGTTCAACACGTGAGCCATACAAGGCACGTGTGTGACATTGCCCCGGCGAAGGGCCGCACCCAGGTTTGCAGCATTGTCGCACACGGCCTTCCCTGGTTTCAGGTCCAGTGGAGACAACCATTCATGAAATTGGTTCTCCAGAGCTGACCACAACTCCTCAGCTGTGTGACTCACATTTCCCAGACATTTCAATGTAAAAACCGCCTGATGACGTTGAGCCCTACTGCCAGCATAGTAAGGAGGTGTGCAGGATCTCTTCTGCGCAGTTAGAAAGCTTGTGGCATGACCAGACAGGCTTTGGGTGCAGGTGGAAGACCGAGAGGAGGTTGAGGAGGCAGAAGCAGTGGAGGAACTTTGACATAAAGAGGATTGACGCACAACTCGTGGGGACGGCAAGACTTGGACAGCAGCCCCTTGTCCTGCTGTCACCATAGTTACCCAGTGCCCAGTCAGCGACATGTAACGCCCCTGTCCATGCCTACTCGTCCAAGTGTCTGTGGTGAAATGCACCCTGTCACACACAGAGTTTCTCAAAGAAGCGGTGATGTTGTGTGCGACATGCTGGTGGAGCGCAGGCACACCTTTCTTTGAGAAGTAGTGCCGACTGGGCATCTGGTACTGGGGCACTGCGACGGACATAAGGTCTCGAAAATCCTCTGTGTCCACCAGGCGGAAAGGCAGCATTTCTGTAGCCAAGAGCTTGCAGATGGTGAAATTCAACCTCTTAGCTTTCTCATGGCTAGGAGGAAATGGTCTTTTACTTGTCCACATCTGAGGGACCGAGGGCTGGCTATTGTGCTTAGACGGGGTTGATAAGGGTGTCCCCGGCAAACTGCCGGTCTGTGAGGAAGATGCAGGCGGACATGTTAGGTTGCCTTGATCCAAAGCTGGTGCTATCGATGTCGGACAGCGCTCAACACCAGCTGGTGTTACCACCTCCAAAGAAAATGATGACCTGCCAATCACGCTGGCTGTTGCGGGTAAAGAGGTGGCAGGTCTGCGCCCCAAAACAGGTGTGACTGCTGTCCCCCCAGTCACAGAGGATGAAGAGGCCGCGGATGCACAAGATATGGCAGACTGTGGTTGGCCCGGCCGGCTAGGCCGCATTGTAGCACACTGAGCTTCCCACTGCAACTTATGCTTCATGTCCATGTGCCGGTTCATGCATGAAGTACTCAAACTATGTATTTTTTGGCCTCTACTTAGCTTTTGCTGACAAATGTTACAGATAACACGAGTTGGGTCATCTTTATCGATCTGAAAAAATGCCCAGGCTATGCAAGGCTTAGCACCCATGCGACCTGAAGAGCCACCACGACTTGTGGTGAGAGGCAGAGTTGTGTTTGAGGATGCAGTTGTTGACGTGCTTCCAGTACTACGTCTCTGTCCAGGAAGGCGCAACCTGACCTCGTCGTCACTAGCATCTTCCTCCACCTCCTCTGCTGACCTCATCTCTTGGCTGACTGTGGGTTGACAGTAAGTGGGATCTCCGACCTCATCATCATCACCCTGTGCGTTATCACACCCGTCGTCCTCAGAGCCAACCTGTTCCTGCCCTGACAAAAAACTAAAGTTGTCGCTCCAATCAGGTATTTGAGTCTTATCATCGTCTTCCTCATTGTCTCCACCAACAGGAGTTACAGTTTGGGAATGAGGGTCTACATTATGGTCAGAACCTTCTGCGTCTGGTCCTGGATCCGACTCATAAAGATTCTGGGCATCAGTGCAGATCATTTCCTCGTCTGGATTCACAGAAGCGCTGGAGTCGACCTCTGATTCCCAGGCTATAGTATGAGTAAACAGCTCTGCAGACTCAACCATCTGTTCTACCTCATACTCAGACGGGCAGCTGGAGATTTGGGAGCTGTGAGGAAGCAAGTGCGATTTGGGTGACACCTTTGAGGACTGGAGTATTTGTGATGTTGAAGTTGATGTGGAGGAGAGCCCACTTAAAGGAGTACTTGATATCCGTTGAAGCACCTGCTGTTTTTGTGCCTCATCTGGAATTTGTAGCGATTGGCGTGGCCGTAAGAAAGGGATCTTATCACATTGTCCGCTAAAAGAAGTAGACATTTTAGTTTGGCTGGAAGATGGTCTTTCTTCTGCAGATGTTACTGTTGCTTTAACACCTACCCCACGGACACAACCTTTTTTCCCCTTCCCAACACGCCTATTCCCCTTTCCACCAGCAGCAGGCCTTTTTCCACTCATTTTGGTGGTTAACTAATTCACAACTCTGGAGTTGTTTGCACAAAAAAACAATGGATGGTAACCGAGCAGAGCTGAGTGGCCAAACTGTGGTATTAGGCCAAAACTATTGGCTGGGTTAGATGCAGAAAAAAATTATTTTGAATTTGCAACCTGATGGAGGTCAGTATAGATGGACTAATACAACAAGTCCCACACACAGCTAGAAGCCCAAATATTTTTTCAGAGGTACTGTAGATGCAGATAAAAATTAGTTTTAATTTGCAACCTGATGGAGGTCAGTATAGATGGACTAATAGAGAAAGTCCGACACACTACTAGAAGGCCAAATATTTTTTCAGAGCTAGATGCAGAAAAAAATTATATTCAGTTTGCAACCTGATGGAGGTCAGTATAGATGGATTAATAGAACAAGACCCACACACAGCTAGAAGGCCAATATTTTTTCAGAGGTAGATGCAGAAAAAAATATATTCAGTTTGCAACCGGATGGAGGTCAGTATAGATGGACTAATACAACAAGTCCCACACACAGCTAGAAGCCCAAATATTTTTTCAGAGGTACTGTAGATGCAGATAAAAATTAGTTTTAATTTGCAACCTGATGGAGGTCAGTATAGATGGACTAATAGAGAAAGTCCGACACACTACTAGAAGGCCAAATATTTTTTCAGAGCTAGATGCAGAAAAAAATTATATTCAGTTTGCAACCTGATGGAGGTCAGTATAGATGGATTAATAGAACAAGACCCACACACAGCTAGAAGGCCAATATTTTTTCAGAGGTAGATGCAGAAAAAAATATATTCAGTTTGCAACCGGATGGAGGTCAGTATAGATGGACTAATACAACAAGTCCCACACACAGCTAGAAGCCCAAATATTTTTTCAGAGGTACTGTAGATGCAGATAAAAATTAGTTTTAATTTGCAACCTGATGGAGGTCAGTATAGATGGACTAATAGAGAAAGTCCGACACACTACTAGAAGGCCAAATATTTTTTCAGAGCTAGATGCAGAAAAAAATTATATTCAGTTTGCAACCTGATGGAGGTCAGTATAGATGGATTAATAGAACAAGACCCACACACAGCTAGAAGCCCAATATTTTTTCAGAGGTAGATGCAGAAAAAAATATATTCAGTTTGCAACCGGATGGAGGTCAGTATAGATGGACTAATACAACAAGTCCCACACACAGCTAGAAGCCCAAATATTTTTTCAGAGGTACTGTAGATGCAGATAAAAATTAGTTTTAATTTGCAACCTGATGGAGGTCAGTATAGATGGACTAATAGAGAAAGTCCGACACACTACTAGAAGGCCAAATATTTTTTCAGAGCTAGATGCAGAAAAAAATTATATTCAGTTTGCAACCTGATGGAGGTCAGTATAGATGGATTAATAGAACAAGACCCACACACAGCTAGAAGCCCAATATTTTTTCAGAGGTAGATGCAGAAAAATATATATTCAGTTTGCAACCGGATGGAGGTCAGTATAGATGGACTAATACAACAAGTCCCACACACAGCTAGAAGCCCAAATATTTTTTCAGAGGTACTGTAGATGCAGATAAAAATTAGTTTTAATTTGCAACCTGATGGAGGTCAGTATAGATGGACTAATAGAGAAAGTCTGACACACTACTAGAAGGCCAAATATTTTTTCAGAGCTAGATGCAGAAAAAAATTATATTCAGTTTGCAACCTGATGGAGGTCAGTATAGATGGATTAATAGAACAAGACCCACACACAGCTAGAAGCCCAATATTTTTTCAGAGGTAGATGCAGAAAAAAATATATTCAGTTTGCAACCGGATGGAGGTCAGTATAGATGGACTAATACAACAAGTCCCACACACAGCTAGAAGCCCAAATATTTTTTCAGAGGTACTGTAGATGCAGATAAAAATTAGTTTTAATTTGCAACCTGATGGAGGTCAGTATAGATGGACTAATAGAGAAAGTCCGACACACTACTAGAAGGCCAAATATTTTTTCAGAGCTAGATGCAGAAAAAAATTATATTCAGTTTGCAACCGGATGGAGGTCAGTATAGATGGACTAATACAACAAGTCCCACACACAGCTAGAAGCCCAATATTTTTTCAGAGGTAGATGCAGAAAAAAATATATTCAGTTTGCAACCTGATGGAGGTCAGTATAGATGGATTAATAGAACAAGACCCACACACAGCTAGAAGCCCAAATATTTTTTCAGAGGTACTGTAGATGCAGATAAAAATTAGTTTTAATTTGCAACCTGATGGAGGTCAGTATAGATGGACTAATAGAGAAAGTCCGACACACTACTAGAAGGCCAAATATTTTTTCAGAGCTAGATGCAGAAAAAAATTATATTCAGTTTGTAACCTGATGGAGGTCAGTATAGATGGATTAATACAACAAGTCCCACACACAGCTAGAAGCCCAATATTTTTTCAGAGGTAGATGCAGAAAAAATTATATTCAGTTTGCAACCTGATGGAGGTCAGTATAGATGGATTAATAGAACAAGACCCACACACAGCTAGAAGCCCAATATTTTTTCCGAGGTAGTGCAGAAAAAAATATATTCAGTTTGCAACCTGATGGAGGTCAGTATAGATGGATTAATAGAACAAGACCCACACACAGCTAGAAGCCCAATATTTTTTCAGAGGTAGATGCAGAAAAAAATATATTCAGTTTGCAACCTGATGGAGGTCAGTATAGATGGACTAATAGAATGATGCTATGCCCAAAAGATTTTACTTCACTAGGTGCAGTAAAAAAATTGGTATTCTATACACAGGTGGTATATCTTGCAACACAGATAGGCTACTCCACTGACTAACACACTCTGCAATAGGCCAAAAAGGATTAGCTTTGCTAGATTCAGCCAAATGCTGTGAAAAAAACTTGCACAGCACTGGCACAGACCTGCCTGGCAAAAACTGATAGGAACTGATGTAACCTAGTCCTGAAAAGTACTCCAATTACAATTAGTCTTTACTCCCACAACCTATCTATTTAAGAGCACAGACCTCCCTGATAAAAGTCGTAGGAAATGCTGTAACCTAGTCCTTAAAAGGACTGCAATCACAACTATTCCCTACTCCCAAGCTATCTGTATATTTGTGCGAAAATTGGCTTGAAATTAACAAGGTATAGCGCACACAGCAACAGCGGTGCCGTCTAACACGCAGCTGCAGCAGTGAGAAAATGGTGGCGACGGGGAAAATGGCTTGGTCTTATAGGGCAAGGACATGTGACATACACTGCCAATGACACATGCCCTTGCTTGTGTGAAAAAAAGCACTTCGCTCCGTGTGTGCGCTGCTGATAGGCTGACAGATTGCACCTCCCCACTGTAAATGCGGGAAAGAGAAAAAAAAATGGAGATCTTCATTGTTCCTGCAGAGATCCATCCCCTGCCCCTCCCCCCACCCCGCTGTACACTCAAACTGCGTATTAACATTAATTTTCATCATTACTGAGAAAAAATCCAGTTATGATTTTGGTGCACGAACAGTTATCGAACATAACCTCGAACAGCCGAATTTTTCTCAAATTGTTCGTGTTCGCCGAACGGCTCGAACACCGCCCAAAACAGCTCGAATTTGAGATTGGCGAACAGTTCAAGTAGAACAACGCTCATCTCTAATGCTGACTGGAGGGGCAAACTTAAGGCTAGAATGGTTCAGCCAACCCTAACTATTGCTACTTTCTTAAATTTTAAGATATTTCTGAGGCCGTTGACTCAAACAGGCTTCTTTGGACAGACTTGGCTCAAAACACACCATTTCTAATGGTTCCAAATGAACCCTGGGCTTTACCCTTGAACCTCAATACAGGGACCGTTTCATAGTTTTAAGGTTGAAAGACACAGGTCCATCAAGTTCAACCTAAAAGCTAATGTGTTGATCCAGAGGAAGGCAAAAACCCCATGAGGCAGATGCTAATTGCCCCATATTAGGGGAAAAATTCCTTCCCGACTCCACATATGGCAATCAGACTAGGTCCCTGGATCAACGTCCCATAACAAAATCTAGTACGGATAACCTGTAATTTTATATTATTCAAGAAAGGCACACACATGCCCTCCTTGAATTTTTTTTAGAAAATTAAGTATTTCAAGTTCATGTGGTAGACAGTTTCATAACCTCATTGCTCACACAATAAAAATTTGCCAACTAACTTCCTTTAGACAAAGTGAATTAGGATCTTTATGCTAGAGTAATTGAATTAACTCTAACTGAAAGAGATTAATGCTTTTTTCCTAAATGTTGAAATTTGTTTAAATGCATCAGCTCAAAAAGGCTTTCTTGGACAGACTTGGCGCAAGCTACTCCATTCTGCAGATCCCAAGGGAACCCTGGCCTTTACCATTACACCCCTGTACAGGGATAGATACTTACCATAGGCCCAGGGCTGCATCTACAGAGTAGCTGCTGGCCGGAGGAGCAAGCTTGAGGCTATAGTGGTTGATTCAACTCTAACTAAAGCTTTTTTTTCCTAAATACTGGGATCTGTTTAAGGCTGTTGGCTCAAACAGACTTCCTCGGACAGATTTGGCGCAAGCTACTCCGTTCTGCAGATCCCAAGGGAACCCTGGTTTTCACCATTACACCCCTGTACAGGGATAGATACTTACCATAGGCCCAGGGTTGCTGAGTAGCTGCTGGCCGGTGGAGTGCGCTTGAGGCTTGAGTAGTTGAATCAATCCTAACTAAAGAAAAACCTATGTAATGCCACTTTCTTGTTAGGACCTGTCTGAGGCCTATGGCTCAAAAAAGCTTCTTTGGAAATACTTGGCAAAAGCCAGTGTATCCTACAGGTTCCAAAGGAACTCTGGCCTTCACTCTTACAGCCCTGTACAGCGATAAAGACTTATTACAGGGCCTTGATTGCATCTACATAGTAGATGCTGACTGGAGGGGCAAACTTAAGGCTAGAATGGTTCAGCCAACCCTAACTATTGCTACTTTATTAAATGTTAGGATATTTCTGAGGCCGTTGGCTCAAACAGGCTTCCTCGGACAGACTGGGCGCAAAACACACCATTTCTGATGGTTCCAAATGAACCCTGGGCTTCACCCTTGAACCTCAATACAGGGACAGTTTCATAGTTTTAAGGTTGAAAGACACAAGTCCATCAAGTTCAACCTAAAAGTTAATGTGTTGATCCAGAGGAAGGCAAAAACCCCATGAGGCAGATGCTAATTGCCCCATATTAGGGGAAAAATCCCTTCCCGACTCCATATATGGCAATCAGACTAGTTCCCTGGATCAACGTCCCATAACAAAATCTAGTACGGATAACCTGCAATTCTATATTATTCAAGAAAGGCACACACATGCCCTCCTTGAATTTTTTTTAGAAAATTAAGTATTTCAAGTTCGTGTGGTAGAGAGTTCCATAACCTCATTGCTCACACAATAAAAATTTGCCAACTAACTTCCTTTAGACAAAGTGAATTAGGGTCTTTATACTAGAGTAATTGAATTAACTCTAACTGAAATAAATGAATGCTTTTTTCCTAAATGTCGAAATTTGTTTAAATCCATTAGCTCAAAAAGGCTTTCTCGGACAGATTTGGCGCAAGCTACTCCATTCTGCAGATCCCAAGGGAACCCTGGCCTTTACCATTACACCCCTATACAGGGATAGATACTTACCAAAGGCCCAGGGCTGCATCTACAGAGTAGCTGCTGGCCGGAGGAGCGAGCTTGAGGCTATAGTGGTTGATTCAACTCTAACTAAAGCTTTTTTTTTCCCTAAATACTGGGATCTGTTTAAGGCTGTTGGCTCAAACAGACTTCCTCGGACAGACTTGGTGCAATCTACTCCATTCTGCAGATCCCAAGGGAACCCTGGCTTTTACCATTACACCCCTGTACAGGGATAGATATTTACCATAGGCCCAGGTTTGCATCTACAGAGCAGCTGCTGTCCGGAGGAGTGCGCTTGAGGCTTGAGTAGTTGAATCAATCCTAACTAAAGAAAAACCTATGTAATGCCACTTTCTTGTTAGGACCTGCCTGAGGCCTATGTCTCAAAAAAGCTTCTTTGGAAAGACTTGGCAAAAGCCAGTCTATCCTACAGGTTCCAAAGGAACTCTTGCCTTAACTCTTACAGCCCTGTACAGTGATAAAGACTTATTACAGGGCCTTGATTGCATCTACATAGTAGATGCTGACTAGAGGGGCAGACTTAAGGCTAGAATGGTTCAGCCAACCCTAACTATTGCTACTTTCTTAAATGTTAGGATATTTCTGAGGCCGATGGCTCAAACAGTTTTCCTTGGACAGACTGGGCGCCAAACACCATTTTACTTTTGGCAGTGTGGACATTGGCCAAGTCCTGCTGGAAAATGACATTTCCATCTCCAAAAAGCTTGTCGGCAGAGGGAAGCATGAAGTGCTCTACAATGTCCTGGTAGACGGGTGCGCTGACTTTGGTCTTGATAAAGCACAGTCGACCTACACCAGCAGATGACATGGCTCCCCAAACCATCACTGATTGTGGAAACTTCACACGAGACCTCAAGCAGCTTGGATTGTGGCCTCTCCACTCTTCCTCCAGACTCTGGGACCTTGATTTCCAAATTAAATGCAAAATTTACTTTCATCGGAAAACAACACCTTGGACCACTGAGCAACAGTCCAGGTGTTTTTCTCCTTGGCCCAGGTAAGATGCTTCTGGCGTTGTCTATTGGTGATGAGTGGCTCGACACAAGGAATGTGACACTTGTAGCCCATGTCTTGGATACGTCTGTGTGTGGTGGCTCTTGAAGCAATGACTCCAGCAGCAGTCCACTCCTTGTGAATCTTCCCCAAATGTTTGAATGGCCCTTCCTTAATAATCTTTTCAAGGCTGCGGTTATCCCGGTTGCTTGTGCACCTCTTCCTACCACACTTTTTCTTTCCACTCAACTTTCCATAAATATGCTTGGATACAGCACTCTGTTAACAGCCAGCTTCTTTAGCAATGACCTTTTGTGGTTTACACTCCTTGTGGAGTGCGTCAATGACTGCCTTCTGGACATCTGTCAAGTCAGCAGTCTTCCCCATGATTGTGGAGCCTACTGAAACAGACAAAGGGACCTTTTTAAATGCGTAAGAAGCCTTTGCAGGTGTTTTTTGCTAATTATTCTAATTTACTGAGATAATGACTTTGTGTTTTCATTGGCTGTAAGCCATCATTATCAACATTAACAGAAATAAACACTTAAAATAGATCACTCTGTAATGACTCTGTATAATATATGAGTTTCACTTTTTGGATTGAAGAACTGAAATAAATTAACTTTTTGATGATATTCTAATTTTGTGAGAAGCACCTGTATGTTTGATGCATCTCATTAGCTAAGCTCAACCTCTTCCTTGCTTCACCTCAATTTGAGCCATAAATTGTGATATTTCATTTTGGTGCATTTTATGACTCCTTTTTGTCACACTTTTCTCATAACTATTTTTTTTATAACTGAGGGAAATTAACAAAATCTTATTTGTTGTACTCAAGTTTTCACAGAAACATCTGATAAAGTGTTGACTTATTTTTCTGAGTTAAACTCTTCCTTTTGGCCCTCTATATATTTGAGTTTGACAGCCCTGATGTAGATGGATGATGATGTGGCAAGAAGGGGCAGAGGGGCAGAGCCTCCTGGCTCTCAGCTTCGCTCTCCACTGCTCACAGGAGACAGCAGTTACTTCACAAATGTAACTGATAGAAAAGATGTCACGTAAGAGGGGGTCAGGGGAGCGATGTGCTGCAGGAGGGGGAAGATTAGCCAGGGGAGTGGTGTGCTGCAGGGAGAGGAGGATTATGCAGGGGAGTGATGTAATGCAGGAGGAGAGGATTAGACAGGGAGCGCTGTGCTTAAGCGGGGGAGCGATGTGCTGCAGGAAGAGCAATATTAGGCAGGGTAGTGATGTAATGCAGGAGGAGAGGATTAGGCAGGGAGGGATGTGTTGCCGGGGGGAGGGGAGTAATATGCTGCAGAAGAAGGAGGATTAGGCAGGGGAGTGATATAATGCAGGAGGAGGAGAATTAGGCGGGGATGGAGAGATGTGCTGCAGGAAGGTGAGGAGATTAGGCAGGGGTGCGATGTGCTGCAGAAAGGGGAGGGGATTAGGCTGGGGTGCAATGTGCTGCAGAAAGGTGAGGTGATTAGGCAGGGGTGCGATGTGCTGCAGGAAGGGGAGGGGATTACGCAGGGGTGCAATGTGCTGCAGGAGCGGGAGGCTTAGGCAGGGGAGCGATGTGCTGCAGGAAGAGGTGGCTTATGCAGGGGAGTGATGTAATGCAAGAGGAGGGGATTAGGCAGGGAGTGCTGTGCTTAAGCGGGGGAACGATGTGCTGCAGGAAGAGCAATATTAGGCAGCGGAGTGATGTAATGCAGGAGGAGAGGACTAGGCAGGGAGAGATGTGTTGCTGGAGGGAGGGGAGTAATATGCTGCAGAAGAAGGAGGATTAGGCAGGGGAGTGATATAATGCAGGAGGGGGAGAATTAGGCGGGGATGGAGAGATGTGCTGCAGGAAGGTGAGGGGATTAGGCAGGGGTGCGATGTGCTGCAGAAAGGGGAGGGGATTAGGCAGGGGTGCAATGTGCTGCAGAATGGTGAGGGGATTAGGCAGGGGTGCGATGTGCTGCAGGAAGGGGAGGGGATTAGGCAGGGGTGCAATGTGCTGCAGGAGGGGGAGGCTTAGGCAGGGGAGCGATGTGCTGCAAGAAAAGGAGGATTAGGCAGGGGACTGATGAAATGCAGGAGAGAGGGGATTAGGCAGGAAGCGATGTGCTACAGGAGAGGGAGAATTAGGCAGGGTAGCAATGTGATGCAGGAGGAGGATTAAGCAGTTAGAGATGTGCTGCAGAAATAACCAGTATATAGATGAGTGGAGCGATGTACTGCAGCACGGTGCTGAGAGGAGTGATATACTGCAGTCAGTGGCTGTATAGGCAGACAGCGAAATGTTGCTGGAGGGGATTAGACAGGAGAGCGATGTGCTCCATGAGGAGAAGGCTTAGGCAGGAGATGGATGAGCTGCAGGAGGTGGAGGATTAGGCAGTGAGCGATGTGCTGCAGGAGGGGGAGGATTAGGCAGGTGAGCGATGTGCTGCAGGAGGGGGAGGATTAGGCAGGGAGCGATATGCTGCAGGAGATGGAGGATTTGGCAGTGGGCGATGTGGTGCAAGAGGGGATTTTGCAGTGGGTGATGTGGTGCAGGAAGGGGAAGATTTAGAAAAGGCATAATGTGCTGCAAGGAGGGGAGGATTAGACGGGAGCAATGTGCCGCAAGAGGGGGAGGTTTAGACAGTGGAGCGATGTGCTGCAGTAGGTGGAGGATTTGGCTGTGGGCGATGTGGTGTAAGAGGGGATTTTGCAGTGGGCAATGTGGTGCAGGAAGGGGGAGATTTAGAAAGGGAACAATGTGCTGCAAGGAGGGGAGGATTAGACGGGAGCAATGTGCCGCAAGAGGGGGAGGTTTAGACAGGGGAGCGATCTGCTGCAGGAGTGGGAGAATTAAGCGGTGAGAAATATGCTGCAGGACGGGGAGGGTTAGGCAGGGGAGCAATGTGCTGCAGGTGAAAGCAGAATCTGTGACTACAGCCCAGTGTTTAAGGTTTATTGGAGCCTGTCTTTTATATATTTTATTGTTTTTTTTTCTGACAAAACTGCATAACATCTGACATGAAGTCCGCTTAGCAGTCACAGTCCCTGTAGATTGTTACTGTCCAGGTTCACCGCGGTCTCTTTTTGTTTTTAGTGCCAATCTGACAGCAGTGAAGGTTCCGCTGATAATGGCGGTCGGGTTCCGAATAGAATGTTCATGTCTGTTCTCATTGTAGTAACATCACGGAATATGCTAATTTCTTCTGACCACACCCGATGACTGAATAAAGGCGCCTCACCCACTTGTCTATGTCATCACTTTGTGGTGTCACAATGATCTAAGGGGATAAAAAAACGCTCCTGGCAGCTTTACAGTCATTCGTCCCTTCGTGTTAAAGGAGCAGGATGATAGAGCCGCACCATGCCAGCCAGAAGAAAAGAAAGTGGAGCCCTTCAAGATGATGAAGCAAGAAAGCAGACTGTGGAAGGCCATCCAGGACCAAGAGCATCATGAGGGCCTGGTAACGTATACTACACAACTGTTCTGTATATGCTCATGCCATGTAAACCTATGGTGGCCGATTCATCAAGGCTGGTGGATTTCTATACCAGCATTCATGAAGCGCCTATTGGAGGAACGTGCACCAAATTCATTAAAAAGACTAAACCTCTTAATGAATTTGACTCATCCTTAAAGGGGTTGTTCCCTTTCAATAAATGAATGTCCCTAGCTGCAGGTCATTTAATTAAAAAAAAGAGGTTCCACCATCTCAGAGCTGCAGCAGCTCAGTGCGCTCAGCTGGGCAGTCCGTCTGATTACATTTGTTGGCTGCGGCAGTATTGAGGTGATGTCAGTGCCATACACAATCCCAGGAATGGGTCAGGACAGCACAGTTTGATTCTTTATACCTGCAGCCAGGGTCATTCATTTATTGAAATATCCCCTTAAAGCTGACGTACTAGACCTCAAGAAATGTACTCCAGTCAAAAGATGGAGTCAATTTCAGTCCTAATTTACACCACTTTTCCAGCCTAATTTGTAATAAGTTTTCAGGTAAAGCTAAGCCACAAGCGGTCCAGATAAGCTCTGTTCACTATTTAAGAAGTTAAAAGAGTGGGTGTAAAAAGGTCAGAGTATTCAAATGTAAGTTGTGCAGGAATTTACTGAGATTCAAACAGTTGTGCAACACATTTCCGGAGAAAACTGCTTGATGAAAAATGTTCCTTGAATAATATAACATTTCAGGTTAGTGGTAATAGATTTTATTATGGGACGTTGATCCAGGGAACTAGTCTGATTGCCATATGTGGAGTCGGGAAGGAATTTTTCCCCTAATATGGGGCAATTAGCATCTGCCTCATGGGGTTTTTGCCTTCCTCTGGATCAACACATTAGCTTTTAGGTTGAACTTGATGGACTTGTGTCTTTCAACCTTAAAAATATGAAACTGTCCCTGTATTGAGGTTCAAGGGTGAAGCCCAGGGTTCATTTGGAACCATCAGAAATGGCGTGTTTTGTGCCCAGTCTGTCCAAGGAAGCCTGTTTGAGCCAACGGGCCTCAGAAATATCCTAACATTTAAGAAAGTAGCAATAGTTAGGGTGGCTGAACCATTCTAGCCTTAAGTTTGCCCCTCCAGTCAGCATCTACTATGTAGATGCAATCAAGGTCCTGTAATAAGTCTTTATCGCTGTACAGGGCTGTAAGAGTGAAGGTCAGAGTTCCTTTGGAACCTGTAGGATAGACTGGCTTTTGCCAAGCCTTTCCAAAGAAGCTTTTTTGAGCCATAGGCCTCAGACAGGTCCTAACAAGAAAGTGGCATTACATAGGTTTTTCTTTAGTTAGGATTGATTCAACTACTCAAGCCTCAAGCGCACTCCTCCGGCCAGCAGCTACTCTGTAGATGCAACCCTTGGCCTATGGTAAGTATCTATCCCTGTACAGGGGTGTAATGGTAAAAACCAGGGTTCCCTTGGGATCTGCAGAATGGAGTAGCTTGCGCCAAGTCAGTCCGAGGAAGTCTGTTTGAGCCAACAGCCTTAAACAGATCCCAGTATTTAGGAAAAAAAAAGCTTTAGTTAGAGTTGAATCAACCACTATAGCCTCAAGCTCGCTCCTCCGGCCAGCAGCTACTCTGTAGATGCAGCCCTGGGCCTATGGTAAGTATCTATCCCTGTACAGGGGTGTAATGGTAAAGGCCAGGGTTCCCTTGGGATCTGCAGAATGGAGTAGCTTGCGCCAAGTCTGTCCGAGAAAGCCTTTTTGAGCTGATGGATTTAAACAAATTTCAACATGTAGGAAAAAAGCATTAATCTATTTCAGTTAGAGTTAATTCAATTACTCTAGCATAAAGATCCTAATTCACTTTGTGTAAAGGAAGTTAGTTGGCAAATTTTTATTGTGTGAGCAATGAGGTTATGAAACTCTCTACCACATGAACTTGAAATACTTAATTTTCTAAAAAAAATTCAAGGAGGGTATGTGTGTGCCTTTCTTGAATAATATAAAATTTCAGGTTATCCGTACTAGATTTTGTTATGGGACGTTGATCCAGGGAACTAGTCTGATTGCCATATGTGCAGTCGGGAAGGAATTTTTCCCCTAATATGGGGCAATTAGCATCTGCCTCATGGGGTTTTTGCCTTCCTCTGGATCAACACATTAGCTTTTAGGTTGAACTTGATAGACTTGTGTCTTTCAACCTTAAAACTATGAAACTGTCCATGTATTGAGGTTCAATGGTGAAGCCCGGGGTTCATTTGGAACCATCAGAAATGGTGTGTTTTGCGTCCAGTCTGTCCAAGGAAGCCTGTTTGAGCCAACGGCCTCAGAAATATCCTAACATTTAAGAAAGTAGCAATAGTTAGGGTTGGCTGAACCATTCTAGCCTTAAGTTTGCCCCTCCAGTCAGCATCTACTATGTAGATGCAATCAAGGTCCTGTAATAAGTCTTTATCGCTGTACAGGGCTGTAAGAGTAAAGATCAGAGTTCCTTTGGAACCTGTAGGATAGACTGGCTTTTGCCAAGCCTTTCCAAAGAAGCTTTTTTGAGCCATAGGCCTCAGACAGGTCCTAACAAGAAAGTGGCATTACATAGGTTTTTCTTTAGTTAGGATTGATTCAATTACTCAAGCCTCAAGCGCACTCCTCCGGCCAGCAGCTACTCTGTAGATGCAACCCTGGGCGTATGGTAAGTATCTATCCCTGTACAGGGGTGTAATGGTAAAAACCAGGGTTCCCTTGGGATCTGCAGAATGGAGTAGCTTGCGCCAAGTCTGTCCGAGGAAGTCTGTTTGAGCCAACAGCCTTAAACAGATCCCAGTATTTAGGAAAAAAAAGCTTTAGTTAGAGTGGAATCAACCACTATAGCCTCAAGCTCGCTCCTCCGGCCAGCAGCTACTCTGTAGATGCAGCCCTGGGCCTATGGTAAGTATCTATCCCTGTACAGGGGTGTAATGTTAAAGGCCAGGGTTCCCTTGGGATCTGCAGAATGGAGTAGCTTGTGCCAAGTCTGTCCGAGAAAGCCTTTTTGAGCTGATGGATTTAAACAAATTTCAACATTTAGGAAAAAAGCATTAATCTATTTCAGTTAGAGTTAATTCAATTACTCTAGCACAAAGATCCTAATTCACTTTGTCTAAAGGAAGTTAGTTGGCAAATTTTTATTGTGTGAGCAATGAGGTTATGAAACTCTCTACCACATGAACTTGAAATACTTAATTTTCAAAAAAAAAAATCAAGGAGGGCATATGTGTGCCTTTCTTGAATAATATAAAATTGCAGGTTATCCGTACTAGATTTTGTTATGGGATGTTGATCCTGGGAACTAGTCTGATTGCCATATGTGGAGTCGGGAAGGAATTTTTCCCCTAATATGGGGCAATTAGCATCTGCCTCATGGGGTTTTTGCTTTCCTCTGGATCAACACATTAGCTTTTAGGTTGAACTTGATGGACTTGTGTCTTTCAACCTTAAAACTATGAAACTGTCCCTGTATTGAGGTTCAAGGGTGAAGCCCAGGGTTCATTTGGAACCATCAGAAATGGTGTGTTTTGCGCCCAGTCTGTCCGAGGAAGCCTGTTTGAGCAAACGTCCTCAGAAATATCTTAACATTTAAGAAAGTAGCAATAGTTAGGGTTGGCTGAACCATTCTAGCCTTAAGTTTGCCCCTCCAGTCAGCATCTACTATGTAGATGCAATCAAGGCCCTGTAATAAGTCTTTATCACTGTACAGGGTTGTAAGAGTGAAGGCTAGAGTTCCTTTGGAACCTGTAGGATAGACTGGCTTTTGCCAAGTCTTTCCAAAGAAGCTTTTATGAGCCATAGGCCTCAGACAGGTCCTAACAAGAAAGTGTCATTAGATAGGTTTTTCTTTAGTTAGGATTGATTCAACTACTCAAGCCTCAAGCGCACTCCTCCGGCCAGCAGCTACTCTGTAGATGCAACCCTGGGCCTATGGTAAGTATCTATCCCTGTACAGGGGTGTAATGGTAAAAACCAGGGTTCCCTTGGGATCTGCAGAATGGAGTAGCTTGCGCCAAGTCTGTCCGAGGAAGTTTGTTTGAGCCAACAGCCTTAAACAGATCCCATTATTTAGGAAAAAAAGCTTTAGTTAGAGTTCAATCAACCACTATAGCCTCAAGCTCGCTCCTCCGGCCAGCAGCTACTCTGTAGATGCAGTCCTGGGCCTATGGTAAGTATCTATCCATGTACAGGCGTGTAATGGTAAAGGCCAGGGTTCCCTTGGGATCTGCAGAATGGAGTAGCTTGCGCCAAGTCTGTCCGAGAAAGCCTTTTTGAGCTGATGGATTTAAACAAATTTCAACATTTAGGAAAAAAACATTAATCTATTTCAGTTAGAGTTAATTCAATTACTCTAGCATAAAGATCCTAATTCACTTTGTCTAAAGGAAGTTAGTTGGCAAATTTTTATTGTGTGAGCAATGAGGTTATGAAACTGTCTACCACATGAACTTGAAATACTTAATTTTCTAAAAAAAAATTCAAGGAGGGCATGTGTGTGCCTTTCTTGAATAATATAAAATTGCAGGTTATCCGTACTAGATTTTGTTATGGGATGTTGATCCTGGGAACTAGTCTGATTGCCATATGTGGAGTCGGGAAGGAATTTTTCCCCTAATATGGGGCAATTAGCATCTACCTCATGGGGTTTTTGCCTTCCTCTGGATCAACACATTAGCTTTTAGGTTGAACTTGATGGACTTGTGTCTTTCAACCTTAAAACTATGAAACTGTCCCTGTATTGAGGTTCAAGGGTGAAGCCCAGGGTTCATTTGGAACCATCAGAAATGGTGTGTTTTGCGCCCAGTCTGTCCGAGGAAGCCTGTTTGAGCCAACGGCCTCAGAAATATCTTAACATTTAAGAAAGTAGCAATAGTTAGGGTTGGCTGAACCATTCTAGCCTTAAGTTTGCCCCTCCAGTCAGCATCTACTATGTAGATGCAATCAAGGCCCTGTAATAAGTCTTTATCGCTGTACAGGGCTGGAAGAGTGAAGGCCAGAGTTCCTTTGGAACCTGTAGGATGGACTGGCTTTTGCCAAGTCTTTCCAAAGAAGTTTTTTGAGCCATAGGCCTCAGAGAGGTCCTAACAAGAAAAAGGCATTAGATAGGTTTTTCTTTAGTTAGGATTGATTCAACTACTCAAGCCTCAAGCGCACTCCTCGGGCCAGCAGCTACTCTGTAGATGCAACCCTGGGCCTATGGTAAGTATATATCCATGTACAGGGGTGTAATGGTAAAAACCAGGGTTCCCTTGGGATCTGCAGAATGGAGTAGCTTGCGCCAAGTCTGTCCGAGGAAGTCTGTTTGAGCCAACAGCCTTAAACAGATCCCAGTATTTAGGAAAAAAAAGCTTTAGTTAGAGTTGAATCAACCACTATAGCCTCAAGCTCGCTCCTCCGGCCAGCTGCTACTCTGTAGATGCAGCCCTGGGCCTATGGTAAGTATCTATCCCTGTACAGGGGTGTAATGGTAAAGGCTAGGGTTCCCTTGGGATCTGCAGAATGGAGTAGCTTGCGCCAAGTCTGTCCGAGAAAGCCTTTTTGAGCTGATGGATTTAAACAAATTTCAACATTTAGGAAAAAAGCATTAATCTATTTCAGTTAGAGTTAATTCAATTACTCTAGCATAAAGATCCTAATTCACTTTGTCTAAAGGAAGTTAGTTGGCAAATTTTTATTGTGTGAGCAATGAGGTTATGGAACTCTCTACCACATGAACTTGAAATACTTAATTTTCTAAAAAAAATTCAAGGAGGGCATGTGTGTGCCTTTCTTGAATAATATAAAATTGCAGGTTATCCGTACTAGATTTTGTTATGGGACGTTGATCCAGGGACCTAGTCTGATTGCCATATGTGGAGTCGGGAAGGAATTTTTCCCCTAATATGGAGCAATTAGCATCTGCCTCATGCGGTTTTTGCCTTCCTCTGGATCAACACATTAGCTTTAAGGTTGAACTTAATGGACTTGTGTCTTTCAACCTTAAAACTATGAAACTGTCCCTGTATTGAGGTTCAAGGGTGAAGCCCAGGGTTCATTTGGAACCATCAGAAATGGTGTGTTTTGCGCCAAGTCTGTCCAAGGAAGCCTGTTTGAGCCAACGGCCTTAGACAGAACCCATCATTTGGTAATAAAAAAGCTGTAGTTAGAGTTATAGCCTCAAGCTCGCTCCTCTGGCCAGCAGCTACTCTGTAGATGCAACCCTGAGCATGTAGTAAGTCTCCATTCCAGTACAGGGGTGTAATGGTAAAAGTCAGGGTTCCTTTTGACCTGCTTATGCCAAGTCTGTCCGAGGAAGCCTTTTTGAGCTGATGGCTCTACACAGATCCTAATGTTTAGGAAAAAAGCTTTTGTTTATTTCAGTTAGATTAAAAGTAAAGCCAACAAAAGAGAATTTAACTTTCCCCCAAAAATCAATTATTAATATAGCATTTACCTGCCCAGATCTCAGAACTAATGCACTATTAGGATGTAGCAATCCCATATAATTTTGTGTGCAGTTTTAATACTATGTAATCACCCCCCTCCATTAATTGGTAATATGTGAGTGGTTGTCGCATCAGTATTTTGCACCTGTGTTGCTGTCATCGTTATTATATGGTATGATTAGTACTGAGACCTAGGCAGGTAAACACTGTTGCCCTTTTTTTGCTGTGATAATTCTTGAATTTTGGTGGGAATTTAAATTTGTCTTTGCTTTTAATGTTAGTGTAGGGACTCGCAAGTATGAGGACCCTTGACGCGGGTTGCGAGCTTGTGTATTTTGGCCAAAATATTTACTAATACCTCATATATATCATATATATTTTTTGCACGTTATTTTTATTCAGGGTGCAGCCAGACCCATCAATGTTGGCCTTGTAAACTAGGGTGTCTGTCTTCATGGGGTGCACTTAAAAAGTGCTCGGCAGCCCACCTAATCTAATAGTTTCGGCTTCACTAATAGGCTGTAAGCCAGACATTGTGCACTACCTGTGTGTGACCAGTGCCCTATACAAGGCTTATTTGTGTGCAGTTTTAATACTGAGCAATCACCCGCTCCATGAATTGGTAGGTTGTGAGTGGTTGTCTCATCAATATTTTGCACCTGTGTTGCTGACTTCTTCATTATATGGGTTTGCTGCATCCTTGTAATTATTGTTGCTGTATTTGCGGTGTTAATTCTTGAATTTTGGTGGGAACTTTAATTCCTTGTTTTTGTGACTTTGCTTTTAATGTTAGTGTAGGGACTCGCAAGTATGAGGACCCTTGAGCAGGTTGCGAGCTTGTATATTTTGGCCAAAATATCGACCAATACCTCATATATATCATATATATTTTTTACATGCTATTTTTATTCAGGGTGCAGCCAAGCCCATCTACAGGTGCATCTCACAAAATTAGAATATCACCAGAAAAGTTAATTTATTTCATTTCTTCAGTACAAAAAGTGAAACTCTTATATTATATAGAGCCATTACACACAGAGTGATCTATTTCACGTGTTTATTTCTGTTAATGTTGATGATTATGGCTTACAGCCAATGAAAACTCAAAAGTCATTATTTCAATTAATTAGAATACCTTATAACAACAGCTTGAAAAATGTTTTTAAAATCCAAAATGTTATCCTACTGAAAAGTATGTTCAATAAATGCCCTCAATACTTGGTCGGGGATCCTTTTACATCAATTACTGCATCAATGCGGCAATGTGGCATGGAGGGATCAGCCTGTGGCACTGGTGAGGGGTTATGGAAGCCCAGGTGGCTTTGATAGAAGCCTTCAGCTCGTCTGCATTGTTGGATCTGGTGTCTCTCATTTTCCTCTTGACAATACCCCATAGATTCTTTATGGGGTTAAGGTCAGGCCAGTTTGCTGCCAATCAAGCACAGTGATACTGTTGTGTTTAAACCAGGTATTAGTACTTTTGTCAGTGTGGACAGGGGCCAAGTCCTGCTGGAAAATGAAATTTCCATCTCCAAAAAGCTTGGCGTAGCTAAGGTTTTGGTTCAGGGGGCCGAAACTTCTGAGTGGGCCTCTAACCAGGTAACCCTGATTACAACTATAGCGGCGCACCCAGATAGTGGATGTAGGAAAACCTCAGCAGATGACCGCGCTGTTGCTAAAAATAATCTCTATACAAAGACCAGCACTGATATTACCGCCATATGGTGACATATATTGATTGATGCCAGTCCTGCAGAACATATAAGAGATCACAGCTCAGTTATATATAGTACCTTACAGCTGACGTTCTTTCTGATTAAATTGTTCACTTTTCCCGTCTTTTCCATCTGGCCCAGACCGACACGACAACTTCTCCAGCCAGGACTCAGAGTCTCAGGTATGCAGAGATCACAACAAAGACACATTTGACTCCTTACATTTCAGGCACTGACCAGATCTATCCCCAACCTGCACAAACTTCTCGTCCTGCTGATACCGAAATACTGAGCCTCTGCTGCAAAATGTGTCCCTATTACTGCACCTACTGTGTGCCCTCTAGATGGTAAAACAAACCTCTAAAATAAAGTAATGCCGTGTGCAAGTGTCCTAGAAAACAGTGCCCACATTGTGCCCCCTAGAAAGTAATAGTGCCCCTTCGACAGTCACGATAACCTGAGTTCCCCTATAACAATAAGTGCCCACCTAAGATTTAATAATGTCCTGAGTCTCCCCCCATGTAGAGCTCCGCTCTAACCCGTATGATGTTCTCCTATTCACGATATAATTCCCCCTCACTGTATAGTACCCCCAAACAGTATACTGACCCCTTAGTAGCCCCCAAGCTGATGGCTCCAACACTGTATGATGGCCTCCACACTATACAAAGACCCCACATTATCTCCCACACTGTATGATGGCCCCCACACTGTTCAAAGAACCCACATTATCTCCCACACTGTATAAATAGCCTACATATAGTATAATGCACCAGATAATCCTCAATATAGTATAATGCACTCCCCATAGTCCTTCGTATAGTATAATGCGCCCCCATAGGCAGAGTCTGTAGTAAAATGCTCCCCCATTGACAGAGTCTGTAGTATAATGCTCCCCCCCATAGGCAAAATCTGTAGTATAATGCTCCCCCCCCTTCTCATAGGCAGAGTCTGTAGTATAATGCCCCCCCTCCTCATAGGCAGAATCTGTAGTATAATGCCCCCCCATCTCATAGGCAGAGTCTGTAGTATAATGTGCCCCCCCTCCTCATAGGCAGAGTCTGTAGTATAATGCCCCCCCATCTCATAGGCAGCGTCTGTAGTATAATGCCCCACCTATAGGCAGAGTCTGTAGTAAAATGCACCCCCCATAGGCAGAGTCTGTAGATTAATGCTCCCCCTCTTATAGGCAGAGTCTGTAGTACAATGTCCCCCCCCATAGGCAGAGTCTGTAGTATACTGCTCTCCCCTGCTCATAAACAGAGTCTGTAGTATAATGCCCCCCATAGGCAGAGTCTGTAGTATAATGCCCCCCCGTAGACAGAGTCTTTAGTATAATGCTCCCCCCTCCCCATAGACAGTCTGTAGTATAATGCCCCCCCTCCCCATAGGCAGAGTCTTTAGTATAATGCCCCCCCCTCTCTGTGGGCAGAGTCTTTAGGATAATGCTCCCCCATAGGCAGAGTCTGTAGTATAATGCACCTCCCCTTTCCCATAGGCAGAGTCTGTAATATAATGCCGCCCCCCTCCCGGCAAAAAATAAATAAACAGTACTCATCTCTCCTCCTGGTTCCCTCACTGCTCAGAGCACCCAGCCCGCACACATCTTCAGCACAGCGGGCCGGGCACCAAGTGATGATGTCAGAGACGTCAGTCACAGAAGGGACTAATGGGAGAGAGATCCGCGCTCCCTCTCATCAGTAAACTTGCGGCGGTGACGGGCGGTGGGGCCCGATGCTGGCACCAGGGGCATGCCAGATACAGTTACACTGGCGTAGCCCTGGATGGGCCCCCTAAGAGCGAGGGGCCCGGGGCCACCGCCCCCTTTGCCCCCCTGGTAGCTATGATACTGTGGCGGAGGGAAGCATGAAGTGCTCTAAAATTTCCTGGTAGACGGCTGCGCTGACTTTAGTGTTGAAAAAACACAGTGGATCTAGACCAGCAGATGACACGGCTCCCCAAACCATCACTGATTGTGGAAACTTCACACTAGACCTCAAGCAGCTTGGATTGTGGCCTCTCCACTCTTCTTCCAGACTCTGGGACCTTGATTTCAAATGAAAATTGGAACTCTGGGACCTTGTGGAGTGTGTCAATGACTGCCTTCAGGACATCTGTCAAGTCAGCAGTCTTCACCATGATTGTGGAGCCTACTGAAACAGACTAAGGGGCCTTTTTAAATGCTTAGGAAGTCTTTGCAGGTGTTTTTTGTTAATTATTTTAATTTACTGAGTTAATGACTTTTGTGTTTTCATTGGCTGTAAGCCATAATCATCAACATTAACAGAAATAAACACTAGAAATAGATTACTGTGTTTGTAATGACTCTATATAATATATGAGGTTCACTTTTTGCATTGAAGAACTGAAATAAATTAACTTTTTGATGATATTCTAATTTTGTGAGATGCACCTATATGTTATGGCCTTGTAAATTAGAGTGTCTATCTTCATGGGGTGCACTTAAATAGTGCTGGGCAGCCCGTGTTCTGGCCTCATCTGCGAATTTAGCTATCCAGGGAATCTAGTCACTTTATGTGTATATCAGTTCTGACATTATGTTGCTTGCATTTGAATCCTGTCTATTTTTTATTGTTTGATAACTGCACTGTCTGCTAGTGATTTAATGTATTTGCTCTAGTTTCAATTTGCAATGCATTATGGGAAAGTTCCAAGAGCATTGTGAGACAGTTCTTGTTGCATTGTGGTCCTGTTCTTGTCACAGTTTGGGCAGCGACCATTATTTCCTCTTCTCTTCTGATCGAGAAGTTCCCTTATCACTCATCTTGTAAAGTGGCACAGGGCGGTAGTCGTGACTGAACGTCGGTCTGATTTCGCTCTGGCACTTTACAGACAATGGGTGTCCCAGTCCCAGTGTGCTCTAGGGTGTGGGGTGCAGCACATTCTCTTGTAGGCCGCAGGCCTCCACTGCCTTCAGGCTTCTGTCCTCAGAAGCCGCCGCACACAATTTAGGGGACACAAAGTTCTTTGTAACAGTCAAACATATACTTGACAGTTCAAGTTCATCAGGTGGGTACAGATGGGATAAGGCACAGCAATTCACATTATCCTCGTTCTTAGCATAACTCCTCTTCAGCCCTGTTGCTAGCTCATCCTGTATTTCTCGTCCACCTCTGCAGTGCACCCGGGACTGGCCTTCAACTTCCATCTATGCAGGTCCCTGTCCATCTTCCTTTGTACTTCAGAGCACACAAAGTGTCCGGCAGCTCCTATGCCAGACCTTAGGCTCTGGACCTGACTGGAGCGACTGCTCTTGATCCCAGTAATGCCTCCCACTGCCTGGAACAAGTGACACATGCTGCCCCTAGCAGCCCACCGCACCTGAACTTGACCTTCACTATGCACTTCACTAACTCTCACTGAACTCACACTATTCTGACTCCATGACTAAGCTGCAAGCATAGGGCGCTGTGAGACACCGTTTCTAGGCTGTCTCTTTACCGTACTCACACATAGTGATGTCTTCAGATAGTTTAACTCGACTGCAAGAAGCACATTGTTGAAGATTCAGAAGATTTATTTTCTAGCAGAATACTCGATGATGTGCAAATGTACAGCAGGTAAAAAGACTTTTTTAGAAACGGGCTGGAAGCACATAAGCTTCTAACATGGCTGAAGATGGTGAATGAGGAAGAAGAATGGAGAAGAAGGGAGGGGTTACTGATGTGTCACCCTGGCCTGGATGCCACAAAATGTAATAAAGCTGTGTCTGAGAGCAAGGGGGAGGTTCTCTAGTCAGGGGAACATTAGCATGCAGTACCTCCTGTCTCAGGCCAGTAGGGGGAGCAGGCTGCCCCTATAAAAGCTGGTGCTGGGGGAAGGGTTAGAAAGAACTGGATGGCCTGTCTCAGCACTGAGACGTGTCCCAGAGTGGAGCAGGGACAGAAAGTTGATTGCACCTAAGAGGAAGTGTGGCAGTAGGAGAGCCACCAGCCAGAGACGAGAGGCGAAGAGAGCCTGTCTTGGCAAATCAGAGACTGACCTTACCAGACTTTGGTGTCTGAGGCTGGAAGGATTCCACATCCCCCAGCAGAGAACCAGTCCGCAAGGAACTGTATATTCCTTGGCCTAAGAAGCCTGGAGGCCCTGCCACAACCGAAGGGACCAGTAAAGCCGTACAAGGCTGGGAGCAGAAAGGAACCCACGTCGCAGGCCATACAGGCGAGAATACACGGAAAGCTCGGAAACGTGGGCTGTTACCCTATCAGGAGGAGATAGCCAGAAGGAGCGCAGAAAGCACGGTAGGCCTACACCCTCACCCTGACCAGGGCCAATTTCCCCGTTGCTCTCAGACATCCAGGTCCCCCTCCTAGCTGGGACTGCTTATGGGTCAATTTACCTGTTCTAGTAAAGACCCTGGACTGCAACCTGTTGTCTGTGTGCTCCTTGCTTCTCCAGCACTATCAGCACTGGGACCCTCACTACCATCACTCCCACCATCCATTATACTGCCCTGGGGACGCACTCTTCCCTTGGGGAGTCACACTACCCTAGCTGCACACCTCATCAGCCCCAGCGGTCTGCATGCAGCGGCGGTTCCTAATAACCGCAATCCACGGGTGGCGTAGTCGGACATTATCAGCAGAACGTAGCAGACTACCATTGGCCTAACCACCCTGAGCCATGGAACCGGGTCGCCACTACTACTCCCATCGTCCCCCCTATTGCCCGGATCCGAGTGCCCCACAGCCCAGGGGGCGAGTCAGCTTTGGCGTAGTCGGCAGGATTTCGTGCCCGCAACCACCGGGTACTGCGTGCCTGAAAAAGACTTTTGTAACTTACCTGTGGCGAAGTTTCCCGCCGTCCGGTGTCGTTTCCCGCCATCCGGAGCCGATTTCTGCCATCAGACGCCATCTTGGACCGTTTCCTGCCGTCTTCTGCCGTCTTCCCGCCATCCGCAGCTGTTTCCCGCCATCGGACGCCATCTTCAGGACGCCGCGCGGGAAGAAGAGGGGCGTGGACGTCAAAACAGCCCGAGATCCGAAGCTCCGCCCCACGCACCGACGCTGCGCAAGGTCCTGGAAGGGAGAGAGAGCGACGCTGACGTCATCAGGACGCGACGCCAGGTCCTCGTCCATAGCAGCAGCAGCGGAGCCGCGGCCTACAGAAGAGGATCGTCGGAAGGCAGGCCACTCTTGACTAGGGGGGAGGAAGATGTCGGACACAGAGGCGCCCACTACCACCAACGCAGCTGCAGCAGCGGTGATGCCCTATTCCCTGCCCTACATCCCTGGAGCGGCCTGGCTGCCCAAATATTCAGGGGAGCCCCATGCCCTAACTGACTTCAAGGAAAGGCTATACAGTTTTTTCCAGGTTTACCCCCTGACAGAGGAACAGAAGGTCAGCATACTAACAGGGCAGTTAACTGGCGCAGCCCAAAGGGAGGTAAAATCATGGCCCACTGAGGAGAAAAGGACTGTGAAGGGTATTCTGTCCCGGCTGCGGGGTACCTTTGACACACGTACCTCCGCTGAAATTAAAATGAGGTTCTATGGATGTAAGCAGCGGGCACAGGACAGCATCAGAGACTATGCCCTAAATCTGCAGGAAGCCTTGAGGGCTATTCAACAAACTGACCCTGGCAGTGTGCAGGAAACGGATAAGCTGCTAACAGAACAATTCATAGAAGGTCTGCTGTCTAGCGCCCACAGGGCCCAACTGAGCCTCATGTTCTTTCAGAACCCCGACTTGACCTTTGCCCAATTTAAGGACAGGGCCATAAGGGTGCTCCGTGAATCTGCAACCAGTGGCGCTATAAACCCCCGGCGCCCTGCTCTCACCAACCACCAGGAGGCGGCGCCCTCCTCTATGGATCCCGTGGGGGCTGATACACAGGCCCTGAACCAAGCCCCGTCGAAAGACCTGCACCACCAAGTCCAGGAGCTGACCAGGAGCGTCGCGGCGTTGACCAGGACCGTCCAGGCGTTGCAAGTGGACCCGTCAAGACCCATCGAGCTGACTTCAAGTCCGGAGGATGTCCCGTGGCGTCGACAGAGGAGGATCCCGTCATTCCGAGGGAGGCCCACAGACCGCTACGCAGAGGATGGACAGCCCATTTGCCGTCGATGCAATCAGCCCGGACACATTTCCAGGTACTGTAATTTAAACGGGTCCAACCTGGGGCAGAGGGCCAACCCCCAGACATAAGATCACCAGGCCCTTACAATTGGCGTAATAAGTACGTTGGGGGGCGCCCGGTTTTACCCGTGGTGCTGGACGGTATCCCCATGAGCGCCTTGCTGGATACTGGGTCACAAGTAACCACTATCCCTTATGTACTTTTTAAGCAGTATTGGACTGATGCTGATATCACACGGTATCCAGACAGTAACTTGAGCATCATCGCCAGTAATGGCTTACCCGTGCCGCAGATGGGGTTCAAGGAGATGACCATTAAAATTGGTAAAGTTGAACTACCGGCACAGGGAGTGATTATTGTGGACATTGACCGTCGTGAAAGTCACCCTAAAATAACTGTGGGTACTAACGTAATTGAAAATTGTCTTTCAGAGGTAATTGTGATCTTACAACAGGTGGCGGTGAATGCTAGTTCCAGCCAACAGAGAGTCCTCAACAAGGAAATAAAAGCCCTGATGAGACGGCAGCAGGTAGAACTGTCTGGTGGTGAAATCCGTAGCGTAAGAATGAGTGACCCATTCCCCATTTCCATGCCTCCCAAAAGTGAAATGATGATCTGGTGTCGGACTGCAATTGGGTTGAGAGGTAGAGACTACCAAGCCATGGTAGAACCCGTGTACTCAGACAGCAGGCCCACCATTTTGACAGCCTGGGGGGTGGTTGATGTCCGTCATGGGAGGGTGCCCGTTCACATTCTCAACATTGGGGAGAGGGAGGTACACTTACCCAGGTACGCTACACTTGCCAAACTGTTTGCTGTTGAGCACAAAGCTATCAGGGCCGTGGAACCCTTGCCTCCATCTCCACAGGCGGAGGGTAATGGCTCCCAGAAACAAAAGGAGGACTGGTGCCAGAAACTCCATGTGGGTGCTGACTCCACTCCCCTGCACCAAAAACAAGGAGTCTACCGGGTGGTACAGGAGTACGAGAGAGTCTTTAGTAAGCACCCGCTGGACTTCGGCAGAGTAAAGGGGATAGAACACCACATCCCCACAGGGAGCCACCCACCAATAAAAGAGAGACACAGGCCTGTACCCCCTGCACACTACCAGAACGCAAAGGGCATGCTAAGAGAGATGAAAGAAGCTGGGGTCATTAGAGACAGCTGTAGCCCCTGGGCAGCCCCCTTGGTTCTGGTCAAAAAGAAAGACGGCACCATGAGAATGTGCGTCGACTATAGACAAATCAACCGTATCACCCACAAAGACGCATATCCGATGCCTACAATAGAGGAGTCTTTAGCCGCACTAAAATCAGCTAACTTCTTTTCTACTTTGGACCTTACTAGCGGGTACTGGCGGGTTCCTGTGGCAGAGGCTGACAAGGAGAAGACCGCCTTCACCACCCCGATGGGACTGAGTGAGTTCAACTGTATGCCTTTCGGGCTCTGCAACGCACCAGGGACCTTCCAGCGGCTGATGGAATGCTGTCTAGGGCACCGAAACTTCGAGACGGTCCTCCTTTACCTGGACGACTTGATCGTCTATTCGAAAACCTACGAGGACCATCTAAAGCACCTGGCCGAGGTGTTCGAAGCCCTGGCAGGCTACGGCCTGAAGGTGAAACCATCGAAGTGTCACCTGCTGAAACCAAAGGTCCAGTACCTAGGGCACGTGGTAAGTGCGGAAGGAGTAGCCCCCGACCCTGACAAGGTCACGACAATCAAGAACTGGCCAAGCCCCTCGAACATCAAGGAGGTGAGACAGTTTCTCGGGTTGGTAGGCTACTACCGAAGGTTCATCCCCGGGTCCACTAAGATGGCAGCTCCTATGCAGGACCTCCTAATCGGACAGTCTAATCCAGAAGTCAAAATCCACCCTTCAAGTGGGATAAACCGGAAGAGGAGTCCTTCCGCCGGTTGAAGATAGCCCTCACGGGGGATGAGATCCTGGCCTACCCTGATTATGGCCAGCCTTTTATTCTCCACACGGACGCCAGTAATGTGGGACTGGGAGCTGTACTGTCCCAAAACCAACAGGGCAGAGAACGGGTGATCGCATACGCCAGCCGGAAGCTGAGGCCCACCGAGAGGAACCCAGAGAATTACAGCTCCTTCAAGCTAGAATTCTTGGCGGTGGTGTGGGCCGTGACGGAACGCTTCAAGCATTACCTGGCCTCCGCAAAGTTCACCGTGTACACGGACAACAACCCGTTGACACACCTGGACAATGCAAGACTGGGTGCCCTAGAACAGCGGTGGATGGCCCGTCTCTCCAACTATGACTTCGTGATCAAGTACCGGGCCGGCAAAACCAATGCCAATGCTGACGCCCTATTGAGGATGCCTCACTTACCTGAAGGTGACGAAGACCCAGAAGAGCTGGAGGAGGTAGAACTCCCCGCGTTTCACCGGTATGGAGCCGCTCAATACTCCCACCGTGTGAAGGAGGAGGATCTGACAACCGTGATGATAAATCCCCTACCTCACCACAGCTGGGCCGAGACCCAAGATAGTGACCCTGCCATCCGCCTGGTGAAAGATCTGCTGACCCAGGAAGACGCCCGCATGGATCCGGATGCTCCAGAGGAAGCCAAGCAGCTGTGGAAGGAGAAGAGCAAGCTGTTCCTCTACGAAGGCAAGTTGTGCAGAAGGATTGTCAACCACCGGACGCACGAGCTGACCTGGCAAGTCTTGGTCCCAAGGCGAGATGCAGCTATGGCCTTGGGGGCTTACCATGACAGAGCGGGGCACTTCGGTTGGAAGAAACTGGAGTTCCTGCTAAGAGGAAGGTTCTTTTGGGTCGGCATGAGAGGAGCTGTAGAAAAGTGGTGCAGAGACTGTGGCCCTTGTCACCTGAGGAGGAAGGACCGCACCAGCCAGAAGACACCCTTGAGGCCCATCGTCACCACGCAGCCTCTTGAGCTGGTAGCTCTGGACCATGTCAAATTGGCTCCAAGCCGGTCTGGATACATCTATGCCCTGACAATCGTGGACCACTATTCCCGTTTTCTAGTGGTGGTCCCGGTAAAGGACTTGACAGCCCAAACAGCGGCCAGAGCCTTCCAGCAATATTTCTGCCGTCCACACGGGTATCCGGAACAGGTGCTGACAGACCAGGGTCCAGCGTTCGAGGCTGAAATCTTCCAGGAGTTCTGCAACCTCTATGGCTGTAAGAAGATTCGTACAATGCCTTACCACCCCCAAACTAACGGGATGTGTGAGAAGATGAACAATATAGTCATTGATCTCCTGAAGACGTTGCCCCTGGAGGAACGCAGCCTGTGGCCAGAAAAACTGCCAGACCTGATAGACTTATACAATGACATCCCGGTGAATGCTACCAACTGCACCCCGGCTTACCTGATGCGAGCTAGACCAGGTAAGCTGCCCGTAGACCTGGAGATGGGAGTCCTAATACCTGAGGACACCTCCCCGGATGCGGACTGGGATACGGAAAGGCAACTGCAGTACAAGAAGGTACAGGAGAGTGTGGAGAAGAGCCTGGCCCAGGTGAGAGAAAGGCAAGAAAAACTCTTCAACCAACACGCCCCTGCTGGTCCCCTAGAACCTGGTGAGCAAGTCCTGAAGCGGAAGAGAAGGCTACATAAGTTTGACGACCAGTGGGAAAGGAAACCCTACACCGTACTGCAGTCTGACCACGACAACCCAAAGGTGTGCGTAATCACCAAGGACGGAGGAGAAACCACTAGTGTCGTCTCCAGAGACCACCTCAAAAGATGCCCCGAGCAACTCCGTAGTGCAGAAGAGGATCAGAGTGACCTTGAACCCGCAGAGGACAAGGAAGAAATGATCAGCACCGTTCTCGGAGAGTTCCCTCAGTCCTGGACTCGCATAAATGATGCCATAGTGGTACCCGTCCTGCATTTCCTGCAACCGGCCCAGCAACAGCCAACACCAGAGCCGGAAGGTGAAGAGGAGCAAGCGGTTCCAGAGGCAGAAGAGCCTGTACCAGCAGCCCAGGAGAGTCAACCCTCTGCTGACAGTGAGCCTGCCATGCCTGCGGTAAGCCAAAGGACCCGCAGACAGCTGCCTGCCCTACCTGTACACCCAGCTGGTAGCTGTACCCCTAACGCTAGTGGGGAAAGCCAGGTTGGTCCACCACCAGACAGTGGGTTAAGGAGGTCAACCAGGAGCACAAAGGGGCTGATACCCGCTCGCTGGAGAATATAGAGTGTACTAAAATTGTAAATAACCTTGTTGCCAAATGTTGAAATGTTTGCCAAAGTTACCTGCATGTTTATTAATAGTGTGTTTCAGTTTCTTGCAGCTACCGTAAGGACTCAAAGGTTATGGACTTTTTATAACCAGGACCTTGTATGGACTGCATTCGGAGCCTAACCCAGGAATGAACTAAGACTGTAAAGGACTTGGGGTAGGACAGACCCCCACCTGGTTAAGGCTCCCCGTTGTATTGGTGATATGGACACCCGGTCACAGGCCACACTGTGACCTTAAGAACTCAATTTGTGCGTCGTCTGTCTATTAATGTTTTATGGTTATGCATATTGTCTTTGTTTATTGTTTAGTCCCGGAGTACTAAATTTCACTAGGGGGGAATGTGTCACCCTGGCCTGGATGCCACAAAATGTAATAAAGCTGTGTCTGAGAGCAAGGGGGAGGTTCTCTAGTCAGGGGAACATTAGCATGCAGTACCTCCTGTCTCAGGCCAGTAGGGGGAGCAGGCTGCCCATATAAAAGCTGGTGAAGGGGGCAGGGTTAGAAAGAACTGGATGGCCTGTCTCAGCACTGAGACGTGTCCCAGAGTGGAGCAGGGACAGAAAGTTGATTGCACCTAAGAGGAAGTGTGGCAGTAGGAGAGCCACCAGCCAGAGACGAGAGGCGAAGAGAGCCTGTCTTGGCAAATCAGAGACTGACCTTACCAGACTTTGGTGTCTGAGGCTGGAAGGATTCCACATCCCCCAGCAGAGAACCAGTCCGCAAGGGACTGTATATTCCTTGGCCTAAGAAGCCTGGAGGCCCTGCCACAACCGAAGGGACCAGTAAAGCCGTACAAGGCTGGGAGCAGAAAGGAACCCACGTCGCAGGCCATAGAGGCGAGAATACACGGAAAGCTCGGAAACGTGGGCTGTTACCCTATCAGGAGGAGATAGCCAGAAGGAGCGCAGAAAGCACGGTAGGCCTACACCCTCACCCTGACCAGGGCCAATTTCCCCGTTGCTCTCAGACATCCAGGTCCCCCTCCTAGCTGGGACTGTTTATGGGTCAATTTACCTGTTCTAGTAAAGACCCTGGACTGCAACCTGTTGTCTGTGTGCTCCTTGCTTCTCCAGCACTATCAGCACTGGGACCCTCACTACCATCACTCCCACCATCCACTATACTGCCCTGGGGCCGCACTCTTCCCTTGGGGAGTCACACTACCCTAGCTGCACACCTCATCAGCCCCAGCGGTCTGCATGCAGCGGCGGTTCCTAATAACCGCAAATCCACGGGTGGCGTAGTCGGACATAAACATCAGCACATAACGGACTACCACTGGCCTGACCACCCTGAGCCACGGAACCGGGTTGCCACTACTACTCCCATCGTTCCCCTACTGCCCGGATCCGAGTGCCCCACGGCCCAGGGGGCGAGTCACTGACATCACAGCTACATCTGAGAGAGACAGGGAGAGACAAAGGACAAACTTATAAGAAAGGAAAACCTAACTGCATAGCAACAAAACAGCAACTTAATGATAGTGCAATATGGTCTGTAAGATTCCCAAATCATGGGACATGGCGCACACTATCAGGAAGTGCCCCTCTTTTTATTAACACTAGTGCCCATCCACTGCACTAGTTCTATCAATAACTATTTCCTATCTCATATACTAAACCTATTATCCTTATCCTATGTGTTATGCAATTCAAAAATTCTATAAACAAATTAGGAAATCCCAGAATTATAATAGAAACCCTAAAATACAAATGTTATTAAATCTCATTAAAAGCGGGACATATATCACCTTAAGTGAAAACAAATTAGTCACACCCCTAACGATAGACCCTTATTCAGACTGCCGGAAGAGGCACTTCTCAATCAGAGGCAGGCCACACCCATTGAGTACTATATACAGTGGGTACGGAAAGCATTCAGACCCCTTTACATTTTTCACTATTTGTTTCATTGCAGCCATTTGGTAAATTCTAAAAAGTTCATTTTTTTCTCATTAAAGTACACTGTGCACCCCATCTTGACTGAAAAAAACAGAAATGTAGAAATTTTTGCAAATTTATTAAAAAAGGAAAACTGAAATATCACATGGTCATAAGTATTCAGACCCTTTGCTCATATTTAAGTCACATAGTTACATAGTTTATAAGGCCAAAAAGACAAGCGTCCATCCAGTTCAGCCTATTTCTTGTGCACTGCAGCTATTCCGCAGCCTTGATCCAGGGGAAGGCAAAAAAAACCATGCGGTATAGGCCAATTTACATCATTGAGGAAAAATTCACTTCCCGACTCCAATCTGGCAGTCAGATTAAATCCCTGGATTAATTAACTATCACTAAGCATAAGATGTAATTTTATTGTTCTCAAGAAAGGCGTCCAGGCCTCTCTTGAACTCATTAAGTGAGTTGGACATCACCACTTCCTCTCCCAGAGAGTTCCAGAGTCTCACGGCTCTGACCGTAAAGAATCCCCTTCTATGCTGGTGCAGGAACCTCCTTTCCTCCAGACGCATAGTGTGCCCCCTCGTCTTTGTCACCATCCTTGGTATAAACAGGTCATGGGAGAGATCTCTGTACATCCCCCTGATGTATTTATACATGTTTATGAGGTCTCCCCTAAGCCTTCTCTTTTCCAACGTAAATAGGCCTAATTTGGACAACCTCTCTGGGTATTCTAGTCCCTCCATTCCCTTTATTACCTTAGTCGCCCTCCTTTGTACCCTCTCTAGCTCCAATATGTCTTTCCTGAGCACCGGAGCCCAGAACTGTGCACAATATTCTAAGTGCGGCCTTACCAGCGCTTTATACAGAGGAAGAACAATGTTCTCATCATATACCCCTATTCCTCTTCTGATGCATGCCATGACTCTATTTGCCTTCGCAGCTGCTGCCTGACACTGGGCACTCCAATTTAATTTGCTGTTAACCAAGACGCCCAGGTCCTTCTCCATGTCAGATTTCCCCAACGGTTTCCCATTTAATATGTATGGGTGACTGCTGTTTTTCTTTCCCATGTGCATGACCTTACATTTATCGGCATTGAACCCCATTTGCCATTTTTTGGCCCAACTCCCCAATTTATCTAAATCCTCCTGTAGCTGTGCCCTATCCTCATCTGTATTAACTACGTTACAAAGTTTAGTATCATCTGCAAATATTGCTATTTTACTATGCAACCCTTCCACTAGATCATTAATAAATATATTAAATAATATAGGGCCCAAGACAGACCCTTGAGGCACCCCGCTAGTCGAGACGCAGTTATAAAAGGAATCCAATTTGTCCGCATTAATGAACTGCAGGGCATCTTGATTGGCAAATAGATTGATCACTTTGGGGTACCAAGTGTTCAGCAACTTTTCTTCTGTCTTGGCACAAGCCAAGGATACGCTGTTCCTCAGCGATTCACATTCTACAGGACCCCTGGACCTGACAAAGAATAAAGCACTTTATCATATTAAACCTGACAGGGCACACCTGTGAGGTGAAGACCATTTCCGGTGACTACCTCTTGAAGCTCATCAAGAGAACGCCAAGAGTGTGCAAAGCAGTCATCAAAGCAAAAGGGGGCTACTCTGAAGAACCTAGAATATAAGACATATTTTCAGTTGTTTCACACTTTTTTGTTAAGTATATAATTCCACATGTGTTAATTCATAGTTTTGATGCCTTCAGTGTGAATGTACAATTTTCATAGTCATGAAAATACAGAAAAATCTTTAAATGAGAGGGTGTGTCCAAACTTTTGGTCTGTACTGTATATATCCACCCATATACTGTATACATATATATACACACATATACAGTATACATATATACACACCCATATACAGTATACATATACACACACATATACAGTATACATATATACACACATATACAGTATACATATATACACACATATACCAGTATACATATATATACACCCATATACAGTATATATATACACACATATACAGTATACATATATATACACACACATACAGCATACATATATATACACACTTATACAGTATACATATATACACACATATACAGTATACATATATATACACACACATACAGCATACATATATACACACCCATATACAGTATACATATATATACACACTTATACAGTATACATATATATACACACACATATACAGTATACATATATATACACACTTATACAGTATACATATATACACACATATACAGTATACATATATACACATATACAGTATACATATATACACACATATACAGTATACATATATATACACACATATACAGTATACATATATATATACACACATACAGTATACATATATACACACATATACAGTATACATATATACAGCCATATACAGTATACATGTACACACACATATACAGTATACATATATATATATATATATATATATATATATATATATATACATACTGTAATGCAGCAGGTTGCTAGCATTACTGTAAATGGTCCAGGATGTGCTTACTGGACCATGTACCTTCCCCTTTATCTGACTGGTCACATGACTGTGACATCACCCAGGTCCTGCATGCACAGTAAAGCTCTGTATACATGACTGGGACAGCACACAGGACCTATACACACAGCTGACTGATCACATGACTGTGACATCAGCAAGGTCCTGTCAGTATGAGGCTGTCTGTGCACAGCATATATAAACCTGCTTAATTTGAGACAGGTGTGTTCGGTGTGAGAGGCGTGAGGCCTGTTCCCCATGTGTGTGAGATACCGTGATACCGTGGAGCCTGGCAGCCTGAAGGCAAAGACTAGATCCTGTGCGGATGCTAGTGGCCTTGGAAGGCAGCGGCTTTGAAGTGAAGCCTGGTACCTGAAAGGTCGAGCCTGGATCCTGTGCGGATGTCAGTGGCCTTTGAGGGAGAGCCGGCTTGAGTAAGAGTCCTGGAAGGCAGAGCCTGGATCCTGTGTGGATGTCAGTGGCCTTTGAGGGAACGACGGCTGGAGACCCCTACCTGGGAAGCCGCAGAGCCACAGTGGTGGCAGAATAACGGACTGAGACAGCTATACCCGGCAAAGGTAATACCCGGTGCTATATGGACATTGTGATATGAACATTGCTACTTTATTACCTTGCCGTAAGCTGTACCCTGGAGCAAGTGGGCCGGTGTGCCACTTGGCTCATGAATTGTTTATGTGTGTAAACCTGCCGGTGGTGGACTAAGATGAACTGTGTGTGAACAGCGGTTTATGAAGTGCCATAATAAACTGCAACACTGTGTGAAAAACGTAAAGACATTGCACGTGTGCATTGATTGACGCAGCGAAGCGAGTTACCCCCAGTATGATGACGAGCGCTGCCTTACAATACATATAGAGTATCTATAATATAACGCTACAAGCGTCCCTCTGTCTGAAGCCTTTATAGTCTGCGCTAGTGCGACACGCCTGCACAGTCTGGCTCCAGACTGAAGAACGCATGGAGCCGTTACAGGTAAGAGGAGTGTATGGTGCTGGAGATCACGGTATGCGTATACACTGAACACATACCGCGATCTCTGGCGCCATACTTACATACTTACCTGACCGGGATGAGCGCTACCGCGGCACCTCTGTTCGGTCCAGAGTCCGGGGGAAGAGGGTAGCGTTGAAATTGGCGCATGCGCATAGCGCTATCTGGTGCCATTTTACTGAAGATACATTTGCAATGTGTCTTCAGCAAAATGGAGCCGGACAGCGTGGTATGAGCACACGCGTACTTCGGCGCTGCACTCCTCCCCCGGCCTCCAGCAGAACGGGAAACAGCGCTGGAGCACAGGGAAGAAAGGTGAGTATAAGTGTTTCTTTTCTTGTATGTGTGTGCAGCATGATAGGGATGAGGGGTGCCATACATACCAGGATTGGGGGGTGAGGGGTGCCATACATACCAGGATTGGGGGGTGAGAGGACCATACATACCAGGATTGGCGGGTGAGGGGACTATCCATACCAGGATTGGGGGGTGATTGGTGCCATGCATACCAGAATTGGGGGTGAGGGGACCATGCATAACAGGATTGGGGATGAGGGGTGCCATGCATACCAGGATTGGGGGTGAGGGGTGCCATGCATATCAGGATAGGGATGAGGGGTGCCATGCATACCAGGAATGGGGATGAGGGGTACCATGCATACCAGGATTGGGGATGTGAGGGGGTACCATAGATACCAGGATAGGGATGAGGGGGTACCATGTATACCAGAATTGGGGGGTGAGGGGACCATGCATACCAGGATTGGGGGTGAGGGGTGCCATGCATACCAGGATTGGGGATGAGGGGTACCATGCATACCAGGATTGGGGATGAGGGGTGCCATGCATACCAGGATTGGGGGTGAGGGGTGCCATGCATACCAGGATTGGGAAATGAGGGGTGCCAAGTATACCAGAATTGGGGGTGAGGGGTGCCATGCATACAAGGATTGGGGGGTGAGGGGTGCCATGTATACCAGGATTGGGAGGTGAGGTGACCATGCATACCAGGATTGGGGAATGAGGTGTGCCATGTATACCAGGACTGGGGAATGAGGGGTGCCATGCATACCAGGATTCGGGGGTGAGGGGACCATGCATACCAGGATTGGGGGGTGAGGGGTGCCATGCATACCAGGATTGGGGGGTGAGGGGACCATACATACCATGATTGGGGGGTGAGGGGAGCCATGCATACCAGGATTGGGGAATGAGGGATGCCATGTATACCAGGATTGGGGGGTGAGGTGACCATGCATACCAGGATTGGGGAATGAGGTGTGCCATGTATACCAGGATTGGGGAATGAGGGGTGCCATGCATACCAGGATTAGGGGGTGAGGGGACCATGCATACCAGGATTAGGGGGTGAGGGGACCATGCATACCAGGATTAGGGGGTAAGGGGACCATGCATACCAGGATTAGGGGGTGAGGGGTGCCATGCATACCACAATAGGATGGGGGCAGCACAAATACCAGGATGGGAGACCATATACCAATAAAAATGCTCGCCACCTGGGCGTAGAACGGGTTCAATAGCTAGTACATATATACACGCATATATACAGTAATACAGCATATACATACACATATATACTGTATATACACACACACACACATATATATATATATATATCTGGCGACAGGGCCTCGCTGCGTCCTCTGTGTCTCTGTACAGATATAAGTGTAACACGTACTGGATCCAGCACAGGTGACAGTCTGCCATAGAGCTGACGTGCAGTACATACACTGTGTTATGGGGGCGCTCACCTGTGCGGACCCCGCGCTCCGGCCGCTACTTCTCTGCTCATATAAGGTCTCTCTTTCTGCCATTAAATAATTCGGTTGTCATGGCAGTGGAGGCGGGGCGTTGGTAGGGGGCGTGTCTGGTATAGGGCAGATTGGGGCGGGGCTGTCATGCAGTGCTTGTCTCATCGCTGTAATTTCCAGCCGATGCCACCTGGTGGACAGCATTGGTCAGTACGCGCTGAGAATGCTCACATGGTGGGGGAGGGGCAGCTTATATATGTATATACACAGTCACAATGCAGTTAGGGTTATGTTCACACAGTGTTTTTTTTAAACGTTTTTTTCCACATTATAAAACTCAGTGTTGTCAGGAAAAGCATTGCCTGTATTTTTGATGTATGCCTCATACAAAATACATTTTTGAAGATTTTTTTTAATCTTCCATCCTATACTCGGGCACTGGCTGTATATTGTTGAGGCCCCGGGACTTGCTTAGATCCGCTGGGTGGCATTGCCAGCTGCATTGCAGTAAATGGGTGACCTGAAATCCCACATTTATCCTGTGACCAGTTAGGGACTGTTTTTTCTTAAAGAAGGGGCTCATGTTATTAATCCCAGACAATCCATTAATGGAGTTTCCAGTAGTATAATAATGATGATTTATCCTGGGGATGGGTTATCAAGATCAGATCGGTGGACTCCGACACGCGGCACTGGCTCTACCCATCAGCTGATTGCAGCGCTCAGATGTAAATAGTGTGAAGATTGAACATCACCGCTCCATTCACTGTACTGTGGGTCCTGCAGATCAGCTAATATTCATGTAATAGGAGCTGATCTGCAGCACCAGGGAGCGGCCACTACACAGTGACCAGAGCTCTGATGTTCAGCTCCTCAACAATGTTTACATCTGACCTCGGCCAGAGTTTCAAACAACTGAGTAGTGGAGGAGCCACGTGCCGGACCCCCACAAATCTGATATTAATGAGCTAACCAGGGTATAGGCCATCAATATGTTTGTCCTGGAAATTCCCTTTAAGGCCCACCTGCACATACTATGTATATAATATATATATATATATATGGCAAAGAGTGGGAAGGGGTTAATAAAAGGCTCATAAAACGGACAAACAACACAAATATTGGTTCTATCTTTTACACATTTGGGGTAGCCCTTAAGAGGGCCGTTGGGTCAAAGAGAGAGAGAGAGAGAAGAGAGAGGGGAGGGAGAGATACCGGGAGATACCAAGAGAGAGAAAAAAAGAGAGACCCAACCAGTGCAAGGCTAAGCCGGGCAGGTGGCAGCGGCTATTTATACCCACTACTGATCTCTGATTGGTGGAAAATCTGGGTGTGGCTGCTCTCTGATTGGTGGAAAATCTGGGTGTGGCTGCTCTGTGATTGGTCAGCATTATGACCTCACAGTGGCGATGACTCATACCTCCTGGGTGGTTCTTCTGGGCGGTTCTGTTTTCTGACTGGTGGAAATTCTAATCAGCATTATGACCTCACAGTGGCCGTGACTCATGTTTCATGGACTGTTCTATCTGGGTGACCTGAAACATGCTGATCTCTGATTGGTGGAAATTCAAGTCATCTTCATGACATCACAATCAGCATGTTATTACTGCTGAGATGTTCAGTTTTTTCCTAAATTTCCTACGTTTTGTCCTAATTTATTAGCACATATATACCACTCATTCCTACAATCAAAGGGTCAGGAAACCCCTCTGAAATCAATATCCTACAATTTACCCCAACAGCAAAAAAACAACTATAAACAAAATACCAAAAGATATATCAGATTATTAATATCCCCCATGCTGGTGTAATGCTCCCAATTCTGCTATAATGTCCCCAAAGCTGGTATAATGCCCCACATCCTGGTATAGTATCTCCAGTTCTGGCATAATGTCCCCCATGCTGCTATAATATCCCCTATACTGGTATAATATTATCATTGTGATATAATGTCCCCCATCCTGGTGTAACATCCTCATTGTGATATAATGTCCCCATTCTGATATTGTGTCACCCATCCGGGTATGGTGTACCCCTTTCTGGTATAGTGTCCCTTATTCTGGTATAATGTCCCCCTTCCTGGTATATTGTTCCTATTCTGATATATTGTCCCCATTCTTATATAGTGTCCTTCATCTTGGTAAAATGTCCCCATACTAGTATAATGTCCCCATTCTGGTATAATGTCCCCATCCTGGTATAATGCCCCCCATTCTGGTTTAATGACCATCATACTGGTATAATGTCCCCCTTCCTGGTATATTGTTCCCATTCCTACAATCAAAGGATCAGGAAACCCCTCTGAAATCAATATCCTACAATTTACCCCAACAGCAAAAAAACAACTATACACAAAATACCAAAAGATATATCAGATTATTAATGAGCAAATAAAAGACACAATCACATAAAAATAATTTTTAGAAAGGTGTAGAAAAAATGCTGTAAAGTAAGAACGCTTCAAAAATAGAAATGTTAATGATCTATTTAATCAATTAACAAAATACAAGTGAATGAACAAACAAAAAATCTAGATCCAATCAATATTTGGTGTGACCAACTTTTCACTTTAAGGCTGGGTGCCCACGTAGCATTTTTCAAGCGTTTATGCTGCAGAATTTCCGCAGCGTAAACGCTTGTTAAACGCTAGGTTATCGGCCCCCCATGGTCCCCAAGGGGATTCCGCATGTTCTATGCACATGCTGCGGATTTTTCCGCAGCGTTTATGCTGCGTACAAAAATCCGCAGTATGTCATTTAATTTTGCGGAAGCGCAGCGGAACTCCCGCCATTGACTTGCATTGAGACGCATAGAAACCGCGACTGTACATTTGTACAAGCGGCTTCTATGCGTCTCTATGTGCGGATGGTACCCAGTTCTGGAGGAGAGGAGACTCTCCTCCAGACCTGGGTACCATTGTACCTGTAAAAAAAGAATAAAATAAATAAAGTTTATACTCACCTTTCCGAAGGCTTCTCTCTGAATGCCGGCATCGCTTGAGGACCTGCGGCGACGTCACAGTCATGTGACCGCAGGCCCTTCACCGCTCTGTCTCGCGATATGCCGGCATCCAGGAAGCAGAGAGGAACGAGCGCTGCAGCCATGCCGGGGCCTCGGGGGTGAGTATAGCTTTATTTGTTTTCATTTTTATGGTTCACACTGTATAAATCCATGCTGTTTGCATGGATTTATACAGTGTGACCTAGTTGTCAAGCACTTTCCAAGTGATGCTATCGCCTGGAAAGCGCTTGTCAATCTGCATGCGGAAACGCATGTGAATCCGCATGTGGATCCGCATGTATTCTGCAGGAAAAACGCATGCACAATCTGCATGCGTTTTTTCTGCCAGGGAGATGCAGAAATGCTGCAGAAATTTTCTGCTTCATTTCTGCATCGTGGGCACATAGCCTAAAACAGCATCAATTCTTCTAGGTACACCTGCGCAAAGTCTGGGATTTTGTAATAATACAGTCAGGTGTCTGGTCATACACCATGGCAAGACTGAGTAAGAATACACAAGGGAGTTATACTACATCAGCAAGGACTCTAAGGCACAAATTTCAAAGCAGATTGAGGGTTCAAGATGTGTCATTCAAGCACTTGTGAAGAAGCACAAGAAAATGTGCAACGTCGAGGTCAGTAGATGCAGTGGTCGGCCAAGGAAACTTAGTGCAGCAGATGTATGACACATTATGGTTACTTTCCTTCAAAAGTGGAAGTTGTCCAGCAGTGCCATCAGCTCAGAACTGGCAGCAACCAGTGGGACTCAGCTTCACTCATCTACTGTTCAGAGAAGACTGGCCAGAAGTGGTCTTCATAGCAGAATTGTGGTGAAAAAGCCATATCTTCCACATCAAAACAAGGCCAAGTGACTCTGACGCGCCCCTGGGCCTGAGTCGCGCAGCGTTGCGCACGCGGGAGCCTACCCGGAGCCGGATCCGATAGGGGTAGTAGTCTCGTGGCGGGGACCCGGTCCGTGCCCAGGGAGTCAAACTGAGCGGCAGTATTAGCAGTAGATGTTAGAATGTTTGACTACGCCACCCGTTGAATGCGGCTATGAGGCCGCCGCTGCAGGGCAGACCGCTGAGGCCGGTGGTACGATTGTGCAGCGTAGATGGTATAACCCCCAACGGGAGGGGTATGGCCTCAGGGCAGCCGACGTGAATGATGGGGGTAGCAGGAGAGCATGCAGGTAGCAGGAACCACTCAGAGACGGTGCGGTGTAGTTCAGGGTCTTTACTGGTGACAAAGGTAGACCCTCCCGGAGTACTGGCTAGTGGTCGGGGCCTGGTCAGTCCGTGAGCAGATGGGATCTCCCCTGGCCAGGCGGAATTGTAGGCCTCCCCAACTAATTGTACTCTTCTGGCTACCTTGCTAGAGGCGGGTAAAAGTAGCCCACGTCCCTGAGTGTACCGTGTGGTGCTCACCCATATGGCCGGTGACTCGGGGCCTTTTGGTAGCTTCCGTTCCACGACGGCGGTGCTGGTCCCACGCGTGTGACCGTGCCTTCGGGTTTCTGGGCCAGAGGACCTGAAATCCCCTGCCGGTCGGTTTCTGCTGCTGGGTAAGGATTAGTCCCCACAGCCTCGGACTCCGGGTCCGGTGATAATTCTTCAATCAGGGCGAGCTCTACAGCTTCCAGCCCCTGACTCCTTTTAGCACTGCTCCCACTGAGCTCCTGATCTTTCTTTCCTATAGCTGCTCCTCTCCAGACCAGACTATGTCTCTGTCTGGGACTCCTCTTCTTCTCTCTCTCTTCTCACTCTAACCCTGCCTCAGCCCCAGTTTTATATAGGGGAAGTTCTTCCCCTCCCAGGACTGGGCAGGAGGTGTGGCATGCATAGGATTCCTGACCAGGAGACCTCCCACTTGCTCACAGACGTAATATTGCTATTACTGTGGAAACCAGACCCCTGGGGTGCCACAACTCAACTATGCATTAAAACAGAGGAACCAGGGTGTAGAAAATTGGCAGGATGTGCTCTGGACGGTTGAGTCAAAATATGAAAAATGTTGTTATTACAGAAGAGATTTTGTTCACTGAAGGGCTGGAGAGCAGAACAATAATGAGCGTCTGTGGGCAATAGTGATGCATAAGCACGGTGGAGGCTCCTGTAAGTTTGGGGCTGCATTTCAGCAAATGGAGGTGGAAATTGGGTCAGAATTATTGGTTCCCTCAATGCTGAGATATAGAGGCAGATACTTAGCCATCATGCAATATCATCAGGGAGGTGTCTGATTGGATCCAAATGTTTTCTTCAGCAGAACAACAACCCCAAACATACAGCCAATGTCATTAAGAATTATCTTCAATGTAAAGAACAAGGAGTCCTGGAAATGATCTGGTGCCACCCAGTGGAGTAACTAGAGTCTGATAGGCCCCCACCGCCATGTTGGTCAGATGTATGGGCCCTTGTAGCGTTCTGGATCCTATAAAGAAATATGTGCTCTCTACCTATGTAGTAATGTCCCCCATCCTGGCTCCTTCTTGTAATAATCTCCCACATGCTGGGCCTTATGCTATAACATTTTCCCCCACCTGTGCCCCTGTCTGGTAATGTCCCCATTCTGGCATCATTTCCTTCATTCTGGTTTAATGTCCCCATCCTGGTATAGTGTCCCCATTCTGATATAATGTCCCCATTTTGGTATAATGTCTCTAACCTGGTATAATATTCCCCATGCTGGTGTAATGCTCCCAATTCTGCTATAATGTCCCCAAAGCTGGTATAATGCCCCACATCCTGGTATGGTATCTCCAATTCTGGCATAAGGTCCCCCATGCTGCTATAATATCCCCCATACTGGTATAATATTATCATTGTGATATAATGTCCCCCATCCTGGTGTAACATCATCATTGTGATATAATGTCCCCATTCTGATATAGTGTCACCCATCCGGGTATGGTGTACCCCTTTCTGGTATAGTGTCCCTTATTCTGGTATAATGTCCCCAATTCTGTTATAATTTCCCCATTCTGATATAATGTCCCCATTCTGATATAATGTCCCCATTCCTGGTATATTGTACCCATTCTGATATATTGTCCCCATCCTGGTTTAATGTCCCTCGCCCTGGTTTAATGTCCCCCATCCTGGTACAATGCACTCCATTCTGTTACAGTGTCTCACATTCTGGCATAATGACCTAATTCTGATATAATGTCCCCATTCTGGTATAATGTACCCATTCTGGCATAATGTCCCCCATCCTGGTACGGTATCTACTTAGCTGCCATCCTGGGGATGGGTTATCAATATCAGATCGGTGGACTCCGACACGCGGCACTGGCTCTACCCATCAGTTGTTTGCAACGCTCAGATGTAAATAGTTTGAAGATCTGAACATCACTGCTCCATTCACTGTACTGTGGGTCCTGCAGATCAGCTAATATTCATGTAATAGGAGCTGATCTGCAGCACCAGGTAGCAGCCACTACACAGTGACCAGAGCTGTGATGTTCAGCTCCTCAACAATGTTTACATCTGACCTCTGCCGGAGTTTCAAACAACTGAGTAGTGGAGGTGCCACGTGCCGGACCCCCACAAATCTGATATTAACCCCTTCCTGATGTCAGGTGTAATAATATGTACCTGTGACCTGGGCCTATTGGACCAGGTGCGTATTATTATGCCTTGGCGATCGCACCCACACAGAGGCTGTGCTGGCGCGATCGCTGCCGGGTGTCAGCTGATTCTCACAGCCAACACCCGTTGCTTTGTGCCAGGAGTCGTGCCGCACCGCTCCCTCGAAATGTTGCGAACTAAGTAGATCGCAGCATTCCGGGAGCAGGGGGAGGTAAGCGCGACTCTCTTACCTTGAATCAAAAACCGCACTGTGAGCACGGGGTCCCGATCGTTGCTATGGTGACCCGATGTCGTCATGACAACATCCGGGTCACCAGAAAGTTACTTTGATCATGCGCAGTGCACAATCAAAATAACTTGTGCGTGTGCAGCGCTGACAGGCTGCATAGCATAGAGATGCCGCTGCTGCATCTCTATGCTGTACAAGCGATCGGCCTGCAAAAAATGAAAGTCCCATAGTGGGACAAAGTGTAAAAGTAAAAAAAAGTGTAAGAAAGTGAAAAAAAAAAAATATATATATATATATATATATATATATATATATATATATATATATATATATATATATATATATATATATATATATATATACACATAATCAAAATATTTTTTTTAAATGAAAAAATAATCTACAAAAAATAAAACATATACTGTACCATAAATAAAATTTGGGTAAACGGATAAATCCAACGTCCAGACTTCCTTCTTAAAAACTTGTCTTTATTAAATGCGTTCCATAAAAAAATTCACATTCCAGTTAAAATGCCAGGCATATCTGTTTTGCAGTCCTGCAGCATATTAACCCTTTGTTTGTTCTCCACTATGTCATTAGCCCTGTTCAGCATCCACCTGGGATATTTCCTTTGCATTAGTCTCCCTGCAGCCTGCTCAGCATGATGTTCATAGCAGGAAGGGAGGGTCGAATTCCTCTTAAGGGTATGTGCACACTATCAGGATTTGAAGCAGAAATTTCCTGAGCATTTTTGCCTCTCCCTGGCAGAAAAAAGGAGATTTTTGTGTACTCACTGTAAAATCTCTTTCTCTTAGCCTCTAATTGGGGGACACAGGACCATGGGTGTTATGCTGCTGTCCACTAGGAGGCGACACTATGCATAATCTGAAAAAGATTAACCGTGGCTCCTCCTCTGCAGTATACACCCCTGGACGGCATAAGCCTTCTCCAGTTTTGTGCAAAAGCATTAGGAGGAACGTAACATGGATAACATAACCATGCCTATAAGAAGGCAACTACAGTTATATGAAAAAGTTTGGGCACCCCTATTAATCTTAAGCTTAATGTTTTATAAAAATTGGTGTTTTTGCAACAGCTATTTCAGTTTGATATATGTAATAACTGTTGGACACAGTAATGTTTCTGCCTTGAAATGAGGTTTATTGTACTAACAGAAAATGTGCAATCTGCATTCAAACAAAATTTGACAGGTGCATAAGTATGGGCACCCTTATCATTTTCTTGTTTTAAATACTCCTACCTACTTTTTACTGACTTACTAAAGCCCTTTTTTTGGTTTTGTAACCTCATTGAGCTTTGAACTTCATAGGCAGGTGTATGCAATCATGAGAAAAGCTACTTAACCCCTTAAGCCCCGAGGGTGGTTTGCACGTTAATGACCAGGCCAATTTTTACAATTCTGACCACTGTCACTTTATGAGGTAATTACTCTGGAACGCTTCAACGGATCCCCCTGATTCTGAGACTGTTTTTTCGTGACATATTGTACTTCATGATTGTGGTGAAATTTCTTCGATATCACTTGCGTTTATTTGTGAAAAAAACGGAAATTTGGCGAAAATTTTGGCAATTTTCAAAATTTGAATTTTTGAGCCCTGAAATCAGAGAGATATGTCACACAAAAGAGTTAATAAATAACATTTCCCACATGTCTACTTTACATCAGCACAATTTTGGAACCCAAATTTTTTTTTGTTAGGGAGCTATAAGGGTTAAAAGTTCACCAGCGATTTCTCATTTTTCCAACAAAATTTACAAAACCATTTTTTTAGGGACCACATCACATTTGAAGTCACTTTGAGAGGTCTTTATGACAGAAAATACCCAAAAGTGACACCATTCTAAAAACTGCACCCCTCAATGTGCTCAAAACCACATTCAAGAACTTTATTAACCCTTCAGGTGCTTCACAGGAATTTTTTGAATGTGGAAGAAAAAAATGAACATTTAACTTTTTTCACAAAAATGTTACTTTAGACCCAATTTTTTTATTTTCACAGGGGTAACAAGAAGAAATGGACCCCAAAAATTGTTGTGCAATTTCCCCTGGGCACGCAGATACCCAATATTTGGGGAAAAAACACTGTTTGCGCGCACGGCAGGGCTCGGAAGGGAAGGAGCGCCATTTGACTTTTTGATTGTAAAATTTGCTTGAATAATTAGCGGACACCATGTTGCGTTTGGAGAGCCCCTGTGTCCCCAAACATTGGAGCTCCCCCACAAGTGACCCCATTTTGGAAACTAGACCCCCCAAGGCACCTATCTAGATGCATAGTGAGCACTTGGAACCCCCAGGTGCTTCACAAATTGATTCGTAACAATGAAAAAGTGAAAAAAAAAACACTTTTTCATTTTTATGAATCAATTTGTGAAGCACCTGAGGGTTCCAAGTGCTCACAATGCATCTAGATAGGTGCCTTGGGGGGTCTAGTTTCCAAAATGGGGTCACTTGTGGGGGAGCTCCAATGTTTGGGCACACAGCGGCTCTCCAAACGCAACATGGTGTCGCTAACAATTTGAGCCGATTTTCCGTTAAATTTGTTAGAGGACACCATGTTGCATTTAGAGAGTCCCTGTGTGCCCAAACATTGGAGCTCCCCCACAAGTGACCCCATTTTGGAAACTAGACCCCCCAAGGCACCTATCTAGATGCATAGTGAGCATTTGGAACCCCAAGGTGCTTCACAAATTGATTCGTAACAGTGAAAAAAACACTTTTTCATTTTTATGAATCAATTTGTGAAGCACCTGAGGGTTCCAAGTGCTCACAATGCATCTAGATAGGTGCCTTGGAGGGTCTAGTTTCCAAAATGGGGTCACTTGTGGGGGAGCTCCAATGTTTGGGCACACAGCGGCTCTCCAAACGCAACATGGTGTCGCTAACAATTTGAGCCGATTTTCCGTTAAATTTGTTAGCGGACACCATGTTGCATTTGGAGAGTCCCTGTGTGCCCAAATATTGGAGCTCCCCCACAAGTGACCCCATTTTGGAAACTAGACCACCCAAGGCACCTATCTAGATGCATAGTGAGCACTTGGAACCCTCAGGTGCTTCACAAATTGATTCATAAAAATGAAAAAGTGTTTTTTTTTTCACTTATTCAATTTTATGAATCAATTTGTGAAGCACCTGAGGGTTCCAAGTGCTCACAATGCATCTAGATAGGTGCCTTGGGGGGTCTAGTTTCCAAAATGGGGTCACTTGTGGGGGAACTCCAATGTTTGGGCACACAGCGGCTCTCGAAACGCAACATGGTGTCGATAACAATTTGAGCTGATTTTCCGTTAAATTTGTTAGCGGACACCATGTTGCATTTGGAGAGCCGCTGTGTGCCCAAATATTGGAGCTCCCCCACAAGTGACCCCATTTTGGAAACTAGACCCCCCAAAGCACCTATCGAGATGCATTGTGAGCACTTGGAACCCTCAGGTGCTTCACAAATTGATTCATAAAAATGAAAAAGTGTTTTTTTTTTACTTATTCAATTTTATGAATCAATTTGTGAAGCACCTGAGGGTTCCAAGTGCTCACAATGCATCTAGATAGGTGCCTTGGGGGGTCTAGTTTCCAAAATTGGGTCACTTGTGGGGGAGCTCCAATGTTTGGGCACACAGCGGCTCTCCAAACGCAACATGGTGTCGCTAACAATTTGAGCCGATTTTCCGTTAAATTTGTTAGAGGACACCATGTTGCATTTAGAGAGTCCCTGTGTGCCCAAACATTGGAGCTCCCCCACAAGTGACCCCATTTTGGAAACTAGACCCCCCAAGGCACCTATCTAGATGCATAGTGAGCACTTGGAACCCCAAGGTGCTTCACAAATTGATTCGTAACAATGAAAAAGTGAAAAAAAAACACTTTTTCATTTTTATGAATCAATTTGTGAAGCACCTGAGGGTTCCATGTGCTCACAATGCATCTAGATAGGTGCCTTGGAGGGTTTAGTTTCCAAAATGGGGTCACTTGTGGGGGAGCTCCAATGTTTGGGCACACAGCGGCTCTCCAAACGCAACATGGTGTCGCTAACAATTTGAGCCGATTCTCCGTTAAATTTGTTAGCGGACACCATGTTGCATTTGGAGAGCCGCTGTGTGCCCAAATATTGGAGCTCCCCCACAAGTGACCCCATTTTGGAAACTAGGCCCCCCAAGGCACCTATTGAGATGCATAGTGAGCACTTGGAACCCCCAGGTGCTTCACAAATTGATCCATAAAAATGAAAAAGTGTTTTTTTTTTTCACTTACTCAATTTTATGAATCAATTTGTGAAGCACCTGGGGGTTCCAAGTGCTCATTATGCATCTAGATAGGTGCCATGGGGGGTCTAGTTTCCAAAATGGGGTCACTTGTGGGGGAGCTCCAATGTTTGGGCACACAGCGGCTCGCCAAACGCAACATGGTGTCGCTAACAATTTGAGCCGACAATTTGTTAGCGGATACCATGTTGCATTTGGAGAGCCCCTGTGTGTCTAAACATTGGAGCTCCCCCACAAGTGACCCCATTTTGGAAATTAGACCCCCCAGGGAACTTATATAGATGTGTGGTGAGCCCATTGAACCCCCAGGTGCCTCTCAGAAAATCATAATGTTGACTTGTGAAAATAAAAAAAACCACATTTTTTCCACAAAAATGCAAAAAAAAATATTTTCACAAGGGTACTAGGAGAAATTGCACCCCATAAGTTGTTGTGCAATTTCTCCTGAGTACTCATATACCCCATGTGTTGGAAAAAAACTACTGTTTGGGCGCATGTAAGGGCTCGGAAGGGAAGGAGTGACGCTTTTGAACGCAGACTTTGATGGAATGGTCTGCGGGCGTCATGTCATGTTCTCAGAGTCCTTGATGTGCCTAAACAGTGAAATGCCTAACAAGTGCCCCCTTTTTGGTAGTGTTAGTTGATTTTTGAATTTTGTAATGTAGTGTTATACATCAGTTGTGTAGGACAATCTGACGAACACTACACAACTGATGTATGACAACCTGACGAACACTACGTCAGCTGTGCAGTGTTCGTCAGGTTGTCATACTTCATAAATTAATTCAATAGTCCATCGAAGTATGGTACCTTTTGAAGCAGTCTTTCATACACAGGCCAGGTTTGTCAGGGCAGGTGTCACATTGATAAATGGTGTCCTTGCGTATTCCACTTTTATAACACACTCTGCACCTCTTTTGTGACTTTCCTTTTTTTCCGCTGTGAGGGATCTGCCCTGGGAAATGCTGGCCTGGTACAATTCTTGGTCCTTCAATTCCAGAAGTACTGGGGCCCTCTCTGTCACTGCTGCCAAATATCAGGGCCTTGATAACTGTTTCCTGAAACTGAAGGTACGACGCAGAAGTCTGGCCTGCACATTGTGACAGAAGGAAAGCATTGTGCATTGCCATCTGTACAATGCGCACGGCCAGCTTCTTGTACCACACTCTGGACTTTCTCAAAGCACTGTATGGCTGGAGGACTTGATCAGAGAGATCAACTCCCCCCATGTACTTGTTGTACCCCACTACACAGTCTGGTTTGACGACCTGTGTAGTGGAACCTCGTACAGTGCTGAGTGTGCTGCCATCACCATGTATGGTGGTCAAGAAAAGGACATCCCTTTTGTCCTTGTACTTGACCATCAACAGGTGGTCGCTACATTGGGCTCTGCTCTCACCCCTTTTGAGCAGCTGCCCAATTAGCGTCTTTGGGAGGCCTTTCTGAATTTTGCGGACAGTACCGCAGGCTGCGGTACGTCGCGCAGAGAGGGACTGGAAGAGCGGGATACTTGTATAAAAGTTATCCACGTAGAAGTGATAACCTTTATCAAGCAGTGGGTGCACCAAGTCCCACACAATTTTCCCACTCACTCCCAGAACAGGGGGGCATTCAGGGGGTTCAATCCGGGAGTCCTTCCCTTCATAAACTCTAAACTTGTGAGTGTATCCTGAGGTACTCTCACAAAGTTTATACAGCTTGATCCCATACCTTGCCCTCTTACTGGGCAGGTACTGCCGGAATCCAAGCCGCCCCTTAAAAGAAATTAAGGACTCATCCACACAAATGTCCCTTTGGGGCACGTACACTTCACCAAACTTGTTGTTGAAGTGTTCGATGACCGGCCGAACTTTGAAAAGACGATCAAAGTTCGGGTCATCGCATGCAGGACACCTTGCATTATCTTGGTAATGCAAGAACTTGTAGATGGCCTGAAAACGTGTCCGGGGCATGACCATTCGGAACACTGGAGTGTTATACAAAACGTCAACACTCCAGTATTGCCGAAGCTCGGGCTTCTTCAAGTTCCCCATAAGAAGGACCAGGCCCCAAAACTTCATCATTTCTACTGCGTCTACAGGAGACCAGTTAGAAAATGATGAAGAGGGGTTTTGTTCTAAAAATTGATGAGCGTATAAATTAGTTTGGCCCACCATGAGGTTTATAAAATCCTCAGAGAAAAAGACTTTGAAAAAGTCTATTTCTGTGAGGCCGGTGGTGTCAAACTTGATTCCTGATTCCGCTACGAAATCAGGAATCAGCGGCTCATAATTTTCGGGGGGCGAAGTCCATATAGGCTCAGTAGTGGGGGGCGCTGGAACATCTCTCCTGAGACGACGGCGGGGCGGGCCAGCAGAACCTGAGGAAGAGGAGGAAGAAGAGAAGGAGGAAGACGACGAGGAGTCGGAAAAAGAAAGAAATGTGGGATCCTCACCCTCACTGTCAGTGTCGGAGGCAAGAATAGCGTAAGCCTCCTCCGCTGAATAATGAGTTTGGGATGAGCAGGACATTGTTTGTTATGTATGTGGTGCGTGTGTGTCAATTCTTTGAGAGTGTGTGTGTGTCAGTACTTTATTTAGAGTGTGTGGAAAAAGGAAATACTGTATGTGGTGCAAACAGCGAGCACGAGTGTGGATTGGTGAACTATGCCACCGATCAATACTCGGCGGCTGCTGGATGTGCGCACAAATGTGTGGGGAGTGGGAAGAGGGGAATTGGGTTGGATGAGGGGAGATCAGATTACTTACCAAAGTCCTCTCTGTTCTTTCAGGACCGGGAGCCCGTAGCAGGAGCCCGGCGCTGGTGACCGGGAGCCCGGCGCTGGTGACCGGGAGCCTGGAGCAGGAGACCGGGAGCCCGGAGCAGGAGACCGGGGGCCCGGAGCAGGAGACCGGGGGCCCGGAGCAGGAGACCGGGGGCCCGGAGCAGGAGACCGGGGGCCCGGAGCAGGAGACCGGGAGCCCGGAGCAGGAAGACGGGAGCCCGGAGCAGGAGACCGGGAGCAGGAGACCGGGGGCCCGGAGCAGGAGACCGGGGGCCCGGAGCAGGAGACCGGGGGCCCGGAGCAGGAGACCGGGAGCCCGGAGCAGGAAGACGGGAGCCCGGAGCAGGAGACCGGGAGCCCGGAGCAGGAAGACGGGAGCCCGGAGCAGGAGACCAGGAGCACGGAGCAGGAGACTGGTACTGGAGCTGGAGATCAGAAGCAAAAGAATTAAAGAATTAACAGGGACACTGGGGTGAGGCGGATTGGGATGGGAAGGGGGGTAAAAAGACAGGGGAGTGGGAAGAGGGGTAAAAAGACAGGAGAGTGGGAAGAGGGGGATTGGGGTGGATGAGGGGAGATCAGAGATGGACTTACCAAAGGGTCAGCAGGACTGGAACAGAAGACCCAGAGCAGGAGCCCGGGAGCCCGGAGCAGGAGACCAGGAACCCGGTGCAGGAGACCAGGAGCCCGGTGCAGGAGACCAGGAGCCCGGTGCAGGAGACCAGGAGCCCGGCGCTGTTGACCGGGAGCCCGAAGCTGGTGACAAGAAGCCCGGCGCAGGAGCCCGGGAGCAGTAGACCAGGAGCCCGGAGCAGGAGACCAGGAGCCCGGAGCAGGAGACCAGTACTGGAGCTGGAGATCAGAAGCAAAAGAATTAACAGGGACACTGGGGTGAGGCGGATTGGGGTGGGAAGGGGGGTAAAAAGACAGGGGAGTGGGAAGAGGGGTAAGAAAACAGGGGAGGGGGATTGGGGTGGATGAGGGGAGATCAGAGATGGACTTACCAAAGGGTCAGCAGGACTGGAACAGAAGACCCAGAGCAGGAGACCAGGAGCCCGGTGCAGGAGACCGGTACTGGAGCTGGAGATCAGAAGCAAAAGAATTAACAGGGACACTGGGGTGGGAAGGGGGGTTAAAAGACAGGGGAGTGGGAAGAGGGGTAAAAAGACAGGGGAGTGGGAAGAGGGGGATTGGGGTGGATGAGGGGAGATCAGAGATGGACTTACCAAAGGGTCAGCAGGACTGGAACAGAAGACCCAGAGCAGGAGACCGGGAGCCCGGCGCTGGTGACCAGGAGCCCGGCGCTGGTGACCGGGAGTGGAGCTGGAGACTCGGACCAGAGCTGGAGACCGCTGCAGGACGCAGAAAAAAAAGGTAAGGGGGGGTAAAAAGAGGGGGGAGGGGGGATTGGGGTGGATGAGGGGAGAACAGACTTACCAAAGTCTTCTCTGCAGGATCAGCAGCAGGCTCTGGAGCAGGAACCACAGCAGGTCAGGAGCAGAAGATCCAGGAGCTGGAGCAGAAGATCCAGGACGCTGGAACAGAAGATCCAGGAGCAGCGGCAGCAGCAGCGACTGGAACAGTGAGAAGATGGTCTTGTGGTGTCACAGAATATTCTGTGGCACTACAAGGCCCAGCACAGACACATCAGATGTGATCGCTCTGTAGAAATCCTCACCAAATGTGAGGGTCTGCAGGGCGGTCACAGGGTGATGATGGGGTGGTGACAGGTGGAGGTAATCTGATTGGAGCAATCATTGATGACATTGATCGCTCCAATCAGAGTACCTGAATACAGGTGACCAGGCGGTCACAGGGAGGTGTCACCCCTCTGTGACCCCCTGTGGTGCATGTTGTGCCCCAGCCATTTGATTGGTGACACTGATTGCACCAATCAGACATGGCTGGAGCAGAGCACGCACCACAGGGGGTCACAGAGGGGTGACACCTCCCTGTGACCGCCTGGTCACCTGTATTCAGGTACTCTGATTGGAGCGATCGATGTCATCATCGATCGCTCCAATCACAGCAGTCTGGGGGATTGAATCACATTACAGGGGGTCATGGGGCGGTGACAGGCAGGTCACAAGCCGGTCACCGCCCCATGACCGCCCTGTCACCGCGCGGTCGCGCTACGATAGGTGCGATCGATGTGATCGGCGATCGCACCGATCATAGCAGTCCGGGGCCAGGGCTGGGGTGTCCTAGCAACAGTCTAGGATCGGTGCTCATAGGAGCACCGATCCTAGGCTGCAGATCACTGTTTCCGGCAATCACATTGCCGGAAACAGTGAGAAATGCTGTGATTGGCTGTTCAGATTTGAACAGCCAATCACAGCGATCGCTGGTGCGGGGGGGCGGCGACAGCCCCCGGGATGATGACGCCATCTACCAGGAGGTAAGATGGCACCGTAACTTTAATGCTGTCACCGCGACTTAAGTCGCGGTGCCGCATTAAAGATATGACGTACTAATACGGGTCTGGCTCTTAAGTCCCAGGGCACAGACGCGTATTAGTACGTCAGATGTTATTAAGGGGTTAAAGTGGCCACTTGCAAGTTGTTCTCCTGTTTGAATCTCCTCTGAAGAGTGGCATAATGGGCTCCTCAAAACAACTGTCAAATGATCTGAAAACAAAGATTATTCAACATAGTTGTTCAGGGTAAGGATACAAAAAGCTGTCTCAGAGATTTAACCTGTCAGTTTCCACTGTGAGGAACATAGGAAGGAAATGGAAGAACACAGGGACAGTTCTTGTTAAGGCCAGAAGTGGCAGGCCAAGAAAAACATCAGAAAGGCAGAGAAGAAGAATGGTGAGATCAGTCAAGGACAATCCTCAGACCACCTCCAGAGAGCTGCAGCATCAACTTGCTGGAGAGGGTGTCACTGTGCATCGGTCAACTATACAACACACTTTTCACAAGGAGAAGCTGTATGGGAGAGTGATGCGAAAGAAGCCGTTTCTGCAAGCACGCCTCAAACAGAGTCGGCTGAGGTATGCAAAAGCACATTTGGAGAAGCCAATTTCTTTTTGGAAGAAGGTCCTGTGGACTGATGAACCCAAGATTGAGTTGTTTGGTCATACAAAAAGGCGTTATGCATGGCGGCAAAAAACACAGCATTCCAAGAAAAACACTTGCTACCCACATTAAAGTTTGGTGGAGGCTCCATCATGCTTTGGGGCTGAGTGGCCAATGCCGGCACCGGGAATCTTGTTAAAGTTGAGGGACGCATGGATTCCACTCAGTATCAGCAGATTCTTGACAATAATGTTCAAGAATCAGTGATAAAGTTGAAGTTACGCAGGGGATGGATCTTTCAGCAAGACAATGATCCAAAACACCGCTTCAAATCTACTCAGGCATTCATGCAGAGGAACAATTACAATGTTCGGGAATGGCCATCCCAGTCCCCAGACCTGAATATCATTGAACATCTGTGGGATCATTTGAAGAGGGCTGTCCATGCTCGGCGACCATCAAACTTAACTGAATTGGAATTGTTTTGTAAAGAGGAATGGTCAAAAATACCTTCATCCAGGATCCAGGAACTCATTAAAAGCTACAGGAAGCGACTAGAGGCTGTTATTTTTGCAAAAGGAGGATCTACTAAATATTGATATCACTTTTCTGGTGAGGTGCCCATGCTTATGCACCTGTCAAATTTTGTTTGAATGCAGATTGCACATTTTCTGTTAGTACAATAAACCTCATTTCAAGGCAGAAACATTACTGTGTCCAACAGTTATAACATATATCAAACTGAAATAGCTGTTGCAAAAACACCAATTTTTCGAAAACATTAAGCTTAAGATTAATAGGGGTGCCCAAACTTTTTCATATAACTATGTACGAGCTCAAAAAAAAAAACAATATGAGAACTCAACATAACAACGGCCCGAAACGGGCAACAGGGTGGGAGCTGTGTCCCCCAATTAGAGGCTAAGAGAAAGAGATTTTAGGGTGAGCACACAAAAATCTCCTTTACTCTGTCGCCTCATTGGGGGACACAGGACCATGGGACGTCCCAAAGCATTCCCTGGGTGGAAAGCAATGGACAAATATTGTGTAGACAGGCCCCTATAATTGGGGCACCGCCGCATGCAGGATACACCTACCCAGGCTCGCATCTGCCGAGGATTGGGTATGAACCCTGTAGTGTTTGGTAAACGTGTGTAGGCTAGTCCAGGTGGCTGCCTTACACAATTGTTGTGCCGAAGCCTGGTGCCGAATGGCCCAGGAGGTCCAACCGCACGTGTAGAGTGTGCCGTAATACCTGCTGGAAGAGGAGAATTTGAGGCGGAAGGCCTCTTGTATGGTGGATTTGATCCACCTGGCAAGGGTAGCGTTGGAAGCTGGCAGACCCTTGCGACCGTCTTCCAGAAGAAGGAAAAAAGAATTAGATTTCAGTAAGGGCGCAGTCCTAAACACATAGATACGCAATGCCCTGACAAGGTCAAGCGTATGCAGAGCATTCTCCACTCTATCAACCGGGACCGGACAGTGGGATGGCAGTGAAATTTCCTCATTGAGGTGGAGGTTGGACACAACCTTCGGAAGGAAGGATGGGACCGTATGGAGAACTACCTTGTCCTGGTAAAAAGCCAGGAAGTGCCATCTGCAGGTGAGTGCTGTTAGTTCAGACACCCTGCGTAGCGAGGTGATTGCCACCGGGAAAACCACTTTCTGGGATAGAAGCAGAGTGGGACTTCCCTAAGGGGTTCAAAGGGTTTTTCATGCAATGCTGTCAGCACCAGGTTGAGGTCCCACGCTTCTAGTGGTCGTCTGTAGGGGGGAACCAATCGTGAAACCCCCTGAAGAAATGTCCTTACTTGTGGCTTGTTAGCAATGCACCTTTGAAAAAGCACTGAGAGAGCTGATACCTGGCTCTTAAGGGAGGCCAGGGACAGTCTGGCCTCCAGACCCGATTGTAGAAACCCAAGTACCCTGGGGAGGGAATAAGGGAATGGGGTCTGGCCACGAGATTCACACCAGGTAAAGAAGGCTTTCCAGGTACGGTAATAAATCTTAGCAGAGGTTGGCTTCCGTGCCCTGATCATGGTTCCAATGACGTCCGGCGAGAACCCTGACTGGGTTAGAACCCAGGTCTCAATGGCCACGCCGTCAATTTGAGGGCCCCTAAGTTCTGGTGGTAGAACGGGCCTTATGACAGAAGATCCGGGCGGTCGGGGAGATGCCAGGGGACGTCTGCTGTGAGCTGTACGATGTCGGCATACCATGTACGTCTGGGCCAGTCCGGTGCGATTAGGATGGTTGGAACTCCCTCTTGCTTGATCTTCCTCATGACTCTGGATATCAGGGGGAGAGGTGGAAAAATGTACAGGAGCTGGAACTGGGTCCAGTCCTGAACCAGGGCATCCGCTCCTAGCGCCCACGGGTCGTGTGTTCTGGCCATGAAGTTGGAGACCTTGGCATTGAAGTGGGATGCCATTAGGTCCACGTCCGGAGTCCCCCAGCGATGGCAGATCTGTTGAAAAACTTCGGGATGGAGAGACCACTCTCCCGAGTCCATTCCTTGCCGGCTGAGGAAGTCTGCTTCCCAGTTGTTCACCCCCGGAATGTGGACCGCAGAGAGAATCGAACCTGTGTCTTCCGCCCAGTGGAGAATGTGTGTCACTTCTCGCATCGACTGGGCACTGCGGGTCCCCCTTTGGTGATTCACATATGCCACAGCCGTGGCATTGTCCGACTGTACTCTAATGTGAGAGGCTGCCAGTAAGAAATGGAAGGCTCTCAACGCCAGAAGGATGGCACGAATTTCCAAGATGTTGATGGGTATGGTCGCTTCCGCTGGGGACCACTTGCCCTGTGCTCTGTGGTGTAGGTGCACCGCACCCCAACCCGTCAGGCTCGCGTCGGTGGTCAGAACCTTCCATTGACCCGTGAGAAAGGATTTCCCCTTTGTTAGTGAGGTTGGCTTGAGCCACCAGTGCAGGGACCTCCTGGTTGACGACGTCAGCTGGAACTCCCTGTCGAGAGAAAAAGGGTTCCTGTCCCATGACTTGAGGATGGCTAGTTGGAGAGGCTGGGGAAATGGGACCGCTTCTATTGCCGCCACCATCCTGCCAAGGACTCTCATGGCAAACCGGAGAGATCGAGGGGGTTTGCTGAGGAGAGTGCGAACTTCTAGACGGAGAAGCAGTGCCTTGTCCTTGGGAAGGAGCACTAGACCCCTGAAGGTGTTGAGTAGCATTCCCAGGAAGGTCAGAGACTGACTCGGGGTTGGTGATGACTTTTGTAGGTTGACTAACCAGCCCAGGCGACTCAGAGTGTCGATTGTGATTGAGACGCTGAGCTCGCAGTCCTTGAAGGTGGGAGCCTTGATAAGGAGATCGTCCAGGTATGGAACGACTACTATGCCTCTGGAGTGCAGGACGTCCATGGTGGCTGCCATGACTTTGGTAAACACTCTGGGAGCCGTGGCGAGTCCGAACGGGAGAGCCACGAACTGGTAGTGGTCCTGGTCGATTGCGAACCTGAGATATTTCTGATGGGGAGGTGCAATTGGTATATGCAGGTATGCGTCTTGTATGTCTATGGAGGCGAGAAATTCTCCCTTTTCCATGGACGCAATGATTGACCGAAGGGACTCCATGCGTTAGTGACGTACCCGTACATATTTGTTGAGCTGTTTTAGGTCCAGTATGGGCCGTATGCCTCCTCCTTTCTTGGGGACTACGAATAAATTGGAGTAGAACCCTCGGCCGCGGGGACCGGTAATATGACTCATGCTTGAAGAAGCGAGAAGACCGCTTGGCGGAAGGCACGAGCCTTGGCTGGCGGTTTTGGGGGAACAGAAAGAAAGAGTCTGTTTGGTGGGTTGGAAGTGAACTCTATTTTGCATCCCGAAGACACTAGTTCCCTGACCCACCTGTCTTCTGTAATAGGCAGCCAGACTTGATGAAAAAGCAAAAGTCGGTCACCTATAGGTGGGGTGTCTTCCGGAGTCCATGAGTCATGATGAGGAGGAAGTCTGAGATTTTCCTCCTTTGGACTTTGACTAGCCTGCTTTTGACTGCCAGGTCTTGTCCGACTTTTGAGTCGACCGTGCGTTGTCCCTGTGTGGGGAGTGGTTGCTATTTTGTGCTGGCCTCGAGACGGACCAGCACGAAGAGTTCCGAAAGGATCGGAATCGAGTTTGGTTACTCTTCTTGTAAGTGCGTTTGGGTTGCAGTTGGGGGAGAGAGGTACTCTTACCCCCGGTGGCGTTGGATATCATCGTGTCCAACTATTCACCAAAAAGTCGACCACTGAGGTACGGGAGGTGCGTGAGGGACCTCTTAGAGGCTGCATCTGCTTTCCATTCCCGCAGCCAGAGGATACACCGAATATTGATGGCGTTTGATGCTATCCCCGCTGCACCCCTTGCAGAATCCAGAGCTGCATGAAGCGTGCAATCTGCTACAACTGCTATTTGAACCGCTTGGTCCAACAGCTCAGGAGCAGATACTTGGAGGCCAGCTTGTAAAGGAGTGACTGTGCTGCTAGCCTAGAGACTGGGGGATCCACTTCGGGTGGATCTGTCCATTCCTTGGTGGCCTCCTGTGAGAAGGGGTACCGCGCCTCCAGATATTTGCGATTAGTAAACTTCTACTCAGGCTGTGAGAACTGCTTTTTAAGGATCGACTTAAACTCTGGGTGGTCAAAGAAGACCTTAGGCGGCTTCAGAACTCCTTCAAAAGGAAATCTTGTGTTGTGGTGCCTCCGGGGGCGGATCAGAAATGTCCAGCACCCGATGGATGGACGAGGTTACGTCCTCAACTAGCGCTGTATTGCTAGGGGGAATTGGGATCAGGGACCCTTCAGTTTCCTTGTCTGAGTCGGAATTACAGATGCCTTCCGAATCCTGTGTATCGCTAAGGCATCTCCTGCTGGGTGAACCGGGGTGGAGGTCTGGTCGGGGATCGCTGTGGAAAACTGCATTGTCTGTCCCTGGTAGGGGACGGTCTAGATGACCTGGAACTACGGTGTCTCTCTCTAGAAGGGGATGACCGTGTGCTATAGGATGACGCAGATGAACGTGACCTGTGGGTTCGCTTGCGTCGTGACCTAGACGTGGATGTGCCCGGGTCGTCATGTCCCTGAGTCGAGCCTTCCCTTTGCTGGGTAGCGTTCATAGCCGAGGCATGACTCTGCAGAGCCTGAAGCAATGTGGAGGTTAGGTTATCTATAGACTGCGTCATAGATTGCGACATCTGAGTGACCCATTCCGGCATGGAATTAGACACCGAAGCATTGACCGTGGCTTCTTGGGGCTCTGGCACAGTAGTCTGGATGCAGTCCTGGCAGCACGGGTACGTGCTGCCACTGGGGAGAGTATTGCTGCAGGCTGTACAGAGTGCATAATAGCAGTCCTGCCTGGTTCTCTTGGACCTTGAGCCAGGCATAGTGCACTGGGGTGGCTATGCAGAGGGCCCTACAGGGTTGGCTATGCAGAGGAGCCTATAAGGAATAATGGATTCACAGCCGAGGAAGAACTCAAGCTGTGATCTTATCCCACCAGTGTGTCCGTAGTTCCAGCGCCGAAGATCCACAGTCCTGTGCCCCCCGGAGACTGGCTGGTCTTCCCTTATCCTGCAGCAGATAATGGCCGCCGGAGTAAAGTTAAGAAAGAAGTGGGGCTGAGAGCTGAAAAGGGCGGCAGAACTGTGTGAAATCGCGCCCTTTCAGTCTCGATCTGCCCCCTCTATGACACTGTAGAGTGTCAAATTTGTCATCCGGGGGGGCGGGCCGGGGAGAGGAGGTGGTGGCTTCGGCTAGGCCGAAGCCGCGGCCTAAATTAGATGCCTGATGCCCAAAGGGACTCCAGACTGGCGCGGAAGTCCAGGAGGGGGACGGATCTGAACCGGACCCCCCCGGATTTAAAGGCAGGATAGCGGTGGGGTATGAGCGGAAGGGGGGGCCCTGTGAAGAGTCCCCCTGAGGCACCATAGAGCTGGTGCTGCCGCAGAAACAGGGCGCAGGGAGGCCTGTGCCTCTGTTGTGTCATGCCTGCCTGCACACCCCCTGGCCCCAACAGGAGCCCGCAGTAGGACTGGGGTCCCTGGATTGAGCCGTAGTGTGCTGGCTGCTGGGAGCTGCTGCCTGTACAGGCCCTACCTGAGGCGTTTCAACCTAATACCCCCAGGGTGGGGATTAGGGAGGTGCTGCTGTCACCGTCAGGGGGCTATATCCTCGCCTCGACCTCAACCCAGAAACCAAAAGGAATTGGGGAAGGAGGGGGTCTCGATTTCGAACCAGCACCCGAGGGGCTGGGGAAGGAGCGACATGGGGAATAGCCATCTCGACTTCAACCATGCACCTCGTAATAAGAGGCCGAGGAAGGAGCCATGCCGGGAGTCTCGCAGTAGACCCACTTTTCTTCATCTGTAATCCCGTCGGAGAAAACGGAGTAAAAGTTTTAGGTGTGCCTCCTAGGCGACACTAAGCAAAAACTGGAGAAGGCTGATGCCGTCCAGGGGTGTATACTGCAGAGGAGGAGCCACGGTTAATCTTTTTCAGATTATGCATAGTGTTCCCTTAGTGGACAGCAGCATAACACCCAAGGTCCTGTGTCCCCCAAAGAGGCGACAGAGTAAAAGGCATGCGGATTTACATGCGCTTTTTTAAGTGTTTTTGTACATCAATGAATGCTTTTTAGAGCTAAATAAAGGTGGTGGGACATTGCTTAAGCTCTTGGATTACCATAAGAACTTGGGTGTTTATACTGGTTCATTTAAATGATTAAAGAATGGGTCTGTTGTATTTCAGATAAAGTGTTTACACTGTGTCTATGCTTTTTTAAATTAAAGTTTGGTCATGAAAAGGTCTAATTGACACCTTGACATCACTAAACAAAAGAGCTGGGTGTCAGCTAGTCCCATTCAATCAATCTTCATTAGCATTTCTATTCATGTAATTTATGCGACTTGTGTGAGATGCTAATTTTAGCCTGGGAAGGTGCCATTAGGCAAACATGGTCCCTGGCCATTAAATAACATCTCACAGCTGGTTTGTTAGCCGCTACATCCCCCGATCAGCACTCAGCAGCGCTTTGGACACAACGTATTTATGTTGCATCCAAAACGTGATGTTCTAACGCCGCACTTTTGTTGTCGGTACATGTGAATCCACCACATATAATGACACTTCAGGTCGGTCAAAATCTGCAGCAGAGACTAGCGTGTGAGTTTGGGTTCGTGGCCACGATCAGGAGCCGCTGCAGGTTTGATGCGGCGTGTTTATACAACGTCAAACCCGCAGCGTCCAGATGTTACAGCATAGTGGATGGGATCTCTAGAAATCCCACGTCCACTATGCGTGCATCAGAGGCTGCGAATCACCCGTGGACACTGACATGCGGTGCGTCTTTCAGGACCGCAGCATGTCAAGTTCTCTTGCGGAGTCGCTAGTCTCCGCAACAGAAAATTGACCATCAGCATGGTTCAGTGAACACATGTGGATTTACCTGTGTTCAATAGAATGCAGCATTTTGGACGCAGGAAAACTTTGCTTCCAAAGCGCTGCTACGTCTGAATTATGGGCACAGAGCCTAAGAAAAAACAAATGGTGTGGGCTCCCGCATCATTTTTATAACCAGCAGAGGGAAAGCCGACCGCTGGGGGCTGATATTAATAATACAGAAAAAAGCCACACAATAGCTACAAAAAGGTGGGCAGATAGCCAGCCAAATGGCGAGCATCCGTCCAAAAGCACGCTGAAAACATCATATCAAAAAAAGGAGGAAAGCTCAGCATATCATTGCAAAAAAGTATCTTTATTTAAACATATATAGAAAAATAGGTATTTAGACCAGACAAATTGTAGGTAAAAGATGACTGAGTAGGAACATACTAATACTCAAATATATGCACTAATAAGACAATGGTTTTAGCCCTTTGATATAGATAGGATTGCACACTAGCCCAAGGCAAAACATGAATCATAAATAGTGGAAGCAATGAATGTGCTATATATAATAAAAGCATTCCACTTGTCACTTGTGTCGGGTAAAGGAGTATTCTTAATGTAACAGAGAAAAGCATTGCCATATGTCAAGGGGGCGCACCAACATCTACCTAATACCAGGGCAAAATATATAATGAGAAGTATGTTACTTGTAGAAAGCTCTCACAGTCAGAGAGGGGAGGAGGGGGAGAGAAGAGAGTGTGGTGGTAGCATGGAGCCTGACGCGCGTTTCGCGGTAAAACCGCTTTCTCAAGGGCGGGTGATAGATGTATGGCGCCCCCAAGGCATATATATATATGTCCATATCCCTTTGATACTAGCGAAAATACATGCAGCTGTGATGCGGGGCGCGCACCCGGAAGTAGCCAGCTAAACCGGGGGCGTGTCCCGCAAATCACATGACATGAAGTAAAGCTGTAACGGTGCATGCGCGCGGGCGAGAGGGGCGCACCGCGCACGACCCGGCCGTCAAGCCGCTACTGCGCAAGCGCGAACCAAAAAGGTTCGCGCAGGCGCAGAGAGGCATGGAGACAGCCAGGCAAGCGCGCGACGCAATCTCCCCCATCATACACACACGCGCACATCACGTCAGTGAATGGCACTGCCAATTGTAGATATAAGAAAGGAGAAGAACGGGGACAACGACTAGGAGCAGTCACGAGAGAGTATAACAGTATAACAATACAGGGATGAAACAGTAATAATACAAATGCCACTACAGAGTAATAGAGATTAGCCATATTCAGCAGCATCATCCCGGCATAGGTGTGTATTCTAATTTGTAATGCTCTCATCAGGACATATATCCCATAATGGATGTGATCACAGAATTCGCCAAATCAAATTGGGTTAGGGAAGCAGCCAAATCTATACACTCCTGAAACCAAAAAGAAAACACAAATAGAAAGGCCACAGATAAAAACCAGAATGAAAAATAAAATGAAAAAATAATATATAAATAATGAACAACCACCCAATATATGCATGTGTAAGGAGATTATATAGCTCCAAATAAGAAATGCATAGATTGTGGCTATAAGAATGGAGAGAAGCTCAGAGATTCGTTCAAGCCATAAGGTGTCACAGTGTTTAATCGTACAATCCATTGTGACTCTTTCTGAGCCAATAGCTTTTTGGCATTACCACCCCGTATCCCCATGTGTATTGCATCAATACCACGCACCATGAAAGAGCGGGGATTACAGTTATGTTTCAATTTAAAGTGCCGTGGTATTGTTTTTAGCTGAGCTAGATCGCTCGCCGAGGTAGCTGCTGCAATGTCACAAATATGCTCACGTGTGCGAACCCGTAGTTCCCTTGTGGTTAAACCAACATAGATCATGGGGCAGCTACACGTGGCATAGTAATGATGTTGGATGTACCGCAGGAAATATGGTGTCTGATATCGAATGTTCTGTGGCCATCAGCTGAACAAAAGCTGGTGTACCGCAAAACATTTGGACAGGCCACACAGTGTCCACATTTATAATTGCCTTTAATAGGGCCCCCAGAGCCAAAGGGTCGCGTTACCGGTGCAACGTAGTGACTCTTGGTCAATATGTCGCCAAGATTCCGACATCTCATTGGTGTCATTGATGGAAGAGACCCCGGGTGTCCCCTCAGGGAGGGCTCCACCATCAAGATACTCCAATGTTTTTGAAGGATGGCTCTCATGCTATCCCATTCGTGGTTATAGGTGGAGATGAAACGTATGGTTTCTTCCCTATCCGAAGATCGTATTTTCGGATGCAGGAGGACAGTACGAGGAGTCTTACATGCTCTATCATACCCCCTCCTAATACATCTCCGACTATAACCACGTTGCAGGAAGCGCTGTTTAAGGTCCTGTGCCTGACGCTGAAAGCTCTGTTCAGTAGAGCAGATGCGCCTCATCCTCAGGAACTGTCCGACCGGGACAGCTCCAATTGTGGCTGGACTGTGGGCAGATCCCGCATGAATCAAAGCATTGACCGAGGTGGGCTTTCTGAACACGTCCGTCTGCAGGCCCCCATGGATGTCGACACACAGGGATATGTCCAGAAAGTCCACCCTCTTAGTGTCATGTATATAGGTCAGCTTGATGTTATATTGATTCATGTTAAGACAGTCCATGAACTCTCCGAGCTGCTGTATAGAGCCCCGCCACAAAAATAAAATGTCATCAATATATCTCAGCCAGCACAGCACATGGTGGGCAGCAGGGATGGTATCCCCATCAAAGATTTCCCTTTACCACAGCCCTAGGAAGAGGTTGGCATATGAGGGGCCACAGGCCGCCCCCATGGCTGTGCCACGCTTCTGGAGATAAAATTGATCTTTGAAAACAAAAAAGTTATGAGTCAGGGCAAATTCCATCAGCTCAAGGATGAGTTCACACAAGGGACTATCCAGGTCGGAGGCTCCGAGAAAGAGACGCACCACGTTCAAACCATCAGTGTGGTTAATGCTGGTATACAGGCTTTCAACGTCGGCAGTGACCAAGAGAGTCCCCTCATCCACCGTGATACCGTCGACCCTAGTAAGGGCGTCCGTTGTGTCTTTGATGTATGATGGTAAATTGGTCACTAAGGGTTTTAAATAGTGATCAATAAATCTACATATGGGTTCACATAGTCCCCCAATACCAGACACAATCGGACACCCTGGAGGGTCGACGGGATCTTTGTGGATTTTGGGTAGAAGGTAAAAGGTGGGGATCCTGGGGAAGGCCACTGTCAAGCCCTCATAAACCTTTTTGGAGATTATTGAGCACTCCAGAGCCTGGGTTAGGATGTCCTGCAGCCTAGCAGTGAAGTGGGTCAAAAGACAAGAGGGCAATCTAACATAGGTATTGGGGTCTCTCAATTGGCGGAAAGCCTCCCGCTCATACTTGTTGATAGGCCAAATAACAATGTTGCCCCCCTTATCTACACCCTTGATAACCACGTCACTGAGTTCCTGAAGCTGTTGTAAAGCTCGGCGATGGTTATATGTGAGATTATCAAATTTCCGTTTTGTTGGTAATCTAAGGAAATCTTCAGTGACAAGTTTGGTGAAAATCTCTACTGCAGGGCATAGAGATAAGGGGGGAACCTTGTAGATTTCGGCATAATAGATTGAGGGAACCCACCTCGTGAAGGATTGCAGTGTTCCTCTGCCAGTTCTTCCAAACATCTCAATGCTTCTCTCTCAGTCACTGCTGCATCCATAACCTCCGGGCTCTTGTGATGCAACTTCTTCAATACCAATTTGCGAGAAAATAGGTGTAGATCTTTTATCCCTGTGAAGAAGTTGAAAGCATTAGTTGGAGAAAATGTAAGACCTCTCCCCAGGACCTCCACCTGTGGGGGCTGATATTAGTAGCCGCAGAAGGCTCCATTAGCCAACAATGTTCCCTGGCTATTAATATCAAACCACAGCTGTTTGTTTAGCCTTAACTGACTAGATTACAGGAGCAGCCCAGAAAAAAATTGACATGGGGTCCCCCTATAAAACCTAACCAGCAAAGGCTAAACTAGACAGCTGTGGGCTGATATTAATAGCCAGGGAAGGGGTCATGAATACTAGCCCCCTTCGCGGCTATTAATATCACCCCTCAGCAGTCCCAGAAATGGCGCATAAGATCCCCAATACTAACCGTGTAGTAAAGTGAACGGCGCTTTTTCAATAAAAACACGGCCAGAATAAAGTATTTTAATGTATACTGACAGGGGTGTAAAATCACCCCTAGTCAGAATACAGTGCTTCAGGGGGTCACTGTGGTTCATCAGCTGAAGATCAGCTGATGAGCCCCTGTGAGTTTACCACCATGGGAACATTCTTGCAAATGTTCTCAGGTTGAACATCAGCTGATCGGACATGAGACTGATCAGCTGATTACCGGCGTCAGCAATCAGCTAATGGTCACATGGTCATCAGCTGATTGTTGCCAGCACTGATCAGCTGATGATCACGCGACCATCAGCTGACCGCTGACTTCACTGATCACCTGATGGTCGCGTAACCATCAGGTGATCGCTGACGGCACTGATCACCTGATGGTCACGTGACCATCAGGTGAACGCTGACTTCACCGCAGGTCCTGGCAGCACACTGCGGTGCGCAGGTCCGCGCCCTGCAGTGTACCGCTAGCCACTGAGGACAGAGCATATATTATATATATATATATATATATATATATATATATATATATATATATATATATATATATATATATATATATATATATATATATATATATATATACACATATATACACACACACACACACACACACACACACACACACACACACACACACACACACACACACACACATACAGTATACATATACAGTACAGACCAAAAGTTTGGACACACCTTCTCATTTAAAGATTTTTCTGTATTTTCATGACTATGAAAATTGTACATTCACACTGAAGGCATCAAAACTATGAATTAACACATGTGGAATTATATACTTAACAAAAAAGTGTGAAACAACTGAAAATATGTCTTATATTCTAGGTTCTTCAAAGTAGCCACCTTTTGCTTTAATGACTGCTTTGTACACTCTTGGCATTCTCTTGATAAGCTTCAAGAGGTAGTCACTGGAAATAGTCTTCCAACAATCTTGAAGGAGTTCCCAGAGATGCTTAGCACTTGTTGGCCCTTTTGCCTTCACTCTGTGGTCCAGCTCACCCCAAACCATCTCGATTGGGTTCAGTTCTGGTGACTGTGGAGGCCAGGTCATCTGGCGTAGCACCCCATCACTCTCCTTCTTGGTCAAATAGCCCTTACAAAGCCTGGAGGTGTGTTTGGGGTCATTGTGTT